>NW_018744284.1:600000-1127500 GCF_001683475.1 Chenopodium quinoa
ATCAAAATAAGCTACAAATAATACAGACGGTAAAGAGCTCAGCCGGCGCTTACCCCATCATCTTTAGCCGCCAATTGGGCCCTATTTTTCTCTAATTGATCCTTCCGGATCTCAGCAGCAGATTTAGCCGGTGTCTTTTCAGGAGGCACCATTTCTAATCCTTTCTCTGCAAGAAAAGTCAAAAATAAAAAACCATTCAAGCATGATACAGACGGCATAAAGTATCGGTTAACAATCAACATACTTCTGCTCCAAAATGTGCTAAGGCCACAGGCAGAAAGAAACGCCTCGTCCTTAAGTCATTCCAGATGAGGGACCTAGTGTTTAGGGACAATGACTTCTGTCCCATCATCCAAAGGCCTCTCCGGTACTTTGGGAAGGGCGCACTTCTTTCCCAGGAGAGTCGGGAGTGTGTTGTAGCGACGCAGCCGGTGGTTAAGTTGTGGAGAGAGGGAAGAAACCATGTAAAATTTGCTCTTCCAGCTACTCCACTTAGACGACTTATCGAGCGTCATCATATATTCCGGAGGCGTGGTCAATGTATTCCACGCATTCCAGCCGCCTGGGGCACGACTGAGGTAGTACGTATGTGCAAACACCTCCTAGCTAGGCATTATGTCCTGCATCTCGCAGGCGGCGATGTATCCTAGTATGTTCATCCATAAGTTGGGTGTTAGCTTCCAGACACCAAGGTCGTAACCCCATAGAATGGCTTTTATTGTGTTGTGAAGGGGGAACCGGAGGCCGGCTTTGAATGCTGCCTCATAGCAACCAAAGTAGTCATCGATGTGGTCAAGGTCGTCCTCCCAGACGACGAATGCCTCTACGGGCGGCACAACAATTTCCCATTCGGCCCCTACCGGACGCTTTTCCAAAAATGCCGGAAGGGTTGCGTTCAAAGTGACCACATCCCGAGCGCTCATATGCGCCTCTGTTGGATTTTTTATAGAAAACCACTTATATGCCTCCTCGTCCTCTTGAGGGGCATCCGGTTCCATGGTTGACTTAGTGGAGTCTAATTGCTGGACGGTCTCTTTGCCGTCTAAACTCTCGGATTCCTCCAAGATCTCATCACCGGGCGTGCTAGGCACGCCCGGCTGGTCATAAGGTAGATCATCAGCAGGAGCTTCGGCTGAGCCGTCTGACTGATACTCGGGGTCTACAGCCATGCGTCTAGTCCGAGCCATTCTGTCCTGCACATGAACAGAGACGGTCGGATTCGCAGATGAGTAAGGGAGGTCCAAACACCCCCAGACGGCATCCCTAGTCCTAGACTCAGCCGTGCCTGGTGACCGATTGACAACTATCCTAGGCCATGCCGTGTGTGTGTTGGGTGAGTCCATTATTCACTAACAACCTATACAACCAGAAAAAGCGCAAAAAAGTTGCAAGGGGCAGAGACAGTACCTTAAAGTTGTAAAAATCTGAAGACGGTTGACTTCTTGAAGTCAGCAGCCGGAAATCTGATTTATTGCTTGGTGATACCCCATATGGTAGCCCGGATGTACCCTCTTCAAAGAGCAACTGAATTGTTGAAGCAACCCAGCCGTTTCTCTGAAATGTGGCTTATGACCGGCTGTGGGTGTATTGAAGGCTAAGGAAAATAAAAGGGTGCTCTGGCGGTTTTGAAGAAAGTGGCTTGAAGATGCCCCAAACGTTGTGACCGGATGTGGGTATACTGAGAGCAAAGGGAAGAAGCTTGACTAAAGTCAGGCGGAATCTGAGAGGTTTGAGCAAAGAACACTCAGACGGAAGCCGGATGAGTGAAGAAAGAGAAGATGGTTGTGAATGCAATAGCAGCCGGTATCAGAGCATTCTCTCAGAATTCTCTCAAGAATGAAAATTTGCAAAGTGTGAAAATGAGAGGAGGAGGGCTTCTACTTATAGAAGAACCCTGAAGACGAACCGTCACCTCCCTGTTCAAATTCGAAATTCGAATCCAAAAAAAAAAGAAAAAGAAAAAGAGAGAGGGAAGGAGACGAACCGTCACCTTCCCAGAATGTGACACCTGTCACAGGTGCCACGTGGCAAGCCATGTCACACTTGTGAGGGGAAAATGTTTAGGGTAAAAATACCCTTTCCACGTGGCCCAATGGCATGCTGACACATGTCAGCCTCAGAGAGGCCCAAGGGGATCCAATCCTCCGCTGAGACGTGGCACCTTAACCCTAAAAGGGGAACTGATCCCCTTCCACTATAAATAGAGGAAAATCCTCATTTATTACACATTCATAAATACAAACACAAAAAACCGAGTAATATTAATTGCAAAATTCTCTCTGAATCAAAGAAAAAAACCTTTATATTCCGCGCATTTATACATCCGAAAACGTTTTTAACTTGATTGTCGGAGGCGGAACTCCATCCAACCGGAGTTTCCGTGGTTTTGCAGGTACAAACGGTCGACGTGCATTCTTGGAATTGTAACTCTCCCGAGGGACTCCATAAACCCCGAAACACCTAGTGCCTTGGGCCAACTGGACCGGGAGTCACTAGTAGAAAGCTCGCTACATGGGTTACTTAACAAGTACTTGACATTAAGAGTCGTGAAACACAAGAAAAAAAATCATGAAGTTTGAAGGGCTTGTGATATGAGTTCTTATGTGGTGGTTGTGGTTTAATATATTTTGCTCTGCTAATCTTAATCCTTCTTACCACATCCCGAGTGCTCTCTAAAACCTCACTTTACCTTGGCCCTATTTTATCCTTGATTCAAGTCCTAAGGATCTTTGATTTACTCCACTACATTGTTGACGGAAGGTAGGTTGTAATTGTTTTAAGAGATGGTAATTGATTTTGTAATCATAAAAATGATTTTCCTTCTGCATATTTACTTAACTTGACGCTGTTATTGAGCAAAGTGGAGTGAATATTACTGAATCTTTAGTTGTTTTTGATGTGTAAAGAGTCTAATTTAATCCCTCTGTAATTTCATGTCTTTGCTTGAGGACAAGTAAAATTATAAGGTTGGGGGTGTTTGATAGGGTCATAAAAGTATATTATTTTATTTCATTAGACTTTTAATTTTATAATGGCTTTTAATGATTTAAGAGTAATATTAAGCAGCTTTATTCCCAAGACATGAGCTACTACTATTTTATTTATTTGTCTGTAGAAAGGAAGATTTTGGTATCAAAGTGCAATTTACCAATGTTTGGGTTAAAAGTAGCAAATAGCCACGTGGGCTTTAAAGTACATCAATTCCACTCTTTCAAAACAATCTAAAATAGGAGCAGCTCAAAACCTTTCAATTACCTCATTGTTCTTGCGGTTAAACCACAAATATAACTCCCGCCAATTCTTGCGGAATCAACTCTAAAAACAGAAGATAAGGATGAAATCAGATGAGGATGAGAGCAAGAAATTCGGGATAGGAAAAGATCCAAAAAGCAAAAGAGGTGTATTTTGGCAATCCGGGGGGAGAAATTTTGGAACTTATCTTGAGAGCTTATTGGCAGCAAAAATTAGCAACAAACGAGAGGAAAACCAGCAGCGTTTTGGAGCTCTAATTGCTACGAAATCAACAAATTTGGTGGGGTTGAAAACTGTACTTTGTGGCGACACTCTCGAGGACATCTGGGTAGTTTTTTGGCTGCAGCAACGAAACTTGGTGGGAGTACCGTTCATGGTTCTTTCATCCATCAATTTGGTATTCTTACTTTAATTGATTGTTTATAAATTTTGCACTGAGAATTTCAGTTCATGGGTAATTGTTAAGTTATTTTTGTCTTTAATATTTCATTCGGTTATTAGATCTTGTCAAATAATTTTACCATTTGTTCCATTATAGTTATTTATCTTCTACTTCAGAAATATATATAAGAGTCATTGTTAGTACTTCAATTCTTGATATGTTAGGCTAGATTACTAGTGGGTACGGGGAATTATTATACATTGGATTATTGTATTGTGAGAATAAGAATGTGGTAATTTGATAGTATTATGTTTATATCTTGATTGGATTGATAATTTGTTTTATTGGTAATAATTAGTTAAATATTCTAGACCGGCCATCTTTAGTTTAGTTTGCTAGTTTAATTGTTAGAATATTAATTTGTGATACGTAATTGTCCGGATTATTACTCTTTAGTACCACTTAGGTGTTTGATAGGTGACTAAAATTTGCCCGATGCCTATGATTATCAACCCTTTAAGCTGCACGAATCCGAGCTCGTGAGATTTGTGGCTTAAGTTAGCTACTTCCTAGTTATTAATGCTGCTAATTAATCGAGTCTAGAGAGCTTGTTCTAGATTGTTAGTTAGTTAGACAATACTCCAAGAGCTTGTTTGGTTTATTTGCAATTAAGGGAAGTGTCGAATTCTTGTTTGTGTTCATCGGCTAACATTGAGATAAAAACATGATTTATATAATTCGATGATCAATCGATATTCCAATGCTATATTGTATCTCTCGATCCCTATTTCGTCATTCTTGATTTTTGATATTTATTATTACTGTTAGTTTTATATCTCAGTACTTAGCTTATTTTCAAGTCCGTAGTTTTATATATTAGATCGTAATAGTCATTCTTCAAATCAGGGGTTTTTAACATACACAAGTAATAATTTAATAATCCAATTCTCTGTGGGATCGACCCTAACTTACCCTACTTCATTATTAGGAGTTAGAGTTAGGTTTATATTTGGTAGAAACGCGACTGTCGTACCAATCTTCTCCTTGTTTATTGTGCCAAACTTTGAATTTGGTCAATAAAATGACGAAAATCGAAAGAAGAACCCTAATTTTTGAAATTAGGAGTATTAGATTTCGCTTGTTTTCATGAATTTGTTCTATGTTGTTGTGACATGTTTAAGGAGTATCTAGCAACAAATTTCACATGGAATGGTAAAGTATCGAGTCTTGTATGAGCGTATACAAACATATATGAGTGTTTCTTCGTTTGAGTTCGAATTCGTGCTTGAACTTATTTCCTTTTTCCTCACATGGACTATACTTGTTAATTTTAATGTAAATTGAAGTGTTAATACAACAATTATGCATTAAAATTAGGATTGAAATTTTGAACTTGACAATGGCATGAAACTGTTCTTGTGACTCGTGTTTATTTTTTCCATGCTTATGTTGCAAATTTAGTTTTATCAATGATAACAACAATTAATAGTTATTATTATTCACTTATAAAATTGTGATTTCAAGATTTACATAAACAAGTTAGTTTAGGTAATTCTTGAAGACATCATCGAACTAGTATAGTTTAGGCTATATTTTGGGCTTTTGAGCCCCCATCTTATATTTTCGAGTGTTGCAGCCCCCAATATTGGGTGGCTTCAATGACTTGTTTTTAGAATTAGACCCTTTCATTTATGTTGCTTGAAATGGGTCTTAGAAATCCCGTGTTTCGTCTTATTATGATAACAACTAGGATCTTGGGAATGAGTAAATGAGTGTTTAAATCGTTTTCGACCATTTATAGTTTAACAAAGGAAACTTGCTATTGGTCATTCGTTAGAACAAGTAAGGGGGGAAATGAAATGTAGTTGTTAAACTTTTCCTCTATTCTCGCTGCTTTTGAGTTCTTTCTTTTGAGCTCAAATTTTGTTATTGATTGATGCTTGAGAAAATAGATATCATCCTCTTTACAAAATTTCAATGTTTCAATTTTATCATTCGTACAAATAGAGAATTTACAATGAAGACCTCTTAATTTTGAACTTAGAAGTCTTTTATTCACGTTTTAACTCATGAAATTGTTTGTCTTATGTCAATAAAGTGTCTTGATACAATTTTCATGATTAATGGTTGAGTATTAAACTTTCGTATAGACAAGCATGTCGTATGTATTTGATTTCTTCATTATTTTGATACTCATGATTGTGTTTCTTTTGCTCTATACTAGTCATACTCTCTAATATTTAGAGTAAATTAAAGTATTGAAATAACAATAATTATGCACTAAGATTTGTTTTTGAAGTTGAACTTGAAGATGGCTCGAATTTTTAGCTTATTCTATGGCCAATTTCAGTTGCAAACTTAGTTTTCAAAGGAACAAAATGATTATTAAACCATTGTGATGCATTTGAAAATTGTAAGGCTCGAGATCTATGTAAACCATTTATAGTTTAGGCGATTCTCTAGAGTAGCTTGAATGGCATGAATATTTTATTTTGTTTGTTATGGATATTGGAGCCCCCATGTGTCGGGCTCTGCGCATTCTTGCTATTTCCCAAGTCTTGGAGCCCCCAATTTGGGGTAGTTCTAATGATTTGCTATTGTTTAGCCCATTCATATCATCATGATGTGGGAACGGGCCTATTTATCCCATGTTCTGCGTTTTGAGAACATTTTAGGATAATGACATGTCTTACGCATTTTTAGCTAATGTCAAAACGTTCGTAGAGATCATTGCAGTGATATTATTCTCAAAGTTGATTTAGAACATCAAATATTTTCTTCGTTCTTATCAATCTTTTTTTGGTCTATTAGATGATTTGTTTACCATCCTTAAGCCAATATTCGCAGGATGACTAGGCGAGAACATGTTTGAGTTAAGAAGAAGTCGAATCTTAGTTCATTCCTTTGGGAAATATTTATGGAAAATCTGAAATTTTATTTATTTTGAGAAAATGAAAAAAATTTCAGAAAGGGAATTTTGAAGAATTTTTTTTTAGAGAGTAGGAAACATTTTGGAGAGGGTCCAATAAATTTAATGAAAGTTCGTTTTGAAAATAAAGTGAAGATACTATTTCTAGTACGCAAAATACATAAACATGTTATTTTCGAAACTGGACCCAAAATGGAAAGAAAAGCGTAGCTCGTAATTGAGTGTGATTTTTTGTCTAAAAATTGATGAAGGCAAGTTGAAATTTGTAACTTATTTCAAAAAAGATATGAAAATGTGAGTAAACTCTTGTATATCTAGCTTGTTATCTCTCCTTTGTTAGTGTTTGTCATCACTGTCATATTTTGCTAATTGAAAGTGAAGTTCTTCCCATTAAGCAGACACCATGGTTTGAAATATGAATATTTATCAAACTTAGGTTTGATGGAGTGTTAGAATAATTTATAAAAACATTCGAATCACTTTCCAAAATATGGTCTAATATAAAACGAAAGTTAGAATTGACCTATATTTTTGTAGGCCCCCCAAGTGCACACTTGGGTGGCTTTTGGAATTCATGTATACATATGCTAGGGTATGTTTCTCATATTCGAAACCTTTGGAATTTGTGTTTCCAATTTGTTGTATTTTTCTTATGTTTATCATGAATTACGGTTTGATCAAGTAACATAATCATCTTGGTCAAATAATAAGAAGTAGTATTCTTCCCTTTGTCATTTAAATTTATTAAGATGGTTCGTAATAAGTTTTGCATGACATTGATTTTGTAACATAATAATTAGCATGTTCAAATCTATAAATAGAGGGAAGTAAGGATGTCATGGCTTTCTTAGCCCCCAGTTAAGGCAAAGCAAAAAATCATACCATCTTTTAGGGTATTTTAATTGCCAAATAGGAGGGATCATCCCGACTTACCCCCTAAAAAAGACATGAACAAAAAAGACGGATTTGCATTAAAAGGAAGGAGAATCAAACTTTCCCAAAGAAGAAAGAGAATTAGACATGTTTTCGAAAAGCAAGGATTATTGACTTAATAGTTGAATCATCATCGTGATGACTTGGCAGTGAGGTATACATGTAATAGCAATAACGATCATTTTTTCCATGTAGGGATCATGTTTAATCAATGTTCCTCGCTTAGAGAGGATTAGGATATCCCACGCAGGCGGTCATGATAAATGAGATGGCTAATTCTCAAGAGAAGTAAGAGACATCTAAAGTTGACGTCGAGGTTGTCAATGTATCAAATCAATTAACCGTATTCACTCGTTTTCTTTCTGGCTTAGGCACGCAATGTATATAGGACTTGGATCATCTTGGTAAAAATAGCCCTATTATTAATAGAAAATAAGATGATTGTTTTGAAAGTGATAGTCATCTTAATTTTCTTGGCAAAAGATATGAAAAACATCGAATAAATTTGATTCGATTGCTCTAATAAAATGATGTAATCAAGCTAATGGCTATAAAATCATCCCAATTATTTTGGTTTTTTTTTTTCCGATTTTGTAATCATTGCTCAACACTTCATGCACTTTATGAATGGGCATAAATACTCAATAGTAGGTCCATATGTGCAAAGGCCTAAGGTGGGCCATATTACTGTAGAATGATGACTTTCGTGGTACATGGTTATGGTCTACCTCAAGGAGGGCTTTCCAAAGTAGTAACATGGCTAGGCTTAGGATTATAATAAAAATGGACGGGCTTAAGTGCACTCCCTTAATCCCTTAATTTTGGTGCTTCTCAAATTAAAACCTTTCTAGTGTATTTAACAACTCCTACATTAGGTGCCTTTTTCCTTGTCCTCTCTCTTTTTTTTTCTTCTTTTTTTTGACAAGTTTGGTTTTGGGTTTAGAATGATTTTGTCTTTTGCATAAGAGTTTTTTTTTTTCCTTTTTAGATTTAGACTAACTTTGTGTCCACTCTTATGTTTCTTTCCCCCAATTTTTCAATTGTATCTCTTTGCACCATTCCCATCCCAAGGTTTGGAATAATGTAGGTTGAATAAGCAAGGCTCAATTGACGAGGCTCAAAAGGCTGCCAAAAAGATGGATTTGTTCTAAGGTTAAAAACATGGGATCATCTTCGTGGAGTTTCAAGTTGCCTCCTGTGTTGGTGTATATTCATCATATCCCTTCTTGGAGGGGCAAAAGAAGGATCTGTTTTGATTCGATAAATCTTGTAAGCCAAAGCTCATCAAGATTCTTAAAGTGTCGAGTATGTATGCCTTTTTTTATATTACCTATTTGTATGTGTATTTCATTAAATTCGAGCTAATAACAGCAAAGTGATTGAAAAGAGAACAAGATAGACATACTTGAAAATAGAATTATTATTCATTAATTAGTGAAAGTACATAATAAGTAGATTCGAAAGCATGAATCTCTTAGTCCATCATGAAGAAAACAAAAGGGAAAGAAACAAAACAAGACCTAGGGTGCTACATCTTTAATTGTTGGCAACTTCTTGAGATCACATCTTCGAGCTTTGTCTGTTTCTAACATAGGTGAGATCCTCTCTAAAAATCTAGACCATTTATATAATTTATGATTTCATATATCAAATCCCTTTCAATTAATGTTCCTACATTATAGATGTAATACCCCGTATTTTTATACGTATTTTTATATGTATTTTAATTTAAATAAGTATTTTCTTAAAAGTATTTAAATAATTCGAAATGAATTATTTAGGGTTTTTCATTAATTTAAAAAGAATGATTTTTATTAAAAGTGTATTTTTAATTATTTTATAATCTTGAAAATATTTTAATTTATGATATGGAAATATGGGGCATATTATTTTATAAAAGATAATTTTTAAAAGTCAAAGTTTTAAAGAAAGTCAAAATCCTAGTTTGATTAGGAATCCTAGTTTGAGTAGGAAAGGGATTATTAAGGGTAGTAAGTAGGAGGTTATGAGAGAGGGTATAAATACCCATCATATGCCTAAGGTAGAGTGCACCCAAAGTTAAATTCTCTCTCCTCTTATTTCCTTTTCTCCTTAATTTTTCCCCTTCCCCATTATTTTTAATCACGTTTAGATTCTAACTCGTCCGATTTTTACAAAAAAATAGTGTTTTTTGTGTGTAAACAACGTTTTATCAAAACTCACTACCTTTTGTAGTGATCACCACCCTCTCGTGGCCAAATTCAGCCTCTATATATGGTTTTCGGGCAATTTTTGATTTTTAACAAAGGATTAATGTTTTAATATAATTTTCAGATTTAGTTTTTAATCAAAAGCCCCAAATTGAAAACCCTAGGTTTCTAAATTAATGTTTATTGTTGGAATTTGATTGTGGTTAATTAAAACCATTAAAATTAATGTTTTTAAAGTAAATTACAGCAATTTTATAAGTTTTAATAATGCTGGAATTTTTATATATAAGCTATAGTTATGTTTCTTGAAAGGATTTTTAATTACCCATTAATTGGGAATAAGAGTAAGGGTTTAAATTAAGTTTCAGATTATTTTAGACGGTTTATGAGTTATTTAAAGAGAGTATATATTGCTAGAAATTGTGTAATCAAGGGAGTAATTGAGTTTATGTATTTGGTATTGTAGGAGGCTTTAAGTTGAGTAATTTCTAGCGTTGTTGCTAGTTGGAAAGATTATTTAAGGTACATTCGCGTACTTAGTAAGTATTTGAATATGTAGAGGCATGCTAGGCTTTGTTTAATTAATTCCAATTAGTATAATGGTAGGTATTGGTTGGAATTTGTTGATTGGAATGATTTGGTGATTGATTTATGAAGTATGAATTATTTGTGATGAATTAGTGATTGGAATTAATTATGTTGACATATAGATATGAACCACACTTTTATTATTGGCATGATAAAGAGCATGTTTAATTAAACTAAGTGTTTAATTTGGTTTAGAATATTGAAAAGGAATTTTATTATGGTTCATATAATTTTTATTGATGTTATAAGCATGAGGAAGGAGCTATTAAGTGTCTATGTACACGAGGATTAAATTATATTTTGGTGCCCAAGTGCACTTAAGGTGTTTCTAGCACCGAGGGATAGATAGGTTTGTGGCACATTATGCGTTTAAGGTGTCTTTGACACCGAGGTAGATTAAAAAGGGTTTAACTATAAATTATGTGGTCACTAATTATTCAAAAATTTAAATTGGTATGTTTGAATGCTTGAATAAATTATAGTGTTTGATTTTTGTAGTGTTTGAGAGTCATCACCAAGTCTAATAATTTGTAAATAACGTAAAGTGAAAGAGATTACGCACCAAAACTCTTGGAACGCTTATACCTTGAGTATGAACATATGGGGGGAGTTATGCGATTTTATATTTGACCATAACTTCTACTAGGAGTACAGGACGCTGTATTTTCCTTTTTATTATGCGCAGGAATTCCGCCACTTACAAGTGGTTTATTTTATACTGGCACAGTTAGCTCCCGTGCTAGTACCCCTTTATTCAGGCAGGTTAGGGGGAAACCCATTCGATGCGTAATCAAATTAAATGAACATTAGTATTTATCTATTTAGGTGTTGGGTGTCTTGTATGCTTGTGAACAGGTGCAACAAGGTAAGTTGTGTGTTGATAGGATGAAAGCATGTTAGTGTGTTTTATTACGCTTATGTACTCAGCATTGTTGATTGTGTGTTTGCATGTTTGTTTGGCCTTGTCTTTACCTTGACCCTACGACGACCCATTTCTAATGGCGAGTAGTGGGGACAAGTAGAGAGAAGTTTTCAGGTGATGAAGCATATCAAGCATGATGGGTTTGAGCAAAGAGGGTTACATGTTTCTTTGTTTATTACTTATTGTATTGAATTATTTATGTAATTTTTGACACTAACATTAGTTAATGTTTATATTTACTTTGGTTTTAAAAGGGGCTTTAATGGTTCCAAGTTATTGTTTTAGTGTAAGTTGGTTTTAAAATTTGAGTTGATTTTATTAAACTTTAGTTCATTTGGGTTTTTAAAAGATAGTCTTCCGCTGTGTGTCTTTGATATTTGCCTTAGCCGTTTTCACGGTGGCGATAATGTCTTAGATTTTCCTATTTTGTATTTCAAAAGGGAAAAAAAGGTATTTCAAAGAAAAGGAATTTCTAGGGTGTTACAAAGTGGTATCAGAGCCAGGTTTCGATCCTGGGACCTGTGGGTTATGGGCCCACCACGCTTTCGCTGCGCCACTCTGATATATTTTAATTTTATATATTTTTATTGTTTTTCCAAGTGGCTACTCATTTCTTCTTTCTTTTCAAGTAGCAGTCCATTGGGATATTTTTATTTTTAAATTGTTGTTTAATTAAATGAAATATGGTTGTTTATCAATCAAGATTTTATGCATTCGAATTATCGAGAATGAGGACATAAATATTTTACCTCAAACCTTAATTCGAATTAAATAATAATTGTGTCTTGATTGAGCTTATTGGTTGGTGTTAGTTGAGTAGAATAAGAAGAAGCTAAGTGTTTTGACCTAACCTAAGTATATAGCAACTAGTTTTATCATCAAGAAAGTATGGTGACAAGAAATAATTCCACTATTAGAAATGGTATAAGAAAGGTAGTAAGGTAGGCTTGATAGCTTGCCAATAATGAAATAATCACCAATATCCCATGGTGAAAATGTAACAAGATAGTGTAGAAAAGTGAAAACTACCTATATACCAAAGGGAGATCAATTCCTAAAGTTTTCTAAAGGTGAGTTAAAGAGCTATGCAAGTTGTTTACAGACAATTTGTGTCTTGAGAATTTGAGAGTCAATGAAAGTTTATATGGTAAGTAAGGGAAGAATTTGATTTTAACATGCCAATGGGAACGGATAATTGTGAATTCACACAATCTTCTTTGAAAGACGTTTGAGATAACAAACCCGAAATAATTTCTACCAGGCTTTCATGCAGATAGAAGGAAAAGGTAGTGAAGCTTATAGTTGAAATGGAAATATTGCTTGCTTTGGAGTAGTACTCCAAGTTTTTAAGATCTTGAGGTTTTTAATGTAGTGGTATTGCTTAGAAGCCCAAAGAATGAGTTGAAGGATGGTGAACTATGAGTTTCAATGGTAGTTGTCAAGATATAAAGTCTTGATTGAGAGTGTAATTGGATTGTATGAATAATCAATTCATGTATTCGTTGAAGGAAAAGTGTAACTAAGTTTAAAGGTAAGGAATTAAAACGAGAAAGAAGGTTGATGAAAGGCTAACAGGATGACTAAGGATATTTTGAGGGAATATTTTGGAAATGAGAAGAAGCGTAAAGGTGGCTTGAGTAACTCTTGAAAGTTAAGGAATTTTGAATTATAAAGAAATAGTATATTGGGAAGCATTAATGTTATAAAGCTATCGATATGAGAAGGTCAAAAAGAACTGAATCTATGGCAAGATTTATGAAGTTGATTGCAAAATGTTGATATAATTTTAGTATGGATTATTTATGAGGTAATTGAAGTTGAAATTAATTGTGAATCATAAGAGATTTATTCAAGGAATGCTGGAGGAAAGGTGATGGTTTTTATGGAAAAATGTAAGCAAAGGATATAAAGGTTGTTTAAAGTTTGAGGTAAGATAAGTACACTCTTGTGTGAGGAGAAAGGATAATATAATATTGCTGGAGGAGTTAAAGGGTGTAATTGCAAGATCGTTGAAAGAAGGTTACATCGCCTTCGAGAGCACATGTAATTGTAAAAGAGGAAGGATAAAAGTCTTTGTAAAGTTCCTATGGGAGGATTAATCAAGGTGACAATGAGAAATAACTATCTTTTGATTCGAAGTGGAGATTCCGTTTGATCAATCGAAAGGAGGAACAATATTTTCGAGGTTAGACTTGAGGATAGGAATTACTAAGTGAGAATATTCGAAAGAGGACATTTCGAAATTGGCATATATGACAAGATTTGGAAGTTCTTGAGGGAGTAATAAGCGTGAAATAATTTGTATGGAAACATGATTATTTGAGTGAAGTGTAAAGTTTGAGGTAGACTTCCACACATAAGGATTTGAATATGTAACAAAGAAATAATGATTGGAATTGATAAAGACCATGGTCAAGACATTAAATATTGTTGAAAGGGAAGCAATGTAAAAGATGGATACTTTGGTGATACTCGGCGAAGTGAATGGGAAAAAAGGAGGTTAACATCCTAAAAATTGTTGGAAAAGGAATAAGTAAAGAACATGCGGTTCAACTAGTGTATGAGAACAACATTGTTCGAGGATATGAAGGAAAATCGAGTAAAGAATGCAAAGTATGATCAATTTGTGAAAGTTTGATTGATTTTAATATTCATAGAGATAAAAGCTTGAATATATTTTGTAAGAGTAAAAGGTTTAAAGGAAACTAATGGAAGAAAGGCGCAATACACCCTATCCAGAAAAGGACAAGTTGTATAAGGATTTGGTAAAGGTATATTGATGGTGTAGAATGAAAGTGATATAATTTGGATTATGATGGATAGATTGTTTAAGTCTGCGATGTATAGAACCAATGACGGAGACTTGGAGGATGTGGAGCAACTTGCGAAGGCTTACATCAAATTCGTTATCAGATACATGGAGTTACATGTTTCTTTGTTTGTTATTTATTGTATTGAATTATTTATGTAATTGTTGACACTAACATTAGTTAATGTTTATATTTACTTTGGTTTTTAAAGCGCCTTTAATTGTTCCAAGTTATTGTTTTAGTGTAAGTTGGTTTTAAATTTTGAGTTGATTTTATTAAACTTTATTTCATTTGTGTTTTTAAAAGATATGTCTTTGATATTTGCCTTAGCCATTTTCATGGTGGCGGTAATGTCTTAGATTTTCCTATTCCGTATTTCAAAAGGGCAAAACATGTATTTTAAAGGAAAGGAATTTCTAGGGGGTTACAATAGACTTTACGAAATGTGTCTAAACTAAGGTATTGTAAATGACACTTATATGGTGGAGACATGTTGTGTATGAACTTTGGGACATGTTCTTGATCCGGAGGTCTTTGTGAAAGAAGAGCAACCTTTGATCGCCACCTAGAAAAGAAGTCAATGAAGCCTTCTTCATCCCCTTGCTTTAGTAATTCAAGATCGCGCAAGGTAGTTGTGAGCTTGATGTTATCTCCATATTGGGCTAGAAACGCTTTTACAACGTCCTCCCAAGTGGAAGTTTGTTTTGCATCGAGGTTATAAAACCATGATCTAGTAGTTGGGTCCAAAGAAAGAGGGAAAGTACATGCATATAAGAAATAGTCAACCCCTTTCAATGCCATAATTCCAAGAAAGCTCATTAAGTGAATCCTAGGATTTCCGCAACCTTAAGGATTGGTAAATCCGTAGTCAAGAACTTTTTTGGGAGAGTCTTGCCACTAGGTTGTGGTGTAAGATCATAATTGAAGAACTTAATCCCTAAGCTATCTTGAATGACAAGTTTCTCCAAGGCCTCTAGTCTTTCGACTCTTGCTTTTTCTTGTAGAATTTTTTCTTTTTCTTTCTCTGCTTTTACTTTAGCTTTTTCTGCTTTTATATGAGCCTTCATTTGGGCTTCTTCTTCTTGTAGGGCCTTTAGGTTTTGGAGTTCCTCTCTAAGTTTCTCCAATGCTGCCTTTTCACGCATGATTGGACTAGGATGCGAATGTGGAATATGATCTACTAATGTGTATCACGAGAAATTGCGTGGGTTCACTGAAAACCCTTTTTGCCAAGCATTCAAATAATAAATTAGTCAAAATGTTTATTTTTTTATCCTTCAAATACGAATTCACTTTAAGCAAGTTTGTTGATGAAAAATGTCAATAAATTCATGAACAATCAATAACGAAATGCCATGATTTATGTTGACTTCAACAAGGTAATCATCTAAGGATTTTACTTTAGGTGAAGTGTTTTCGAAAAAGGTAGAAGAGAATGAAAAGGGAAAGTTGGATTGAAAATGTTCATCAAATTTTTTAGAAATATTAATCAACCCAAATAAACTCCTTAAAATGATCAATGTACTAGAATGTGGTATTTGTTGATCATTTAGATTTCAATAGAGATCTTTATATTTTTTTAAGATTCTCATATTGTTCATCTTTAAAGGATAATAACGATTGGTTTAAATAGAATGGTTGCCTCCAAACGCAAAAGCCAAGAAATAATTAAATCATTTTCTCGGATTTATCATTCATTATTCTCTCTTCTTTTTTGAGTTTTTCTTTTTGTACTATACTCATTTTTGTAGAAGGGTTTCTCATTATTATTATTTTTTTGAGGAAATTATCCCAAGTAAGGTTCTCGAGATTTTCTTTTTTAAACCAAAAAAGAATTAAATATATTATACTCTTAAATCAAGGTTAATTAATTACAACTAAAAGATAATGACCATGAAAATAGGCACGTTTATGAATGGAATATTGATGACGTCCTATTAGGGGATGCGAACTTCTATGACAAAATTTATAAAAAGTAATGTCATTAGTTCGATTAAAAAGTACATAAAGGAATCATCGTAATCGAAAACAGTATCGCGCGCAATTTTCCGTCTTACACTAAGGTGAAGAGTGGAACTTTAAGGGTAGTGCATGCCACATGCTTTTTTTTATTTATTTATTTTTATTTTTATTTTATTTTATTGCGAAAATAAAATAAGAGAACGATAAAAAAAACATGTTTTGTTTTTTTTTTTAAAAAAAAAAAAAAAAAAAAAACGAACAAATTAAGGCAACTAAGTTAAACAGCAATGTTAGACAAAGAGATATTATTAGCACCAATTTAACGATTAACCTTAAAGCAGTATTATCGTTCTCTCCGTAAAACATTGCTTGTAACGAGTCAAAGTCAACATTGAACAGTGAGCGCGCACAAGAATTAGAGTTGCGTTGTAAAGTCGCGCTCAACTTAAAAACTTGCGCTTAGAGGGAGCACGCAACTTTAATAGTTGCACATGCCACCTGGCAGGTTTGACATTTTGATTTTTTTTTTTATTTATAAATTGAAATGCTTTTTTTTTTTTTTTTTGTGAATTTTTTAATATCTCTAGGTAACAAGTTGGAGTTTATTAAACTAGACACAAAACATATAAGCACATAGTCATGTAGTCACATAAGAATATAAACATGAGGAATAAAGCCTTTAAAATACAATGTCATTCTATGGTCAAGGTTTGGGTGTCTAAAGGTACCATACCTTAAGAACGATGCATGAATCAATCACCCAACGTGTTGACCCATGACATGGTTCTCCCAATATTTTGTTGGCGATATGGGTGGGATGATTGTTAATGATTTCGGGGTAGAAGCCTAGTGTTGGTGACCCCTAGTCAATTAGTCAATCCCCATTGTTTAAAGTGTGTTATGATTATGCACGATTCAATGTTGCTTATTTGGTTTTTACTTTTGTGAAAAAGGAAGATGTTATGTATTCCTGTCTTGCTCTCTAACTAGAGATTATCCAAGTTAGCCTTTCATTACAACTCATAGGTAACCTAAGTGGGCATACTTGAACCATAACCAAAAGCAAATCTTGTAACCTCTAAGTTTCCAGTGGAGTCGCCATTGTGAGGAGGGTAGCCCGTTGTTAGGGATCCCACTTCCTCTATGCCCATGACCCTTTAAAAGCCTAGGACTTTACACCTTTTAGGGTGTGATAGGATTTGAATTTCTGAATGTTTGGGAGACCTTGAGTTAGAATTGATTCCATCATTACTTTTTTTTATAAGAAACCAATAGAGATTCGCCAATGAGGTTTAGGAAAACTCATAAACCTCGTTCATGCCTTTCTCCCAAGTAGTATTCAAGGGATAATTAGCATGAACCATAAGTTTACCCATGCCCAAATTGGTCTACTAAACCAGAAATGAGTTCGGGAGCGAGGGTACTAGGATAACGTTTCTTTTTGAGGGGAATTGCCACCCTAGCCCTAGTGCAGCCTCTACTAGCTCTTCCTTTTTCACAATTTCATTACCAAATAATATATGCAACACGAATCCTAAAAACTAAGTTAGTTGATTTTATTTACAAACATTAATAAAAAAAAGTCTACATTACAACGAATGTTGTTATTCTTTTTTAATTCAAATTCGTGAAAAAAACAAGAAATAAAACAAGATTCGCCTTGACTTAAGTGATAAAACAACAATTTATTATTCAATTCTAGCCTTTAATTAACGCAATATACTATGTGAATGAATTAAATAAAGTTAATTTAAATTGATCAGACAACACAAATTAATTGATTAAAGTTATTTAAACAAGAAAGGAAAAGAGATTTAACTAAGTGCTTAGGAAACTAACTATTCTCCTTTGTTTGCAAGATCTTGTTTTGGATGTTTATAGATCTTCCTTCTTCTTAGTACCTCCAAGTCTTCAATGGAATAAATTAGGGTTGGAGAATATTTGGGAAGATAGGGGAAAAGTAGTATGATAGCAAGAGAGTATGAGCGACTAGGGATTTTAGAGTTTAGGGTTTTTAATTCTGAATTTTCTGTTGTAATTAGGGCTAACGAAGACCCCTAATTTTAGGCGTAGAAATCTAGGTTTAGGGTTTTAGGGCCGCGGAGTCAGGAAGTGTGCAACTCTCAAAGTCGTGCTGGAGTGCCGATCGCAAATCTAGGACTTGCACGCGGCTGGTGCGCACGGTGCAGTTTGCCTTATACGATAACTGATTTTTAAAACTTCCATAACTTTTGATGAAGAAGTTGGATTAAGGCAATAAGATATCATTGGAAAGCTCTGAATGTCTACTTTCAAATGCCGTTGGAATAAGGTTAAAATCTGTTATGGATCAAATAATATGGCCATTTGAGTGCAAGGGTGTCGGTTTTAGGGCTTGGTTTAGTATTTTGATGATAACTTCTTTGTTTTAACTCGGAATTGGGCTTATAATGTACAGTTGGAAAGCTCTTTGAAAGGGATACCCATCTGTATAGTCCATACAGATATTAGGTGGTTAATTGTTCCGATTGGCTTGGTTTTCGACAATGTAAAATCTATTTGATCCAATCACTGCATTTGACGCATTTAAGTTCGTTATTAATCAAGACTAAACATGTATGAACATGTTTTAAGCCTAATTAGTAATCGGACTAGGCTTTTAGATCATTTTGTCTCAAATACGGGTTATAACTTACTTCATAATGCATTTCAAATTCTATAAACACTTCAACTTTGATCTAGCATGAAGAACGAGTTTTTGTAACATCATCGCACTTCCCGTCGAGACAGGAGGCCAAAAGTAGGTGTCTATAGCAACATAATTAAATTAACTCATTTAATGATTAAATTAATTATTTATTTGACCAAACTAGTTGAATGAATTAATTAACCATCCAATGAAATATAATTTATTCAACCAACCCTCATACATATTTGAATATTTCACCCATCTAAAGAAGAATAATATTCAAGCATAAATGTGAACATTCATGATTTTAATCAATTTCCAAAATTATTAAAACTCAAAATAAGTTCACTTTTCTATTTTAGCAAGTCAAAATTCCATCAATAAACCATTAAAGATTCAATCTTTGACTATTTTAAGGGTTCATAAATCACATTCAACATAAACTCATACATTTCAAGCAATCCAATTGCAAAAATGAACAATTTCCAAGTTTATGTGAATATTAGAGCAATCTAAAATATGCAATCAAATGATATCAAATACATGCTTAATAAGGAATAAAACTGCAGTAGACTAATGCCATAATCAATCTCATAATCCAATAATTACATGTCATAATTAATCAAGTTTAAAGATATAAAAAAAAATTCGTTCTAAACCAAAAACCCTCGAGAAAAACATATTTCTGGGCAGATTTTGGCCACTAGAATCCAAATTTTAATCACTTTGTGGATGATGGTTGATTTAGAACATCGATTCCAAAAAACACTATTTTTGAGTCGAAATCTAGGTTTGTAATAATAATATAGCAATAAATCGATTTTATTAGATAAAATCGTGATCCTAATCTAATTGTGTTGCTTATCCAGATTTTTAAATCTATTTAAATCACCTTAATTACTTTTTAGTTGCAAAAATTAAATGAACTTGGCTCTGATACCGCTGTTGGGTTTTACGGTGCACAAGCACCGTGCGAAACCAAAACTCGCCCCGAACCACATGCATAATTAATACAACTAACTAATAAACATGTAATTAATAAAGCAATAAACACATAAGAAATAGATATATAAAGAAGGAAAAGACGATCATACCCTTGAGGCAATTCTGCGTCGCACGAGCAAGAACCTAACACTACCACAAAAGTGGGAATAAGAAACACACAATACACAACAGTCAAGTTGGATAGGCGATCTTCTAGAATTTTACAGATCGCCTAAGTAAGATGAGCGCTTTATAAGTTGAAACTTATAGAGTGCCTTCCTTATTTAACCATTCTATATGATTTATTATTATTTTAATGAAAAAGTGACTTTGCAATATAAAGCGCCTATCTTAGTTAACAACTCTATTTGTTTTTAACATAATAATAAAAAATTAAAGAAATGATTACAAAATAATTAAAAAAAACTGAAAAAAAACCCTAGAGCTCCTTTGATTTTGCAATTAGTCGTTCACTCTCATTCCCCTCAAAAAAATTTCTTTCTCTCACCTCCTTTTCCTCCTCTCTTCCTCTTTAGATCTACCTAATTTGTTGAATGAACAGATGAACAGGGAGCCTCTCATCTTCTTCTAGCCCACCATAGAAGCGCGCACTCTACATTCACCGCAGACGTTTCCTCGAGTCATCTTCATTTCTTCTACACTCGATTATTGAAGACTATTGGTTATATTTGAAGCTGCTGATTTTAGGTAAGATGTTTCTCTTTGTAATCATCGAATATCAATTTCGAAGTTTTTTTAGTTTGAAAGTTGTAAATGATGATTGTTTTAGTTTATTTAACTTTATTGTTTCAAATGTATATAGTTTTGAGTTGATTTAAGTTTCTGGGTACTGGATTTTTGGGATTGTTTGTGCCGAATTTTTGCGGATTCAGAGATGAATTTTTTTTTTTTTTTTTTTTCAAGCTAAAGTTATCGATTTTATTCTAATTCTAATTTGATTTTCATTTTAAATTTTCGTTTTAATCCTTAATTATTTAAGCTCTCTAATTTGAGTAATTTCTGATTTTCATCTTTAGATTTGTTTTTTATTTTCAATTATATTAGATCTAAAATTTCTGATTTTCATTTTAAAATTACTTCAGATCTAAAGTTTCTATTTGGTGCGATTTGTTCTGATTTTGTGCGTTGATGGTGTGGTTGTGGGTGTTTTGTGCGGTTGCTCTAATTTTGTGCGCCGATGGTGGAAGGCTGGAAGTGTTGCTGTAATGGTGGCAGGTTAGTTTATATTTGTTCATTTTTTATATTTAGTTTCTAGGTTTTGAATGAGTCAATTAATTTTATGTTGAATTCGGTAGAGTCATCTGGGTTTCTAGCAAGGACATGATTGAAGTTGTATAAAATTCACTTTAAATTACATTGTAATTATAATCTTATCATTTGTTGTTACATGTTTTTACAGATTTATGAGTGGAAATTTGCTTGGCAACTACAGGCTTGACACAATCGGCTTAATTAGTTGTATCTTGTATTATAGAACTTGTAATTTAAATTTCTTGTTTAGTTGTATTATGGAACTTGTAATGCAAATTTCTTATAAGTAATTTAATTATTATAAATTATTTTAATCAATTTTATGTTATTTCTAGCTGCTACGATATTTTATAATAATTATAATATAATTTTTTTTTTATTAAAAAAAGTAAGAAAAAGAGAGCGCCTATTTTTTGTAGGCATTCTCTTTTTATATAGCTTTAGAATGCCTATCCTAAGATGTATGAAGTGCCTATTTGAGATAGGCGATCAGTATTGTGATAGATATAGAACGGCTCAAAGAGGCATTCTGTAGACTTTACAAGGCACCCCCCCCTCAAAAGAACGTCTTTGAGGCGTTCTATATTGCTTGTTTTAGGTGTTTTGTATTCCTATTTTTGTGGTAGTGTAGAACAGAGCGAGAACCTCAAGCGTGGTCCTTCCAATGGAGTCCACCCACGCGCCCAAACTTGGTCGGTATTAGTTGTTAGACTAATACACGACACTACTACAAGAATTTTACGTACTCCAAGGGTTTTCTCACGTTTTATGTAGAGATGCCCTTTTGAGTCCAACTCTTGCATTTAATTCCCTAGCCAAGCCTAGGTATTTATAGGACATGCATCTCCCATCCCATTGAAAGCTTTCAATGTGGGACTTTTTAAAGTTGAGAAAAGATAGCATTTAATTTAATTCTAAATTAAATTAAATAGTTAGAACAAATAGTTAGCAACACTTTTCCAACAATTACAAGGGTTAAGTGAGGAACAAAGGGAGGACCACATGGCCTCCTTATTCCCCAAGCATACCTAACTTCCACAAATCGGGCCAACCATGTGCGGCAAGCCAGTCGTGCTGACCCATGGTGAACCAGCCCGCACAAGCAGGCCTCGCATTTGATGTGGGCTGATGTGCGATACGGGGTTGCTGATGCTCTTGCTGGGCAAGCACCCCGGGCTGGCTAGCGCTAGCCGCAGTTAGCGAGGCCCAGCGTGTTAGCATGTGGTTGTCCTTGCTAGCACTTCTAGCACGAAAGCTCAGCCAGCAAGCCCCGGCCAGAATCCACATGGGGTTGCTTGGCTTGCGGCCTAGCTAGCGCTTAGGCTAGAAACCCTATATAGCCTAGCCCTCGCTTGGCTAGGCCAATATGAGGCTAGGGCTATGCGTTGAATGTTGTTTGACTTATTTATCATCTTCGTCGATTCCTTGAATTGACTCGACATTCGACGCTCTAAGCTCAGTATCCGACATTTGAGTACAAATTATCTTGATCGACGTATTAAGTCTTTCAGCCTATTTCATGGCCTTAGTTTGGTTGCACACTTGGGTGTGACCCATTGGGTTCAGTAAAAGGAAAGTTGTTTTTATTAATCTCACTGATCGGAAATGGCCTCTAGCCCGACTTTTTGATCACTTGACTTCACTGAATAATTAACTCCGTAATTAATTTTGAACCTTGTATTGGAATACTATACTTGTTCAAAGGATAATATTCATTTCATTTATACTCGGTGTGTAAATTCCCAACTCCAAAGGTTGGTATTTATAGGCAAATCATTCCCAATTCCCACAATAATCTTTCCATGTGTGAGAGTTGCTAAGGTGATAAAATAAGCATTTAATTTGCAGATTTTTCACCATATACCTCTGAGTTATTTTTTTATACACGATATACCCAAAAAATATTTGAAATTCAACATATACATAAAAATGTCACTAAATGCCCAAATAACTAACGAACGTTAACTCTGTTAGTCATGAAGCCTTAATTTGCCACGTGGCAACATATGATTGGTTGTCATTTAAATTAAATAAATTTTGAAAGAATTATTTAATTAATAATCATAAAATAAAAAAACCCACCCATGAGTTTCCCAGCCGCAGCCACCACCGTGTCACCGCCAAACCCCTGGCCGACAGGCTGACGTCGAATCGGCCAGAATCCCACGCAGGCGCCACCTTATACCCGACACCCACCTGCAGACCTTGACCCCGACACCCCACCATTTGCGACTAAACCCCAAAACCAGAATCCCAAAATCGAAACCCTCTCCCCTTCCCACCGCATGCGTCCAAGAATCCTCCCCCGCGCAGGCAAACCCTAATCGCCCCTCCTCCTACCATCTCCACCCCCTGGATAACCACGCAAAAACCCCAAATTAAAAAACCCTAAAATCGAAATATAGGGTTTTGATTTTGGGGTTTTTGGGTGTTAAGGTGGTGGTTTTTGGCTATGGTGGGCGGTGGCGACGTGGGGAAGGGGATCTGGGCTGCCGACGAAGTGGTTTCGGGGTGGTTGCCTAATTTTCGATTAAGATGGAAAGGCGGGGAAGGGTTTTAACGGTTCAAGATGAGGGTGGGGGCATGGTAGTTCAGGGGAATGGGCGGGCACCGGCGCGGGGTTCAGGCGCGTTAGGGAGGGGCTGCGATGGCGAGGAGGCTGGGTTGGGTGACGGTTGTGGGGAGGTGGCTGGGCTAAGGTGGCTGCAATGGTGGGGGTTAAAGGTGGTGTTTTGATTTTTTTTTTATGCTTTTTTAAAAAAAATTAATTAATTAATATAAAAACCGATAAGATGATGCCACGTGGCATAATTAACCCTAATATAAACGAAATTGACTATCGTTAGTCATTAAGGGCATATGGTGACATTTTTGTGGAACTCAAGTGTATATGGTGAATTTGAAATTTTTTTTTGGGTATATGGTGAACAAAAAAATAACTTAGGGGTATATGGTGAAAAATCTGATTAATTTAATTCTAAATTTGATTAAATAGCATGAATAATAAGCAAACGACAAGTGTCAATCCAAGGGAGGGGTTAGGTAAGGACCACAAACCCTTCCTTGGGGAGCAAGCAAACCCCCTACCAAACCCATGTGCACGGCACGACCCAACCTTAGGCCTCAAGGCATCCCGCACAAGCAGCCTTCTCCTTCGGTTACGCCTGCACTCGCAAGCCCAGCGCGCTGCTGGTGCTTGTGAGATTGCGGGCTGGTGTGCTCGCTGCTACTAGCGCTACGATGCGAGGCCCGCAAGACAATAGTCCCTGCTAGAAATCTGCACAAGCAAGTGCGGGCTGCTAGCGCTGGGTGCTGCTTTTTCTAGCAATGCTTACCCGCAAGGCTTCTTGGCCTAGCTCGCCCAGCCATGGCATGCGATGCATTTTGAGCTTGCAGCCAAGCTTTGCCTTGTAGCAGGCCGCCCGGCTAGCCTAGCCCTTGCATGGTCAGCTGCTAGCTAGGCCATTGCGAGACGAACCCTCTATCGGAATAATACACTTGTTCGAAGGATACCATTATTTTCAATTTCCTACTTGTCCTTCCGAACAAGTGTGATGTATATGTATTGCCCTTTTCCTATGTCACTTAATTCCCCTTCATGAACTATAAGGTAAGATTCATCGTCATCCTTATTACATCCAAAAGTGTTTCTCAAAATTCCGAGTTCAACTGTCAAGTACAAATGATTTCTAAAATCCATCTGAGCACGACCATGCATTTTCACAGTCTCGCTCTTCGGGAGGCCTTGTAAACAACAAAGACATATTACCTATTGTTAATAGAGACATTCCCAATCTTGCATTGTCAAGCTTCCCTTAATTACTAAGAGGCCTAGCTGCCTGAGTGTTGCCTTTATAATCCCCTTATACGGCATACGTTTGACAACATCAAAACATACTGGTACTGAAACAAGAGAACTTACAATACTCATGGTTGAGGAAAGAGGTACCGATAGCCATAATGAGTGACATACTTATGACGATTGTTAAATCTCTTAAATTATTCTTATAGGTCGATCCTATATAGTTCTAAACTTATACCTGTGCAAATGATTTATGACATTCATGTCCTTGTAGCAAAAGAAACAGTGATATAAATCATACTACACACTAGTCTCACATGGCCATTAGTCGTCCAACCTTCAAATAACCTTGATTAAGGATAATTTCGATATGATATTCAATGTTCACTTAATAGGTGTTACTTTATCTAAGACATTGTCTTGATACCCTACTTTGAATATCGTCGAATCGAATGGACTCATTATTTAATTCTAAACCACAATTAAATAGACATGGAATAATAATAACCATATTTATTCCACTATGAAACTTTTCAACGTTTCATCTTATGATAAATGGTTTTCCCAAATGTTTTAAGAGTAATAATCTGTAGAAAACATTTATAGAAATCACACACATATCTAATATGCTTGATTTCTTTTATGCAATTGTGAATGTTGTGGTTCACTTATTACATAGGTTTAGTTATCATTATTTTAAAAATCTTAGCATCTTCATTATCGAACACTTTCACAATAAGATGATAGAATTTTAAGTGTGTTATGGATTACATGTGATTTAGGATTTATTTCCCAAGTGATGGCTCCGACTCATTTTCATGATTCGAGACCTTCAACTTGGAAACATACAATCATCAAAGTTCAACAACAAACTATCCATTGAACGACTTCCCTTTTATTGCCTTAAGGCAGCAATGCTCTCAATATACTTTAATAGACTTCCTAATGATGCTTTGTTTGGATTTCACTCCAACAAATTCAAATTGATTTGGGATACCTTAATCATTTGTGATCATGGAAATTTACCTTAAATTTATGTACGTTACACATGGATGCAAGTCCCTGTTACGATTCTCAAGCGACGACGCATCTAAGCTCGTGCTTATAAATGGCTTCCTTATATATCATGGATCTAATCCTTGCTAAGGATGTTCTCAAACATCAATACTTAATTATACTTGCTTCCATGCATCAAGAACTCATCCTTTTACTTAACCAAGTACTTTGGATGTTCTTGATCATAATCTAATGATCCATTATTTAGATTCAAGTCGATTGGTACTTTATACTTGTCATGCTCTAAGCATGTAAGTCTTGTGACGTTCCATATCGTAGCATACATGATGGATTCAATTGCAGAAATATTCCCAATTTGATCTTACTCATGTGACTTTTAGCTCATCCAGTTTTACTGAGTCTTGCTAAACTGTTTGCTATATGATATGATTGAAAGTCTCTACTAGATTCTTTCATGTTTGACTTAGTATATTCCTAGCTAATACTTAGTTCAAACATTTACTTAGTCTTATACATATGGGTCGAAGACCTTTTCAAGTCCTTCATGTTTAACACAGTAAATTCCTTTACTCGTTCAAATATTTTATTAAGTGTATCCAATAGATCTTAATTCCCACTATGTACTAAGTATCGTCTTAGCTTGGTCCATTATTGGAAAATACTTTCAAATCTAAGAATTTGGCATTCGATGTAAACTTCATGTTAGACCTTACAAAATCAACTTTTCTCCCACTAAACTTCTTATCTAAAAGAAATTTCTATGATTCTCAATAATCCAAACCTTTTATTAACTTTATGAGAAAACATATTCCAATTCCTACATGTTTCCCTCTATCCACCAATGGATTTCTTGAGCTTGCTATCAAATCTAGAATTATTTAGATTAACTAAACCCTTAGAGTATATCCATAGTTTCCTCTAAAATACCATTTTAGGAAGGCGGTTTCGATATCTTCTTTGCCATATTTCATATGCACAATTTTTTACTAGAATAATCACAAAAAGACTTAAGCATTCTAATTAGTGAATAGGTTTTATTAAAATCAACGCCGTGAATTTAATTGTAAACTTTTAAACCAATCTAGCTATGTATGCATATAATTTTCATATTTATTAGTTTTCTCCTTAAAAACTAATTTACGATCAATGGGTCTTTACCCTTTATGCAATTTAATCAAGTTCCAAACTTGATTTTCAAACATGGAGTCTATTTCGGATTTTATGGCCTCTAACCATTTTTTCGGAATTTGGATTTGTCGTAGCTATTGTACAAGACACTACCCCTTTACTATCCAATAATGGATGATATGATTGCAAGATTTTAGTTCATTTCTAACTTTTATAGGAATCAATCCAAGCTTTTTGGTGAATTCTACACCTATATGGGGTAATTGCATCAAACACTGATTTTTCAGGCACTTCTAAAGCCCTTTGATTATCTTGATCTTACTCCAACACTTCTAGAGTTTGTGAGTGATCATGAATTCTCTTATGGCACTTGTAAAGTCCTTTGAGTATTCTTGATCAATCATTCTCATAAATCCCTTCTAAAGTCTTCCGAGATTCAGTTTCAGTTTGTTGCTCGTCTCGATGGTCATCGAGTTCATTTTCCTCCCACTTGTCGTTTTGGAAATGCATTACTTTCCATAAAGACACCACTTAGAGAAACAAGTGCTATGTTCTCAATTTGGTTGTGGAAGTAATGCCCCTAGTCTCACTTAGCTTGAATGCTTACAAAGAGACATGTATATTGTCTTTGGGTAAAAGTTTGTTGCGAAACAAACAATTAGCTCTCAGTTGAGCTACCTTAGCCCTTATTGAGCCACCTAGATCCCACTGAGCTAATGAGCTCCCACTGAGGCTAAGAGCCCTAGACATATACTTGAAAAGACACTAGGAACTATTTCTGTCCATAACTGAATATGATGTCTTTTCTTAGCTTCGACAATTTTGATTAGTGTAACATTAGTCATTGGTGCAATTCTTGAAGAACATTATGGGAAGGGATGTGATTCATCATTGTTCGAGTCATTTCCAGATAGCTTCGAGGTCTCCGTCAAGACATACTATATTCTTTGCGGAGCTGATTATGAAATTTCAATTTTATAACCTTGAGATGATCACTCTTGGCTCAAGCAAACATCACTCGATCTAATCTAGACGTTTTGATATCTTGCCAAGTCGATTCTATACTTCACTGAACTTTTGAGCTACTCCAGATTCAGTTTGTTTCACATTTGATGAATATAGCCATATTCATTCAAATTCTTGTGTAAACATTTAAGTAATGGAATCATCTTTAGCTTTTGGATTCAATTGTCTAAATCAAGCACAATAGCTCCTTTCTTTGTCGGTTTCAACAAGTAAGACTTCTTTGCCTTATAACGATTCCAAATCGATCAACTTTCAAGAATCTATCTAATAGAACCTTGTTTACATTCTTGTCGATGTGACATTGCTAAAGATAGTAGAAACATAAATCATATCCATGACTTGAACCTTATGAGTTTATGACTTGAACCTAACCAACGACACCAGCAGCACCGACAACCAACAACCACCGCCGCAACAACACCACCGCGCGAGCATCTCAAGGTTTCCACAACAACAACAACACCGCAAAACAACGACCACCGTCACAACAACACCAAGGTTTTTTTGTAGATCTAGTTTTAGTTAAGGTTAAATTGTAGATCTTGTTTTGTTTTTTAACATTTATGATTACATTTAATTATTTTTTTAATTGTAATTGTAGTTTATAAATTTATTAGATATTTGTAATGATAATAGTGAATTGTCGTTTTTTTTATTGAAATTCCGATCAAATATGCATATCTACTGGTTTAGATCTTGTTTTTAAGGTAATTTTTGTTTCGGATTTTACGTTTTTAATTTTTTCGATTTGGTAATTTTTTTTTGTTTTTCTGGGTGGGTGGGTTAGGGGGTTGGTTAGGTGGGGTGGTGGTGGCTCAACAGGGTGGGGTAGGGTAGGGATCTGGTCAGGGGTGGGTGGGGGAGATTTGGTAGGGGTGGGTGGGTGGTCTGGTCTGAGTGGGTGGGTGGGGTGGGGGGATCTGGGTGTGGGGTCAGGTCTAGGTGGGGAGGTCTGGGTGTGGTTGGGGTGATGCTGGGTTTTTTTTATTTTTTGTTGCAGCAATTTCCGACTGAATTTCCGTCGGAATTTTCCAACGAATTTGTATTCCGTCGGAAATTTCCGACGGACTTTCTGGTGCCAGAAAACCACTTCCGATGAAAAAATTCCGTCGAAAATTCCGACGGAAATTCCGTCGAAAAAGGTTTTTTTTTCGTACAAACGGTTTTCCGACAACCGGTTTCGATGGAAATCCCGTCAAAAACGGGTTTTCCTACGGAATTCAGGGTGATTCCGACGTAATTTTTCCATTGGAAATGGCCTGTTTTCTAGTAGTGATTATTCTTTTACTTTGAATGTGAGTCTTTCTGTGTGTGAATAGAACGTTTGCTGATTATGGAACACAATAACCATTATTTGTTCTAACCTTAGCTTTAATAGGTCTTTTAACAAAGCAGATAATCTTACAGCTTATGTTGCACCACTTGCTTCTTTCCAAACTCATAAGGCAATACCTTAGCTTAACCTTAATGGTTTTAAGGTCACTTCAAAAGTGGAACACTCAAGCAGTATCTAATGCTTGTGAAGAAAAGTTTCTAAGTTAACTACGATAACATGAACTCTTAGGTAGAACGACAAACCAGGTACTTCATTTTGGGAACACTACAACATGTAGAGTTGAGAGCGCTCATAGAGCTACCAAGGACTGGATTGATTCATCGACCGCTGCTTTGGATACACTGTTCGCTAGACTGAACAAGTCAATTGAAACTCAGAAGAACGACATCAGGAACTCTCTAGAGGACTCCAGACGACGACATGGTACGATGTATAGCCATTTTATATTTAAGATTCTCCATGGTCGTGTGTCGCACTACTGCTTGGGGTTGATTCTCACTGAGCTGAACAGGGTGAGGGACTTGGCTGACGAAGTGTATACTCGGTGTGGGTGTACTATTTCAGTAACTCATGGATTACCTTGCGCATGCACCATTCATCGCGTTATTACAGAAGAAAGGGCGTCGTTACATGTTGATCAGGTCCATTCATTCTGGAGGACGCTTGTTAGTGGTGAGCATGCAGACAATCAAACGGCCGACCGTGAACAGGAAGAGTTGGAGCAGTTCCGTTCGATGTACGACCGAGTGTCCTCCAGCCATCCTTCTATTATTCGTGACGCTACTCATGTGCTTCATGACATGTTCCACCCGTCTAACTTAGATTATGAGGAACCCGAAGGAGTTGACCGTCCTCGAGGTCGACAGCGGCGGAACAGGAGTGCGTTTGAGTATATCCGTGGTCATGGTCGTGGTCGTTCTCGTGGTCGGACATCGTCATCTAGTCGTAGTCAATCTTCATCGTCTGTGAATATGCCCCTGAGAACTGGTACGTTTTGGTTGTTTTTATTGCACATAGTTTTAAAGTGTTACTCCTGTCTTCTTAACTGTCTATAATTAATTATTTGGTGAATAGGAAGAAACGATGTTGATCAGTTTCCGTACAAGGAAAGGATACCTGCGATCATCATGTCGTACGTGGAAGGGTGGAATGATGTAATCGGAGATGGTAACTGCGGATTCCGGGTCGTGGCTGATGTTTTTCAAATGGGCGAAGACAACTACGGTTTGGTGTGTGAGTTGATGTACAGCGAAATTGCCTCTAACCGAAATGTTTATCGTCATGTGTACGAGGATGACTTGGATGGCGCTCTCCGACGTATCCGGTGGGGAGGTGGACCTTGCGGCGAAAATCATTATTTTGACGCGCCCCTAGATCTGTTTGCCGTTGCAAACATTTACAAATGCGCAGTCATGCATTTCGGCCTGGGAGTGCATAGTCAAGCTTATTATCCTTGTACCACGGTTCTCCCTTGGCGGTCGCGTGAGACTGTCACCACACCGGTCAGAGAGCTAGCTATTGCGTTTCTTGGGTCGTCATACAGACATTTCATCCGACTAGACATGTCAACCGATTTTCCGGTGCCACCGATTATACCTCGGTGGTACAACATTTGCACAGCGAGCGTAGAGGGTTGGGATGCGCTATATAATGACCGGATCCACGAATGGAACACCCTAGCTGCATTTTAGTTTTTCTTGTTTACATTCTTTATTTGTAATCTTATTTGTACGTTGCTCTTTTAATGAGAACATTAATATTTTATATTGTATTGCTTACTGCATTCTATATGTTGCATGGGTAAGTTGCGCGGATCCACGAACGGTTATATCAAAATTTAAAAACAGCACTGATAATATGTTTAAGTTGGAAGCTAAAAGAACAATCTAAAATGTTACAATTTTACAACATAATGTCCAAAATAATGTTCTATAAATAAAATACAATAACCATCAGTAATCCCTCCTCGACGACGACTCCCACTGCGCAAGGGTCTGTTCCAGACTATCAACAACAGCTCTCCCTGTTGCACTCATGCTGTCCTTCTCAAGAGAGAGTTTCTGAACGTCTTGCATTATCTTTCCCATCCACTGCATACAACAAAAAACAGAAGATGAAATACAATAACAGACAACGATAAATATAATAAAACTTAATTAAAAGACAACGATAAATATAATAAAAGACATACCGCTTCCGTGGCAGTAGGCGGTGGCACATAATCATCATCGCTGTGGTCGAGATCAGCGATCAACCTCGGGTGCGAATACCGGTTGAACCATTCCATGTAGTAATGGTCACACATGGGAGTAACCCCAGAGGGCGGCCGCTGCAACTCCGCTGTCCATAATCGAGCCACCATCGGAAACTGGTCCCACGTCCCGGTCATGATATCCGGCCATTCCACGACGTACTCCCTCGACGATGCAGGTCGGACCGCCTTCATCGGGCACGCCGGGGGAGGAGGGACAACTTGGACAAATCCAAGTTGGCGAAGACAACGCTGGGGCATGTACGCTTCGACGATGTCACGATACTGAATGAGTCCCGTGTACAGGGTCCTGGGTACCCTAACACTAGGGTTCGGGCCGAAAGGCATCCAGTTCACCTGTACAATTACAACATATAAAATATAATAACATGAATATAATATGTGCAAATAATAAAATGTAGACTCTATAAATAAACGTTACCTCTAAGGGGGACAGCCTGTCCAGCAATAACCGTATCGATCGGAGGCGGTCAACGGACTTCTTCTCCGAGCGGGGACTCCACGCACAAGCACGCGGCATCCCCTCATCAATAGGAACTGGGTCACGATGTGGTCGCAATGCAGGAAAATACTCGTATATCCAAGTCTGCAATAGAGTCAGACACCCAGTGATACCTGCCGCGTCAGCCCGACTCGCAAATCCTAGTTGGCGATACAAATACGCCAACGTAGCCGATCCCCAGGAAAACTGGCCTACACTGTCGGGGTCACACGCCTCTACGATGTCGCGTGGCCTGAGCTTGTTTCCGCCGCTCTTATCCGGAAACAAGGTACATCCGAGGAGTAGAAAAACATAAGCACTCAGCTGTGCGTCGGGCGTCCTACGTGCACTCGGGTACAAACACCGCTGCAACACAGATGCGATCTTCACACCTCCGTGTTCCCAAACACCTAGCGCCTCGGTGTACAGTGCAGCCCTGTCCACCGCCAACAACTCCGCCAGCGAATCTGCCTGATCCGCATCAGCCACAGCACAAAGTCGTTTACCCTCAACACGAATCCCCAGAATGGCCTCGACGTCATGTAACATGATCGTCATCTCACCGAACGGAAGGTGAAAAGAGTTTGTATCCGGCTGCCATCGCTCAATGAAAGCCGTGATCAGCGTACTGTCAATCTTATCGTGCATGGTGGCAGGAACGTGCTTCACCCCAGTGCCCTCCAGTCGCTCGAACATCTCGCTCTCCGCCGGCCAGGCCTCAGCCCATGTACGCAAAAAACTACAAGTCTTTTCCCGGGTATGACATTTCAACAACCCCGTAACTGAAGGCCTCTCCTGGTCCTCCCAAATACGGGCAGCTATGTGTCCTAGAAAGCTAGGAATCACACTCCCGTCAACAGGCCCACCGGGCACCTCACTCCTAACAACCCAAGAATCATTACCCGCCCTCGACCGTTTCCTGCTTGCCCCAGAGACAGTGGACGCAGATGATGTGCCAGATCTACTAACAAATCTACCACCCCTACCCTTACGCACCTCCACCATATGCGTCTCGTACATGTCATCAACCCTCTGACTGAATGGACCGTAATCATCATACGGTCCACTGCCATCGTCCACATCCTCATCCTCATCTGCGCCCTCCTCCTGCTCCTCCTCCTGGTCACCCTCCTCAGCATCATCATCGTCATCATCATCCTCATCCCGACGGTGGATCCGTTCTCTACGAACTGAGGCCGAAATACCACGGGATCTGACATGTCTATGCCCCGACCTCTCCACTGAATAACTTCTACTAAGAAGCTCTATATTCTTCCCCCCACCATGACGACCCTACACAAAATTTTAAAATATATAAACATACAAAAATTTATACGATAAATAATCATCATCGCAAATCAAATACACTAAAAACAAACAAATAATAGTAAACAAAATATAAACGTAGAAAAAATACAACGAAATTGAAAAAATTTATAAAAATAAACAACAAAATATAAAAACAATTCAAAATTATATTACAAAAAAAAAAAAAAAAAAAATTTAAAAACAATTTTTTAGAAAATTTTTTTTTAAAAAAAAAAAAAAAAAGGGGGGGGGGGCGCCCTGGCTGGACGCCCAGCCGGCGGTGGTGGCGCCAGATGCAGACGCCGCCACCAGTTGGCTGGCGTTTGGGCTGGACGCCACAGCCACGGCTGCGGCGCTTAGACTAAACGCCACAACCGTGGCGGTGGCGTCCAGCCCAGGCGCCAGACAACTGGTGGCGGCGTCTGCATCTGGCGCCACCACCGCCGGCTGGGCGTCCAGCCAGGGCGCCCCACCGCGTTCACGGCGGTTTCCCCCCCCCTTTTTTTTTTTTTTAAACAAAATATACCTTTCCACCTTGGGACATCCTTCCCTCCGCCGCCGCCGCCACTTCCTTGCCTTGCCGCCTCGACATTGCCGTTATTTTGAATTTTTTTTTTTTTAGAGAGGTTGAAAGAAGATGAGCAATAAGAGTGTGAGTGATGAGAGTGTGAGTGATGAGAGTGTGAGTGTTTTTTTTTTTTAAGGTCAAGGGCAATTTAGGGAAACCAAGTGAATTTTGTGGGCTTTATGTAGTAATTTGTGGGCGATGTTTAACAAATGAGAAAAAAAAAATATATATATTTTGTGTGAGACTGGACTTATGGTGAGTCCAATATGTTTAAAAATAATTTAATATCTGACAACAATATTCAAATATTTGACAATAATATTCTAATATATGACATTAATAACACTAGTAGAAAAATGGACATTCGCTATGGTTTTTTTTGGGGTATTTGCTACGGTCTTAAACTGTAACACTAGTGGGCGTAGCGAATAAGGTAATCAATTTGCTACGGTTTAGAACCGTAGCATTTTAACACTATTCGCAAAAAAAACCGTAGCATTTTTAATATTATCCGCTACAATTTTTTTAAGAAAAACCGTAGCGTTTTCCAACATTTTGTTACGGTTTTTTCAATAGAAGCACAGCGTTTTCCTTACGTTTTAATTTCTTTTTCTTTTTTTAATTAAAATATCAACATCCTGTATTTTATCCCTGTAAATATTTGTACTTGTATATATATTTTTGCACCTATGTATATATACTCCCTTCGTTCCTGAAAGTTCGGCTCACTTTGCAATTGCACGGTCTCCAATGAACATTTTTTACCATGAATAACTCCGGTTGTGTATAAGTGAAATTTGTAAAAAGATGATTTTCGGATTATTAATAGTCCAATATGATCTCACATGTTAATTTATTTATATTGTATAACACATAAAATATGGTCATAGTTATTTTATTTTGACCACATAAATAGTAAGTGAGTCGAACTTTCAAAAACGGAGGTATTATATATGTATATATATATAGGATCGAGTTATAACGAGAACCTCTTGTACAGTAGGAACTAGGAACTGAATTGGACCGTTAGATTAAAAGGTAATGGACGGATCAGATCATTTAATATCTAGAATTCAGGATCATGCGATTAGCTCTTCACACAATTCTCTATCCTCCAACCAATCTCTCTCCTCCATTGATGCTAGTGCTTTGAGTTCTCCATTAAACTAGTTATCGAGCTTTTTTTTCTCCATTAAAGCGGTATTCGTGCTCTCTGTACTCCATTGAAGTAGCTTGTGAGATAAGAGGTTTTTTATTTCTCTATTTTCGTGCTCGTCCATGGTGTTGTATAATTTGGTGATTTCACTTCGAATTGTCTGAAATTTACAGGTAAACATTGTGATTTTTGTTCTATCAAATTTCTAGGTTTTATTTATTTATTTTTATTTCTTACTCATGTATTACTCACAATTTGTGTTTGAATTTTGGAGAATTAGATTTCTAGGTTTTTATTAGAGAATTTTGGTGCTCGAATTTGTGCTATATTTTCCAGATGTAGCGTATGAATTTGATCAAAGTAGACTATTGATTTGTTCGATATCGATTATTGAGATTCGTTTTAGTGTTTCGGTTGGAGTATTGTTTTAATTTAATCAAATTAGACTATTTAACGAGCATATATTGAGTTTCTAAAATCCGCAAATTGATTAATTTCAAGATCATACATTATTTAGTGAATAGTGATATTTCAAAGCTATTCAATTTTTCACTACGAACGATTTTTTCCGGCTTTTGAGTTATTATAGCTAATTTTGACTACTTTTGGATGGAGCTTGAGTTTATGCTAATTGATCCTATGGATGATTCTTGTGAGATTTACAGGTTGAATTTGTTTAAAGTAAATAGAAACCAAGTAAAAGTGAACAAATTATAGTGTAAAGTATATAGAAAAACTAAAACCATTATTTACATTATATGAGCAATCAAAATCAGAGGGAGAACATAATTAGCTGTGTGGAAGCTGGTTGAGTTGAAGTGATTGTCAATGTTGTTATGGTAGATCTCATACCTATGTCCATGAAAGAATTTATCTCATTTAAGTAAATCAACTCTCCTTAAAAGTAAACTAAATCTCTCTAAAAGTAAATTAATCCTCTCTTAAAGTAACTAATGCCAACAATGAGGACTTTTTGATGTTTGTATCTTTGGTGTGGGGTGCGTGGTCTTATAGGTTCTCTATTGTGTTTAATGAGCCATGGAAAAACCGGGTTATTGGAGTCATGGGTTTTGTTCGATTGGTTAGGAATTATAAAAACTATACTGATAGGATTTATAGGACATCTAGGGAGGAGTATGAATAGGGCAGTTGTTAGGAGATCTTAGGTGCCGCCTGTTGCTTGTAGAGTTTGTGTATTCTGATGCAGCGCATTTTCAAAGGTACAGGGGTTGGCTTGGGTATTACAATTAAGGATTAGTAAGGGAAGATTATGGCTGTTATGTTGCAAAGATTGCATGCATAGGTGGCTGTTGTCTGTTGTCATGGCAGAATCCTTGCTGTTATGGTGCAAAAATAGTAAGCAATATACTTTCGATCCATTTCTATTTCTTCAGTTTTGTTTGCTTATACATTGCAGCCTGTTGCTATAAAAAGTGGCTGTTTACTTTGCAATTTTCAGAGCATGAAGAATTTGGCATTAAACATCATAAACTACTAGTGCAATTTTCCTCTGAAAGCTCACAAAGGCAAGCCTTATCTACCTTGCTAACATTTGAGCAGCAATTGAAAGAGCGTGAAAATCAGGTTGTATAACTGAAACTTGATCAAGAGTAGACTGGTAAACATTCACCTCAAAACCGTCAAGATCTGCCTCATTAGATTGACTTGTACGTGAACCTCATTAGATTGGCACAAAAATTGATGCAAAATCAACAATATGCATGGTCTGCAATCTATATTGCATGTTTATTCTTTAATGTAAATACCTTTGGATTGTCTTCTAGTGTTAAATGTTATTACCTTTGGGCTTTGGACTGTATTCTAGTGTGTGAGCAAGCATTTTCTATGGCACAGAATTTGGATCAGATGGCAGAGGTGTCCTGCAAGTTGATATTGTTGTCATACAAATTTGTGATTGTGTTGGGAATATCTTAAATAAGGGAGTGCTTAGATATGTTATATTTTTTATTTTATTTTAGAAAAGGTTAGGATCAGTGAGATATATGACTGATAATGGATATATTTTTTAATCCCACCAATTCTTTTGGGGTTTAAAATTTAGAGAACGAATAAGATTAGAAAGGTAGATTCCTTCATGAAAAAGAATTTAAAGTAAACCTATTAGCTCAAGTGTTAGAGCACTATGTGGATGCATAGAGATGTAGGTTCAAATCCTACAAAGGTTATTCAAACTACGTCAAAAAGACTTTAAACTTTAAAGTCCTCAATCATACAAAATAGTAAACTAATACATCTCAAGAGTAAAGTAAATTAAAATATATCAAACGAAAATTAAATTATCTGAAAAGTAAATTAAAATATTTCTTTTGAGATTGTACTTTGAAAGAGAATAAGAAATTTGTTACACATGCCTCCAATATATCTAAAAAGTCAATGCAAAATACTATAAAATAAATAAAAGTATTCCAAAAGTAAATCAAGATAATATTTCAAAATTAGAATCTCTCTTAAATAATGCAGAATAGCTCGACAAGAAATCAAAAGTAGATCAAAATATCCCAGAAGTAAATAATAAACACTAAAAAGTAATTATAAATTAAAATAATAAAAGTTAGTGTATGTATAATCAAATGACACAAAGCAATGAATAGTCGATCTTCATGGGTACCCTACATCATTGACCTTGAACTCTCTATAAAATGAGCCAAAACTCTACAAACATGAAGAGTGATAAAATATAAAAGAAGAATGAGGTCACAGTAAAGGTTTTCATATTAAAAGTAAATAAAACAATAAAAAAAGTAACTGAAAAAATTTAGAAATCAGATTTTCAAACATAGAAACTATTTTTTTTACGCTAAAGGAAAATACTAGTAGATTATATATTACGTCAAGGTGACAACAGCCAACCTAAACAAAAGATTGTTCAAAGATATTAAAAGTACCAGCATCCTACTACTTAGGGAAGAAATAAAATAAACTAAGCAACAAAAAATTAAAGATAACATAATGCCAGAAAAAGACCTGCAGAGAAAGACAAGATGAGCAAAAGGTGTTGAGCAGCCGTCATCATCAGGATTAAGCCATAGGGATTGTTGGTATTTCAGCAGCATAAGTGTCAAAGATCTCAGCAGGGGGATAGTGGAATAGCACCCTTTCACCAAGTTGAACTTTAGTCCTTACAATAGTTGCTAGTTTGTGAGCCACGTGGTTAATTGTTCTGCTAGCATGCAAAACAGTCACTGACCAGTTTCTTTGCAATAACTCATCCCTGATCGTGGTCTCTAAAGGAGTTAGGATTGCTCAGCATTTTCCCTAAAGCCTCTGCATCTGTTTCTAGTTCCAAGAACTTGATTTCTCCATCCCAGGAAATAAGGAGACCCTCCCTAATAGTCAGAAGCTCAGCTGAAGATGCAGACATAGCATTAAAATTCATAGCATAACATATTTGCCAAGTATCCTTATCACACCTCAAAATGCCACCACCTCCAGCTTTGTATAGATTGAGTTTAGTAGCCACATTACACAAATGAACCTACGTGGGATTCAAACCCACATCTTTGTGCATTTGCACAATGCTCTACCCGTTGAGCAAGTAGGCTAGTGTATCAAAGTAAAGTAAATCACTCTAAGGTAAATCAAAATATAACAAAAGTTTTTTACAAAAAATAATGTAAGAATAGTATAGCACAGGTAATTGGTCCTACAGTAGCAAATATTCACATAAATTTCTATTAATGTGGGTGCTTGTCGAACAATAATACGAGTAGCCTCATATAGAAGACAGAAATAAACAAAAGGAACCACAAAACTAAAGCCAACTTCTTAGCTTTTATGGACACATATGTAAGCTTTATTTGGTATTATATACAGTGCACAAATGTGATCTTATTGAGCTATAAATTTTCTATTGCTTACTTCTGCATTCATCCAAAGCTTAATATATAGAAGTGGTGCAAGAATGTGAGGGTTGAAAACCCCAGATTTGCTCAGTAGCACTAGTTGAGCCAACACCACCAAAAATTCTTACTGCATTTAATTTGGTTATCATTGTTAGATAAATAAGAGTTTAATGGAACTAGAATCACACATTTTGTTCAATGAAACTCAAATTGTATTTGCACATAAAGGCCTAACGCTGCTCTTTAATAAGATTAGTTTATACATTCTACAACTTTAACAAAATCATTTAAATTCACAATCAAACTAAGCCACAACAATAGAGCTACTACCATTAAATACTTTAAGGCAAGAACTTATTTAAATTTCAATGAATAATCTATATTTGTATAGTATGAATTCGAAAAATACTAAAATAAAGAGTTATTAATTACAAATAATAACAATAGATCCTGAAATTGATACCAAAACAACACAAAATATTGATCTGATTATAAATCAAAGAGAAAACACACATTAATCAAACAAAAATAGCAAAATCCCTATTTTAAACTTGATCGATACTAAAAATACTCAAACAAATAATTGGGAAAACCCTAATTTCGGAATCAAAATCGCAAAAAATGGTTTCAAAATCGAATTATATTATAGAAAGCAATATTACTGACAACTGAATCAACTTACTTGCCTATATAAACTTGCTAGAACGATGCACGAAGATGAGAAGATGAAAATCTGCAAAATTTAGAGTGCGTGAAGAGATTAGAGAAATCATGAGAAGAGAGAGTTTGTAGGAGAAAGAAAATGAATTGATGAGAGAGAAAGTGATTATGGAAAAAGGGACGTTTAGGATAGTCATTCTGCTAGTTCAAAAAATTTACCAAAATGCCAATACTCAACAAAAAGGCAGACAACTCAGATCAAATGAATCAATGGCTCAGATAAATTCTTAGTTCCTATTATAGGACTTGGTTTATATATATATAGAATTGAGATCATGTGAGAACCATGGTGAATAATAGGAACTAAGAACTCATCTAGACCGTTATTCGTGCTCAATCTAACGGCTCACATTCCTCCCGCCTCATTAAGGGCAAAATGGTAAATTTGCGATTTGAAGACTTGCTTCAACTGATCTAATTTTCATTTTTACTTTCTCTCTCTTCATTTCATTTTCTCTCTCTTCCTTTGAATCCTCTCTCTTGCTTCGAATTTTTCTGCGCTCTTATCGTCGTTGGATTTGCTTTTCTTCTTCGCTTTTGTTCATTGCAAATTGATACTGGACAAGTAAGTTATTTGATTGTGATGTTCTTGTGTTTAATTCAATTGTTGTATAATTGTTTGATTTTTTATGATTTCGAGTCTTAAATTAGGGTTTTCGTTATTTTCAGTTTGAGGATTTTCTATTTTGGTTATTTTTGTTGCGATTCTTATTAATCTTTCTTGCGATTTTTCAGTCCAAGATAGGGAATTTAATTTCAATTTTATTGTCAGTTTTCTGTAACTAGGTATTCGGTTGAAATCATAGAAATCAATCTGATTTTTTTTATTGTTTCCAATTGTATGTTTTTTTATGAATTTTGTTTCAAATTAGGGGTTATTATGTATTTTTATGGATTTGCTGCTATTAGCCTCTGGTAATGATCGAATTTTAAACTTTTTTTCTCCTAATATTTTCTTGTGGAAATTGAATTTTGATTATTGTAGTTTTCTTTGATTTTTTAATCAAGGTTATGCGATGTTGATTGCAATGCATAGATAGTTGCCTAGTTTGGTATTGGATCAGGAGAGTGTTTGCTGAATGTTGTTGAAGCTTGTACCATTTATGCTTATCCTTGAAAGGAATGGTGTCTTTCGAACAAGTGTATTATTCCGATAGAAGGTTCGGAATTATTAAAAAGCTAATTATTCAGTGAGGTCAAGTGATCGAAATGCTTAGCTGGAGGCCACTTCCGATCAATGCATAATTAATAATACAGCTTAATCTTGACTGAACCCTTCGGGTCACACCCAATCGAGTAACCGAACCGAAACGAGGAATTAATCTGAAGGATTAAATGAGTCATTAGAGTATTACGAACATAGACGTCGGATTCCGATCTTAGAGCGTCGGAAACCGAGCGTCGTAAGTCGAGTCGAATTTAGTAATCGACGAGACGAGAAATCAAGCAAACAACAAGTTACAAATATACCCCTAGCCTCGAAGTGCCCCGAGCAATCCGAGGGATAGGGGCAATATAGCTAGCCAAAGCTGCTAGCATGGCCGTAAGCCCAGCCGCAAGCCAATATGGCAGGCATGGCCGCAAGCCCAGCCGCAAGCATTCGCATGCTAGGCATGGCAGCATCCAGCCCGCACCATCGCAGGCGAGGCCAACAGTACATGCTAGCTGGGCCTTGCGCGCGAGGTAGCAGCGTGTGGGCTGCGCCTAGCATGAGCATCACATTAGCAATAACAACATGCTATGCGAGGGTATGCAGTGGGCTGTGTGTGCTTGCGTGCTAGGCTACGCCTAGCACAAGCATTGAAGCACCAGCTAGCAAATGCTAACGATAACAACAAAGCAACAACAGCTTGCAAGCTATGCCTGTGGTATGTGCGCCCAGCATGCCTGGCAGCAGCCCGCATGCATGCGTGGCGTTCTTGCTAGGCTGCTCGCACTCGCAGCCATGCTAATAGCACAGCCAAGCACTAGGCCACCAGCTGGGTGTGCCTTGGTGCGCAAGGCCTTGCGCCAGCTGGCTTGAGTTGGTTGGCTTGTGCGTGTGGGAGCCGGTTTGTGTGGGTTGCTTGGGGAGCAAGGGGAGGGTGCCCCCCCCCCTTTGTGGTCCTCACCTTACCCCTTGCTCTCCACTTGACATTTGTTGTTTGTTGATTCATTCGCATTTTAATTTGATTATTAAATTAGGTTAAATTGAATAAATGCATTTTGACCAACTCTCCCACATTAATGGGAGATTGAAATTCAAGGGCTCCTTTCCTTATAAATACCAATCACTTGGCATTGGGAAAGGGCACTTGAGTTGTGAACTTGAAAGGATCTTCACAAGCGAGAACACTTTCATTCTAATACTCTAAGTTCTCTTGGTCTAGCCCCGGACTAAACTTCGGGGTAGGGGCCGTTCGGGTCGGGTCTCGAGGGTGAGAGTCGTTGGAGGCTTGCGCATTTGCGTAGCTCTATGCTTTCAAGTACGAGCTCCAAAAGGAGCGAAACACGCATCAAGGTTATGATCGTCTTTCTCTCTCTCTTTGTTAATTAATTATGTGATTGTTAATTAATATGCATGTTTAGTTACTTTAATTTGTGTGCGGATTTGGGATGGTTTCATTCCGTGTAGTGTCGGACACTACGAAACCCAACAGTGGTATTGGAGTCGAGCTCATTTAATTATTGTAACTAATAATTAATTAAGGTGATTTAAATTTCTGGTTTTGCTTAATCTCGTTTTAATGCTAATTTTGGCTAAAGAACCCAGATTTCGACCCAAAAGTAGTGAATTTTGGGTTATCGATGTTCTAAATCAGTTTTGATCCTTTTTTAAGATTGTCCAGAAGCCAAAATCCACCCAGAAACGTGTTTTTCGAGGGGTTTTTCGTTTTTGATGAAATTTCTTAAATCTTTAATCCTTGATTAATTATGTCATGTTAATGTTAGATTATGTGTATGGTTACCCCATTAATCTACTGCAATAATAACCCTTACTAAGCATGTTTATGAAGTCATATTTGGTGCTTAATTTGGTGAGTTCATTTTTCACATAAACTTGAATTTCACATTTTGCAAATTAATTGCTTCAAGTGTAAATGTTTATGGTGAATTTGTAATTTTTGAAGCCCCTAAAGTGTTAAAGTTTCAATCTTTAATTGTTTATTTGGTTGGAACTTTACTTTCTAGATTCCATGTTGAACTAATTTTGATTTAATCATTTTTGATTTGATTAAAGTCTTAAACGTTCAAACTTGTGATTGAAATTCAATTAATCTTCATATTGGAAGATATAATTTTTCAAGTTTACACAAGTTAGTGTTGGAAAATTATCATTGGATGATTGTGTTTATTTTTCTAACTCCTTTTATTTTGTCAAAATCTCATTATTAATTTATGTTTGGTTAAATTAATTGTGAGAATAGCCCTTAAATTTTTGTAGCATCAAGTTAAGCCAAAAATAATTTAAAGAATGGTTCTTGAATTAATTTTGGTTTGTGCACTAAAAATTTAATTTATTTAAGTTAGAATTATTTTGTTTTCATTTTTGCTCAATATTGGTTCTAAAATTAATTTAGAATTAATTATTTATGTCAAACAAAAAATCAGGATAAAATCCCGAAGGCACGAGCATGCTAATCGAGGCACACAAGCCCCGAGCACTCCCTCGGCCAGCCAGGTTCCTTGCGCAGCCTACATGTGGCTGCTGAGGTGTGCGAAGCTGCTGGTGCATCGATGCGCGACTCGTGGTGTGTGTGTGCAAGCTTGGTGTGCTTGGTGCGGGAAAGCTTCTGCGAGGTGTGCTGTACGGCTACTAGACAGCGTCAGCTCGCACAACAGCAAGGGCCTTTAAGGCCTACACTGGCTGGCGTTGCAAGCGCGCTACTGTGGCCAGCATAACGCACATGGTGCGATGGTGTCAGCCACAAATAGGATGATTGGCGCAGCAGTGGCTGTGCGGGGCAGCACCCACACAAGGCAGTCGTGGCTCAGTGCCTAGCAAACCAAGCCTCGTTGCTTGGGTGCTAGGCACTCGAGCATCGAAGGGCTATGCGATTTTGCGATATTTATCGTTTTAATTATTTTATTTAATTATTAAAACAAGGCTAGGCCTCGGTTTTTCCCGACACTTACAAATTAATTTTGGCAAAATTTGGGTAAACCGGCTTAATTAAACTAATTGGATTAATTTTAGTTAAGTTGGATGCGGAATTTAGTGGGAGCTTCATTAATTATTTGAGCTACTTTTATTGCGTTTAATCACATAATCGATTAACAACTTTGACTAGTTTTAATTAGGTGTGTTAATTGGATTAACCACCTAAGTTAGTTACTAGTTGCGCGTATTTTGCATAGTTGCTTGTTTTACGTTGTAAAATGCATGGGCCATTCACATATAGTGATGGATGAATGGAATGAATATTCTATCACAGGTTTTATGAAAATGGCAACTAGTGGGGCCCGATTAGGATAGTAAATACGGACTACGTTCCGTTATGTATTTTTGTAAATCTAAATACGGTCTGAATACCGTTGCGTATTTTTGTACCTTAATATTTAGATTAGTCCTAGTCATGATTACTAGTAGTTGCATTATTAATGGCGATGTCTCGAAGATGGCGATTCTTAGAAGACGAGGCCAAGATGATGTGATGAAGACCCTTGAAGACTTAAGGGGTCATGCTAGTTGCCAAATGCATGTTTTACTTATGTTTTCTATATATAATTATGCTTATATATGAATGATATGTTAGATGCATGTTTAGGATTTCGAATGTTGCGATGATTAATTAAGTTCACTTAAATCAACCAACATAGAAACCCTAGGTCCCTATAAAATTGAGTCAAATTTTCCATTTCAAGATAACACTTACTGAACTAATGTTAATAGTGATGGGCTATGCCAAAGCAAGACATCACTATCACCCTAGGAACGTAAGGTATACTAGGTATACAAGTTGATTTTGGTTAAACTCAACGATATCAGTAAGGAGTCCTTAGATGGCGTGGCCATGGAGATAAAACGTCAAGAAAGCATTAGATGCGACGTTTAGAAAGCTATTAGCAATTGGATTGCTTACCTTAAAATATTAAGTGTTAAGACAAGCCAAAGCATGCTTAATCACTTTTTGATTTTTGGGATCTTGGAATCGTTTTATTTTTGCCTAAAAAGGACAATTTTAATGTATGGATAAAACGCTCAATAAGATTGAAAATTTGCATGTATGCTTTAAACTTCAAACTTATTGGTTTTATGAATGGTTTTTCATTGCAAATTCTTTCAATTGTAGAATCATGTCTGCAACTAATAACAACAACAACTTAATGTGCCCGGAACTGTTCGACAAGTTGGCTTTTAGCCTAAACTTGGTGAACTTCAAGGAATGGGAAGAGGAACTCTGGAAAACTCTTCGGAGTTGTTCCATGGAATACATCCTTGATACTCCCCTTCCAAGCTTCTTCTCGAAGGGAATCATGAGTGATGAAGCTCATGATGCATGGTTTTCGATTGCAAGAAAGTGTCACGACTAATGGCTAATTCCATCCCAGAAGAATGGAAGGAAAAGTTCTCCTCCTATTTTTCGGACATGTTCCTCAAAGCACTTGAGGACATTGTCAATGTGAGAGTCACCAAGAGTCTAAATGGAAACTATGATGGACTTGTGTTTGATGTGACTAGGTCACTCTCAAACATGAAGATAAAGCCTCCGGAAGAGGGTTGCCTTGCAAAGGAGAGGTACTGGCTTTGGTCGAAGGTCTACAGTACCAAAGTGAGACCCGATATGCCCTTCCAATCTCATGTGCTTAGAATGTCTAGGCTTTTCAAGTCATGGACCTTCTCGGAATCCCATTGGAGGATGAGATGGCGGGTCATATCTTGCTTGCCTCACTCCACTAGGGCTATGATGCACTCAAGATGCATATAGCTGCGGGAAAGGAGTCACACCCTTTAAGAGATGTGGTGCAGCTACTTCGCAAAGACAACTCCTATGGAGCAACCAAAATGCCCTTAAGAGCAAAGAAGAAGGAGTTCAAGAACAAAGCGAAGATGCAATGCTTCTATTGTGGTGGGAAAGGCCACTACAAGAGGGAATGCAAGATCTTCCAAAGGGATGAGGAGAAGAGGAATGTCTCATCTACCTCAGGTATCTTCATTAACACTTGTGTATAAAGTTATTCATAGATATTGGATACCATGTATAACTCCCCACTTTATGCTCCCATTTTCAGGGACCAAGTGAGAGGGCTTCACAAGTGGATGTGCAACTACGAGCGGACAATGAAAATGGTCTTTTTGTCGTGCTTGTAGGCACATTATTTGTCTTTGGCTTGTAATAGAAATAATTCTTTTTTTATGATGTTTTGCTTAACATTGAACATATTTTTATCTAGGGCGTTGGACGACGGGTTGTTTAATCTCAAGACTATAACAATGGTTGTTTTTTTTAATATCTTGTTTATATTTTTTATGAGATCACACATTCTATATGTGACTAGACAAATGTTAATGATACCACCAAAAGAGAGCTAAGACCGTTGAATCGAATGAGACATACTTGTGGCATTGTCGTCTTGGCCACATTAACATCAAACGCATCAAGAAACTTCTTCATGAAGGGATTCTTGACTCATTCGACTTAGAGTCGTTTGAAAATTGCGAAGGATGTTCATTAGGCAAGATGATAAAGCAATCATTCTCCAAGTTGGGAGAAAGGGCTAGTGACTTATTGGGTCTTATACACACGGATGTATGTGGATCAATGAGCACAGCCGCAAGAAATGGTTATCGCTATTTTATCACTTTCACGGACGACTATAGTAGATATGGATATGTCTACCTTATGTCGAAAAAATCTCAATCTTTTGAGAAATTCAAAGAATTTCAGAGTGAAGTGGAAAATCAACTTGGCAAGAAAATCAAAGCGCTTTGCTCGGATCGAGGTAGCGAGTATTTGAGCCATGAATTTGATGATCATATGAAAGAACATGGTATTCTCTTTCTGGGGACACGCACTTTTAATTGCGGCACTAACACTGAACCGAGCTCCGTCAAAAGCTGTCGAAAAGACTCCATATGAATTATGGACGAAGAAACCGCCAAGGTTGTCTTTTCTTAAGATTTGGTGTTGCGAAGCCTATGTCAAGAAATTAATTTCTGATAAACTTCACCCAAAATCAGACAAGTGTTTCTTTATGGGATAACCAAAAGAAACTAAGGGGTATTACTTCTACAACAAATCCGAGAACAAAGTGTTTGTTACTTGTGATGGTGTCTTTTTGGAGAAGGAACACCTTTCCAAAATGACAAGTGGGAGGAAAATCGAACTCGACAAAGTTCGAGAGGACGAAAAACAAAGTCAAACTGATAATCAAAAGTGCTTTAGAAGCAGCCGTTGACATTAGTCAGAGTCAAACCGACAATGTGCAAAGTCAAAATGACAAAGCAAATGCTCAATCCATTACCCTGCGTATGTCGCAAAGGCTAAGATCTCAACCAGACAAATACCTCAGTGTTGTCTTAACCGAAGACCAAGACATCCTAGTTATGGATGGAGATGAACCAATGACGTACAAACAAGCTGTGACGAGCCCCGATGCAAAATGGCAAGAGGCCATGAAATCTGAGATGGAATCCATGTTTGAAAATCAAGTCTAGGGCTTGGTTGATTTGCCCAAAGGTTACACACCTATGGTTGCAAATGGATTTTCAAATTGAAAACCGACAAAGATGGAAATGTATATGTATACAAAGCTAGATTGATGGCAAAAGGTTATAGGCAAATTTACGGCGTTGATTATGATGAAACCTTTTCGCTAGTCGCCATGCTTAAGTTCGTCCGGATTATCCTAGCAATTGCCGCATATTATGATTATGAGATATGGCAAATGGACGTCAAAACCGCCTTCCTTAATGGGATTTTGGAAGAAATTGTGTACATGACACAACCGGAAGGTTTTGTTGATCCAAGCAATGTGGAAAGGTATGCAAGCTTAAGTAGTCCATTTATGGACTAAAGCAGGAAAGTAGAAGTTGGAATCTGCGATTCGATGAAGCCATTAGTAAGTTTGGTTTTATCAAGAATCCAGATGAGTTTTGTGTTTACAAGAAGGTCAGTGGGAGTGACATCGCATTCCTCGTCTTATATGCCGACGACATATTGCTCATATTGCTCATTAGAAACAACATTCCAATGTTAGAGTCTGTAAAGGCTTGGCTTGGAAAGTGTTTCTCAATGAAGGACTTGGGAGAGGCACAATACATATTGGGCATCAAGATCTATCGGGATAGATCTAAAAGGATGATTAGATTGAGCCAAAGTACTTATATCGATAAGGTACTGGCATGATTCATTATGGAGGAAGCCAAGAGAGGGCACCTACCCATGTCACATGGTATAACTCTCAGCAAGAAGCACTGTCCACAAACACCGGATTAGCGAGAGAGGATGAATCAGATTCCATATGCTTCGCTTGTTGGATCGATCATGTATGCCATGATATGTACTAGGCCGAATGTATCGTATGCCTTGAGTGCTACGAGCCGATACCAATCAGACTAGGAGAGGCGCATTACACTACGGCCAAGAATATCCTAAAGTACCTGAAAAGGAACAAGGATATATTTCTGGTCTATGGTGGAAGTAATGATTTGGTTGTTAAAGGTTACACCGACGCAAGCTGACAGAGACGACTTCAAGTCGCAATTAGGGTACATATTCTGTCTAAATGGAGGAGTGTTTAGTTGAAAGAGTGCTAAGCAAAGCACAATTGCATATTCTACAACTGAAGCCTAATACTTGGCAGCTTCGGAAGCAGCTAAGGAGGCAGGTTGGATTCGTAAGTTCGTTGGTGAACTTGATGTTGTACCCTCAATCAAGGGTTCGATAAATCTCTATTGTGACAACAATGGAGCTATTGCTCAGGCCAGGGAGCCAAGGGAACATCAGAAGGTCAAACATTTCAAGAGGCGATTTCACATGATAAAGGAATGTAAGTCCAAGGGTGAAATCAGAATTTGTAAGATTGGAACGGACGACAATGTAGCCGATCCACTCACTAAATCTTTGCCTCAAGTGAAACACAAGAAGCACGTTGAGGCAAGGGGAATCAGACACGTTGGAGATTGGCTTTGATTTCCCTATTCATGTGTTTAAATTAAATTTGGAGGATTTAATGTAATACACTGTGTTGAACCATTCAGTTTTGGAGTAATTTAATTTTCTGCACACTACTAGAAAACAGGCAATTTTCGACGGAATTTTTCCGTCGAAAACACCCCAAAATCTGTCGAAAACTATCGTCGTAAGAGTGTTTGTATGAAAAACGACTTTTTTCGACGAAATTTTCCATCAGAAACACATTTTCCGACGGAATCAAGGCGTCGGAAGAGATTTTTCGGCCCGGAAAAGTCAATAAAAAAAATCAAATTAAAATCAGCCCCACCCCTAAACCGTACCTCCTTTCCTCCTAAGCCACCGTAAAAAATCACCCCACTACCACCGCAATTCACCCCCACCGGCCACCACCTAAATTCACCTACCCCCACCAACCTAGATCCACCACCGAAACCTAAACCCACCACAACTGAAAACACCACCACTGATAACCCTAACCCATAACCCACAACCGAAACCTCCCCAACCAAACCCCACCCACACTAAACCGAAACCACCACCACCAAAATTTAACCAGAAATATTTAAATTTACCAAAACAAGCATGAAAATTACCAAAAAAATATTATTATCACTTCTTTTCTATTTAATTGTAGTTTAGAATTAAATAATGAGTCCATTCGATTTTTGAGAATATCCAAACAGGGTATCAAGACAATGTCTTGGATAAAGAAACACATGTTTAGTGAACATTGAATATTTTAATCAAAAATTATCCCTAATCAAGGTCATTTAAATGATGGACGATTAATGACCACTTGAGATTAGTGTGTAGTATGATTTATAGCACCGTTTCTTATGCTACAAGGACATGATTGTCATAAATCATTTGCACAGGTATTTGTTTGGAACTATACCGGATCGACCTATGAGAATACTTTAAGAGATTTAAAATCTTAATAAGTATATTTCTCATTATAACTATCGGAACCTCTTTCCTCAACCATGAGTATTGTAAGTTCTCTTGTTTGAGTACTAGTCCGTTTTGATGTTGTCAAACGTTAGCCGCAAAAGGGGATTATAACGGCAACAATCGGGCTTCTAGGTCCTCTTAGTAAGGGAACCTAACAATGCAAGACTGGGAATGTCCCCCAATTAACAATAGGGAACATGTCTTTGTTGTTTACAAGGCCTCTCGAAGAGCAAGACTATGAAAATTCATGGTTGTGCTCAGATGGATTTTAGAAATCATCTATTTATTAACAGTCGAACACGGAAATCGAGAAACACTTTTGGACGTAATAAGGATGACAAAGAATCTTACCTTATAGTTCATGAAGAGACAATAAGTGACATAGGAAATAGGCTATACACTAACAGTGCACTTGTCCAGAAGGACAAGTGGGAAATTGAAAGGAATGGTGTCCATCGAACAAGTGTATTATTCCGATAGAGGGTTCAGAATTATTAGAAAGCTAATTATTCAGTGAGGTCAAGTGATCGGAATTCCTAGCTTGAGGCCGCTTCCGATTAGTAATATTAATGCATAATTAATATTACAGCTTAATCTTGACTGAACCCTTCGGGTCACACCCAATCGAGTAACCCAATCGAAACGACAAATTAATCTGAAGGATTAAATTAGTCATTAGAGTATTACGAACATAAACATCGGATGCCAAGCTTACAACATCGGAAACCGAGCGTTGTTAGTCGAGTCGAATTTAGGAACGGTGAGACGAGAAATCAAGTAAACAACAAGTTACAAATATACACCTAGCCTCGGAGTGCCCCGAGCAATTCGAGGGCTAAGGGTAATATCGCTAGCCAAAGATGCTAGCATGGTTGACATGGCCGCAAGCCCAGCCACAAGCATTTTGATGCTAGGCATGGCAGCAGGCAACCCGCATCATCGCAAGCGAGGCCAATAACACATGCTAGCTGGGCCTTGCGCGTGCAATAGCAGCGTGCTAGGCTGTGCCTAACACGAGCATCACATCAGCAGTAACAGCAGCATGCTATGTGTGCGTGTGCTATGGGCTATGCGTGCTTGCGTGCTGGGCTGCGCCTTGCACAAGCATTGAAGCAGCAGCTAGCTAGCGAATGTTAGCGATAGCAGCATAGCAGCAGCAGCTTGCAAGTTGTGCTTGCGGTATGTGCGCCTAACATGTCTGGAAGCAGCCCGCATGCATGTGTGGCGTGCTTGTTAGGCTGCTCGCACTCGCAGCCATGCTGGCAGCACAACCAAGCACTAGGCCACCAGCTGGGCGTGCCTTGGTGCGTAAGGCCTTGCGTTAACTGGCTTAAGTTGGTTGGCTTGTGTGTGTGGGAGCCGATTTGTGTAGGTTGCTTGGGGAGTAAGGGGAGGGTGGTCCCCCCCCCCCCCCCCCGCCCTTGTGGTCCTCACCTAATCCCTTGATCTCCACTTGACACTTGTTGTTTGTTAATTCATTTGCATTTTAATTTGATTTTTGAATTAAATTAAATTGAATAAATGCATTTTTACCAACTCTCCCACATTGATGGGATATTGTAATTTAAGGGCTCCTTTCCTTATAAATACCAATCACTTGGCATTGGGAAAGGGCACTTGTGTTGTGAACTTAAAAGGATCTCCTTAAGCGAGAACACTTTCGTTATAATACTCTAAGTTCTCTTTGTCTAGCCCCGACTAAGCTTCGGGGTAGGGGCCGTTCGGGTCGGGTCTCGAGGGTGAGAGTCGTTGGAGGTTTGCGCATTTGCGTAGCTCTACGCTTTCAAGTACGAGCTCTAAAAGGAGCAAAGCATGCATCAAGGGTATGATCGTCTTTCTTTCTCTCTTTAATAATTAATTATGTGATTTTTAATTAATATGCATGTTTAGTTATTTTAATTTGTGTGCGGATTTTGGGAGGGTTTCATTCCGCGTAGTGTCGGACACTACAAAACCCAACAATCCTAATATTGTAAGACCTCTGTTACTCCTATAAATAATTAATAAGGAAATAAATAAATTAAATGAAATGGTTTGTAATTTCAATTCTATAGTAATAATTTTAAGACGTCTCAAAATAATCTATGTAACTATTAAGTTTAAACGGGGAAGTGCATTATTACTCGCACATTATTTGCACCGTCTAAGTATTCTAATCACTGACATAAAAGGCATGTGTTTGTTTTTCCATACTATGCATGAACCAAGATATTGGTTGTATTTATCTTATGGAAATGTGGAGTTAGGGTCAGAGATCAAGTGGAATGCTCTAAGATTGTGAAAAACTTGAACTGCAATGAAATAAAAGATGGCGACAGAATTCATTGATTAAATTGTCAATACCCTCAACAATAGGAAAAAGGATTTATTAGCAAGACAATGACATGAATACATTTCTTTTTGTTTCGGTACAAGCAATACTTCTTGATCCAATTCATTGAGAGTCTAGCTTATCAGCAAAGAGAAGCGGAGTGGAAAAGTTGCTTTGATAAAGTATCACTTGATTCCAAGCCTATTTTTGACTGCTATGATCATAGAAATGGTCGAACGGTCAGTTACTCAGCTCGACAGTTACTTTCTTTTTGATTGGTATAAACTGTCCAAAATTTAATATTTAGCATGTTGAAGATTCTGCAGCTTGAAGTACAGTATGCATATGAAACTAGTTAGCTAAACCCACCTCACGAGTATGTGCCATGGGTGCTTGTCAACAATCAGCCACTCCTTGAGGTTTAACTCTCTTCCTCTCTTTTTAGCATGCTCTGTCCCGCTCTCAAGTATGCGTAATCTTACGAGGGTGGTTGCAGGACTACCAAAATTTTATCACGTACATCTGCAAAGCATACAGAGGCACATCAATTCCTACAGCTTGTAGTTCGGCAGAGTTTATGATCAGCTCGTTTGGTGACAAGGCAATAGATACATCTCACAGGTGTGCTATGTAGGAGGTCAGCTGAACTTGACCTCATTTATGCCAACTGAAATTCATCAGCAGAATAGAGAAGTGTTCAACTGAAAAGGCCAAAATGAAGCACCAAGTTTCAACAGTTTTTATCTTTCAAAAGGCAAAAGGCATTAAGGCCTGGCCTAGTAGTGAGCTTAGCTTGTGACACATCCCATATATTAGCTTGCTGATTTAAAGCATCAGCTAATGCGTAGATAGTAGCCTAGTTTGGTATTGAGTTAGATGCGTATGCAATCCTTGTTCAGCTGCTTTATCTTGAACACATGGGTATCATGTGAAGAACTTTACATATGATTTCAGTTTTGTAATTTTTGCAGGGTGCCTAATGTGAAACCTGAAAGTGAAGCAATTGATATTGAAATATACAGAATGCTAGGAATCCCGCTTGATGTTTTGGCTGCTCATTACGGGGAGCAAGGTAGTATTGTCTTGTATTTTTTGCTAATATTTTCTCAGAATTTTTTTATATAAACTGCTGCTAGATATCCAAATCTCTTGTATGTAAATATTGAGCAATTATACAAGTTGTAGGATAGTTTATGCTAGAAGCAAGTGGAAAGAGGTTAGCTTTCAGATTTTAGACTTTTCTACAATGTGCAGAAAATACTAACCTATTACTTCCCCGCTAATTCCCTGTTACTCACTGTGATTAACAAACTTGTTACTAACAGTGGCGATTCGGAAATTAAGTGGAAGTTTTCCACTTCCTGACTTGCTAAGCTGGAATCGTCTATGTGTCAAATTGCTGAGTTGGATTTGTCTATGCCATCCTTCCGTCAATCTGTTGGAGTGATGGCATTAACTCCTTCCGGATTTGGCGGGAAAATATTAGCTATGTTCTTCACACATAGCCGAACTGTACAAGCCCAGTTGATAAAACATGCAGCTTGTTCAGAGAATAAGATCTGTTCTTCGCACATCGCCGAATTGTACAAGCCCAGTTGAAAAAAACACGGACATCTTCGAATTGCGAGGTATTTTTCTGATCTATTTTATCGTCGCTTGTTGCAGTCTTCAGTTTTGTTCTGTAGTTGTCATGCACCCACAATTCATGTAATTGAATTCATAAATTCGACCGAAGTCGGAATAAATTTGAAAGCAATTGGATTTTAAAGACCTTTTTGTCTGTTAAAATGGGGTTGAGGTTGCCGGAAATGGCCGGCAAATTTTGTTTAAAATGAAATTTCTTACTTTTTGAGAACAACGTGTTGTCTTCGTATGTTTTTATTAAAAATTCCCTGTGTTGATTTGTTAGTTTATGTGAAGATTGGTTGTGTTGGTTGTTCAACTGGTTGGTTGATTTGTGTCGATTGGATGTATTTCTGTGATGGATTGAATGTGTGTTGTGAAAATGTGTTTGGTTGATTTGTGTTGAATTTAATATTATAATTATGTTGGCGTTCTGGATTAATTTGTATCGTAGTAATTATGTTGGTGTTCGTTATTTGAAGGGTGAATTGTTGTTGTTGGAGAAGATCTTGCTATTATGGAAATTGAAACAGAAAGCGTTATAATGTTCAGTGAGGTTGGTGTTGGTGATTGTGGCAGTGGAGTTAAGTTTCGGAGTAAAGTCCATATGGAGGAGGATATAGAAGACGTAGATGATGCAGGTAGTTGTGCACATGACATGGATGTTAGGTATTTATCCCCACCGGAAACAATTCATACGACTCACACTGTGGTTGGTAGCAACAAAATAGTTGTAGTTGTTGAGGAGCCTAAGGAAGGGATGATTTTCCAGTGTTGGCAACAAGTTGAAGCCTACTATAAGGACTATGCTGAGCAGATGGGGTTTGGAGTGACAAGGGCTCAAGGTGTAAATTCTAAGACGGGGGACAAAAAAAAATCAAAGTCACGTGGAAGTGTGAGTATTGGGGAAAACCCGACATGAGGGCTAGGAGGGAAGCGAAGAAGAGGGCAAAGGCAATGAGTCATGGAGGTTCAGGTGGTTTAGTTGATGGGGTGGTATGTGAGGATGAATTAAGTGGTATGAAGAGGACTTCGAAAAAGTGCGAATGTCAGGCCCGTGTTTATGCTAAAGTTAACGAAGATGGCTTGTGGGAGTTGAAGAGCATGGAACTAAAGCATAATCACGCGATTGATCCGGCAAATTATAAGCTTGTTAAGGAGTACCGCATGAGGAAAATGACCTGCAAAGCGAAGAAGACGCTGAAAGATTTGTACGAGCAAGGTGTACCAATTTCTCAAATACATGGTTTCATGGCGATCGAACGGAAGGGTAACATGGATTTGACGTTAAAAGATTTACAACATGAGGTGTACAAGGCTAGGCGGTTGAACATGGTTGGAGGGGACTCGGTGGCAATGATGGAGTACTTTGACAAAATGCAAACCGGGAAACAAAATTTTTTCCATGCTCAACGTTTGGATAAAGAAGGGAGGCTTAAGGATGTGTTGTGGGTGGATGTAAGAAGTAGGGTAGCTTATGAGGACTTTGGTGATGCGATTTGCTACGACGCAACATACCTAACGAATGAGTACGAGCTCCCGTTTACGAACTTTGTTGGTGTGAACCACCATGGGCAATCCTTGTTGTTGGGATGTGCTCTTGTTTCACATGAAGACTGCGATACGTTTGCGTGGATATTTCGACAGTGGTTAGCTTGCATGAACAATCGAGCTCCTAAAGCCATATTGACCGACCAAGCGGCAGCTATGCGGAGGCCCCTTGCTGAAGTGATGCCAAACACGGTGCATCGTTGGTGCATATGGCATATCATGAGCAAGATCCATGAGAAACTTGGCAAGTGTGCACGGTATGTTGTGAAATTCCCTCCTTCTGGCTTTATAATTTCCAAGGTCTTGATATTAGTTTCAAAGGCGTAATAATCTGATTCCCATAATAAAGACAAGCTAACCTGTTGTTGTTGGTCTGCTGTTATCATTTTTGTCTAGTTACCAAGAGTTCGTCAACCCCCTTAAAGAGCTGGTATATGAGAGCTTTGACCCTGAGGAGTTCCAAACCCGATGGGCAGAGTTTATTGTTGAGTATAAGTGGGAGGACAATGAATGGCTATAGAGCCTACACAAAGACAGTCATATGTGGGTGCCTGCATACATGAAGGAGTTTTTTTGGGCTGGTATGAAGACCACACAAAAGGTGGAGAGCATCAATCGGTTTTTTGACGGCTATGTGAACCGCAAAACAAAACTCCATGAGTTTCCTCAAAAGTATTGCATGGCCTTGGATCAACGCGTTCGAGATGAACTGAGTGCAGATGCGCATTGCTTGAAGTATCTTAGGAGGTTGGTTAGTGGATTCAAATTCGAAAAAATATTCCAAAAGTTATACATGGGCAACAAGTTTCAAGAAGTTAAAAAGGAGTGTACGAGAATGATGTATTGCAACGTCTGAGGAAAGAAGGTTTTGTCTGAAAAGCTTATTCAGTATTCGGTAGTCGATCGTGTATGGATAGTACCTCGCGGTGCGAGTGAGGATGTCATTACAAACAGGCGAAGATCTTACAATGTTACTTTCTATCCAATGACAAAGGAGGTGTAGTGTGACTGTAGGAAGTTTGAGACAAGTGGCATACTTTGCAAAACACTGTATTAGGATATTGGATGAAAACTTGGTTGAAGATCTACCAGAGAAGTACGTTGTAGACCGTTGGAGGAAGGACATACCTCGGAAGCACACTAGGGTGAAGGTGGCCTACCATGATCCAGGGGACACGGTCAATGTGAAAAGATTCAACAAAATGATGCAAAAACTCGAGCCCTTGTGTGAAACCGCTACTATGGTGGACGATCAAACAGTCCATATGGTAATTGAAACACTGTCGAAGCTTCAATCAGCTGTCAATGAGCGTAGGGACAAGAAGAGCAAGGAAATTGTTGCTGTAGTCAGTACACTGACATCAGCCAGTGAAGGAAAAACGTTTTCCTCGGTTAGGAATCCTGCTCCTACTGCTACTGTCGTAGACTCCTGTTCAGCTTCCATGGACCTTTTTATCAAGGACCCTATAATTAAGAAATGGAAAAGGGGCAGGCCTAAGGGTTCAAGGCACAAGACTTTAGCTGAAACCAGCTACAAGAAAACCAAGAATAAGAAGCCTAGCCCGGTTAAGATTTATGCTTTCTTCAATACTTAAAGAATCTGACTGCTCAACCTGTTATTATTTTCTGACTGCTATTATATCTCTATCTAAATCATACAAGAGAAAGTAGGAAATGTTGTTGAAGAGGATGCAGCAAACTATGTTCAGGAGGAGGATGGAAATGGTGCTGAGGAGGAGGATGGAGCAAATGGTGTTGAGGACGAGGATGCAGGAAATGGTGTTGAGCAAGATGCAGGTGTTGAGGAGGAGGAAATGGTGTTGCAGGATCTTGTGTTTAGGAGGATGCAGGTAAAGGCCGGATTGACAGGAAATGGTGTTGTGTAGGATGTAAGTGTGTCGAAGGAGGAAATGGTGTTGCAGGATCCTGTGTTTCGAAGGAGGCAAGAAAAGGCAGGAATGGCAGGAAATGTTGTGGAGCAGGATGCAGGTGTTGAGGAGGAAATGGTGTTGTAGGATCTGGTGTTTAGGAAGACAACAAAGGGAAAGGGGAAGGCAAATACGTCTTCTCGGAAGCTACATGTAAGTATGAATACTAAATTCATGTGATTTTATTGCAGTGATTATTTCACATTTAACCCATCACACCTCTCACAGGTGAAGCAGAAACGTCTTGATGAACTAATGGCCATATCGTGACAATTTGAGTTAGCTAAAGTAACTATCATTTACTTGATTATTTGTGTGGTTGGCGATTTCATATTAGTTGCGTCTTTAAATTAATATAGGATGATCAAGAAAATATAGCTTGAGCATATCTAGGCTGCTCGTTGTTTGTTTGAGCATATGAAGACAGATTACGGGGGCATATTATTTCCAACGGTTTATAAAACTGTTAAGCATTTAAAACATGTAATTAAACTCATCACATTTGTGTTTGAGATCATTTTCAAGGCGAAAAATATATATACACACAAAGGTCCAAGGTCTTGTAATCCTTTTCAAGATACAGACAACTGTTCAAGGTATTGAGATGAATTTCAAAAAACGATAATTTTTAAAAGATGATGCTTTGAGTATGTCTGATTTTCATGTGTTAACATGTAAACAGAAAAGCAGTAAAAACAGAAGCAAAATAATCATAACATAGTACGCCTCAAAATTGAGGATACTATCGAGTGCAGAGAACACAAACTGATTAAGTTCAAACAGCACAAACCATATGCCTACAAAGACAATAGAATGTAAATGACAATGTTCAAATTGTTTGTCAGGCCCCACATCACAGTCGTCGCGCTGTTTTCCTAGTCCCTGGAATGGCATCTCCCAGACAGTATTTCAATTCGTTCACTTCACACTGCACGTCGTCCAAGAACAGATTTGACCGAGCAATAGGAATCTTCCGCTATAAGAATAGAACAGAACAAACACTTTAGCCAACCATTCTAGAGATCTTCACACAAAACACAGATATATACACCACCTACCACACTGAACCTCGTGGTGAATCTTTTGGAAAAGAACTTAATACACGCCAGCATAAGAACACCGCAGTATGAGCTGCATATTAGAGGACAACAATCAACATGAAAGCTGAAGATACGTTCTCCTGACCTTAAAGGTAGGAAGATAGTCATTGACACAATAAACAAAACCAGGGAACACAAGTTCTTACTTATCCTTTGGGTCTAAAATCTCAACAGTGCATTTGGTCCAAGACTGTAGGTGACCAACCTTCCATGCTGGGTTATAGAGTTGGAAAAGGACGTCCAAGCCACTAAGCTGTAGTTTGATAAACACATTACACATTACTAAACGGTCCCAATAAATACCATGTTTGTTTAGAATGAAAGTCATCATTAGTACTAGAAGATCAATCTCCCTAGCATGTGTGTCGAACGACGCAGGGTACATGGAATCTATCAGCCACAACTGTTGAGCCTTCATGTGTAAAGCTAAGCACCACCAGTGCGAATCTCCAGGGGAATCCTGAGGAACTTCGAGGACTCGGACAAAAACCTATTTAAATGTCAATGTCAATGCCGTAAGCACAATTTAGCGCATATGCATGGAAAACACATTTAAACTTGCGCTATATTATTGGACTATGTGAGTAAGTTGCTGACTGCTCGAATATCCGACAGGTTAGAGCTGATGAGAGATTTGGAATACTTCCTACAAATATTCTCTTCTTTGCCTTCGTTCAACAACAGTCGATTCTACGATCCAGACAACAAAAACAAGAAGCATGATGATCATCAAATGTGAACGTAAATATGTCACCCCAATGGTGAAATGAACCCCGAACCACTTACCGAAAAGCTTGGGTCAAGTAAAAAACGCTTGCTTCTGTTCAGAAAATCTTTGGTGGCCCATTGCTTGGTGTATAACATACTGGCCATTCTAACGTAGTCAGTGGAAACCCGAGATTTATTGTGCACCACTTCATAGAAATCCCTCTGGCTGGCTTCCATGTGATCACACTTTATCATCACCATACCACGGCTATGTGGTGAACCATCATCATAACACTAAGTATACACATAATAATATTAGAATTTACAATTAATACAAAAACTTTGCAAAAGGCATGCACAATAAACAGACTTTTCGCACTCAAATACACTTTTTTGAATTACCTAAGTGGATCCTTCAGGTCCTTCCACTGCTTAACAAACTGTAGCAGATGTGTCTCCAACGCTGTATGGCGACGGGTGTTTGACACATTGGTGAACATGGATGACAAGGCCACCTCGGTAGGTTTCACCACCCTCCCATCAGCAGACTCATCTTCCTCATCAGATGAAGATGACCTTTCCAATCTGCACCGAGCATCAACCAAGACAGTCGTTCCCCTCGTCCCAAGCGAGCATACAACAGTTTCAGGTCCAGGCTCCACGTTCACATCTTCCTCTTCATGATCATAAAAACAGACATTTAACTCTGAGAGAAGACCGCTGTCAGCCCCAGTCACCTTGGATTCATCCCCTAACACGTTGGCCACAGCCCCAGCCCGTGCAACTAGTGCATCCACCGATAAATTTCAAACCAAACGGTCCAGGTCCTCGTCACCGGAAACAGCATGGGTGTGTTGGTCTTCCCTACCAACTACGTTTGCACCTTTTTCCAGTTGTGTCTTCGCAAACAAACAACTGGCCAAACCTTGTTCTTCATGCGCAACACCATCCTTCTTCGTTCGCCTATCCCTCTCGATTGCCTACCCCCTACTCGCCCTCAAGGCATTAGCTACGTCAACACACTGCGACATCAGCTTATGCATTTCTTTCATAACGTCAGCTAATTTATGATCTATCAGAGCCACCACGGCGGGAGTTATTTTATCCAACACCTTCAAGAAAGCTTGATCACAAACTATTAACAGCTGTCATAGCACATGTCACTTATTTTTATACATTACAGAGCTACGTATGAAAATATCGTTGAATTGGATTATACCTGCTGCATAATATTCTCTGCGTCTACCTCCCGCGTAGTCCGTTGCCCCTCTATGCTTTCCACCCTTCGCTTTTGACCCTCCCGAGGACTCAACGGATGCGGCTCCCCATACGCTACATCCAGCGACTGAAATTGAAGCAAACACAATAGGTTCAGCAGGCGAGGACTCAACGGATGCTGCTCCCCATACACTACATCCAGCGACTGAAATTGAAGCAAACACAAGAGGTTCAGCAGGGATGTATTCCCATCAAAAGTAAGTCAAACTGATACTAACCCGCAATTTCCCGAAATTTCCAGATTGTTTTTTGTCATCGCCAACCGCCTCATTGATCTTTTCTTGGCACCATGCCTCCAGTCTTGGTCTCACACCCCACCTCATTGGTACGCGATTGAGGTGATCTAGATAAAAAATCTACAAAGAAGGAGACATTAGAAAATTAGATAACATTAATAAAAAAATCCTTTGATGTAGTGCGGCAATACCAACAATTTACTCACCAACAAAAAAAAGGATACAACCCCCACAACCTGCTACATATCCATCACGAGCAAATTTCCTTTGGAAACTCCTCGTTGATGCAACCATCCACTTAAATACATAAGTGCACCAGTCATACTCATTGGCTTCATCGTAAACCAACAACGACGGTACAAGCTTCACTCCAAGGTAGCTTGTGTTTGCCGTAGCACACAGTATGCAGCCAAGAGTCGCTATGAGAAAGGCTATCTTGAAATCAGCCTTCTCCTCATCCGACAACGGCAACACATTACCTTCCCCATCCTGTTTAATCAGTGCCTCCAAAGCAGATACTAATGAAATGTGTTCCTTCTTTCCAAACTTCTCCAAGATTCGGCTATGCTCTGCCTGCTTGTCCTCAGGAATCTTACACGGCAATTCCTGCGACCCCATGGGAATCCCAAGTACGTACTCAGCCTGCACATGACTCAAAGGAAGCACAGACTCATCTCCAAAAGTTATGGAACCATCAGCCATCACCCTTGTCAACAACCAGTACACAAACTTCCGGGGTACATAAGTCAGGGGAATACTTAATAACCCTCCAAAACCCATTTCTGTGACCACCTTCTTCCTAGAGTCATCAAACTTGTTCACTGCAGTTGCAAAAGCTTTCACACCATGCATATTTGGGGCCTACAACAATACATTCAAACAAGTCAAATGACCGATTAAATTCCTTTGAAGTTACTAAAAATTCTTCAATTCCTTTTGTAGGTAGCCTCAATTGTTAACACTTCGAACCACATTACAACCAAAACTACATAAAAACTACTTAAAAGATTAGTTGTTAGAGCATATAAGTATTAACATTAGCAGTTTGATTAACTCAATGAGGTTGCTGGGTTCCATGTTGGGGTGCAGACAGTGAGATGGACAACTATGAAGCTTGGGATGAGGTAGTTTCTGGTGCTTGGCCTGCTATTGGTTGCCCTGTTGCTGCAACTTTCTTTGGTCTTCCAGGCTGCCTCTTTTACTTATCAATAGGTGGGCTTGGACATTTATTCGCCCCAACCCCTAAGCGTTTTTGAACATCTTTTATTTCTTCCTTTAGAGTCTGTCCAAAAGCTACTAGAAGATCACCCGATTACACTTAATGAAATCAGTTTCCAATAACAAAACACTTCATAAACTACTATGAGATTTATGAACTTAATTAATTATAGTTCTTCACGAATTGTGGCTGCGCAAAAACACTATAATACAAAACACAATATATTAGGCAGCACAAAATATAATAAGGGTTTGACTCCCATCATCAAATACAAATGCTAAAACATCTTCATCAGGGTGGAGTCTTCAATCTCCTCGATGAAGTCAAAAAACAACCTCGAAAAACAAGACGTACACAAACATATCCAAATACTAAGAATAAAATATACTAATCACGAATTCATAAGCATAGCATAATTAAACATTCATTTCTCCCCCTTGTTGGCTCGCATTAAGGGAAAAGAAACTATGGAGCAAGAAGTTTTTTGATTCAAAATACAGAATGAAAACAGTAAGAATAATAACATGAACATAGTTTCAAAGCCTTGGAAATATGAACTACAGTCCTCGCTTCCTTTGCTGGTGACGAATATCATCCCTGGCCCGAGTCTGAAAACGTGTAAACGCATCAGCCATTATCTTGTTTTTCATCATCTCAGCTTGCCTTTTCTGTTCCTCCTCTCTGTACTTCTTCACCACACCATATTCTTCAACAGTGAGGATAGTGGGCTCGGTCACCAATGGCCTTAGAATGGGGCAAAGCTTGACCTTCCTCTCACAATTCATAATGACATTCGCAGCTTTCTCACGAGTATGCTCTGCCACATCATCGTGTAGAGGCAATATACTACCACAGGTAGTAAAGGTAAAGGAAGAAACGTGGTAAAGCTTATTGACCTTAGCGTTAACCATGGCTTACAGCTCATAGGTTTGGTCCAATTTGGTTTCAAGGTCTTCAATGGATGTCAGGGTGTCCCTACGAAGCTCGTCTAAGCCAAATTCAAGGTCTTCAAGACCCTTAGCGGGGACAGAAGAATCTGCAATGCCTTTCCCTTTGGAAAGAGAAGGAGGCAAAGAGGCAAGATCTTCACTGGATAGCTCGGAGCGAAGCTTCTAAGTCTTATCCGGAAGGCAGAGAATGCCTATTTTTGTGAGGGAATCAAGGTCAATTTTAGCAGAAGGCATATATTCAATTTCCTCAACATCTAGAGGAATTTTAAAATAGTTGAAAACAAGAGGAAGCAAATTAGCATAGGGAAGAAGCGAAATACGAGAGGATTTGTCGCAATGGGCCATGTAATTAAGAATGATAAAGGGAAGGTCAAGAGCATAACGATTGAAGAATAGAAACATAATTTCAAGGGCTTGATCAGTGATTAACTCTCGTGAGTGAGTTCGCGGAATTATGGAGCGTACAAGAATTGTAAAAATGACTTTTGGTTCCAACTTAAGCGAAGAGTGAGTTAGTTGGCGAGAGAAAGAGGAACGGTCAGGAAGAAAGAATTGTTCCTTAGCCTTAGAGACACATTCGGCTCTAGGTGGGTATGAGTCCCGGGTAAATCCTGAGGACATCCCAAAATTTGGGCTAACACAGAGGTAGATAGAGAAATCTCACGGCCCTTAACCTGCGACTTCAATAAAACGTCTCCACGGTCTCGTTTCACAGTCATGTTGATATAGAAAAGACGAGTCAGGCGAGGATATGAAAAATCAACTACATTGGTAATGTTGTACAGATTAGAAGAAAGAAAACGAGACAAGCATTCTTAATCAGAGGAATTAATGAAATCGACATCAATTAATTCGGAGTAGCAGAATTTTCGAGAATGGAAACCATCTTTCCATTTTCCATGGGTGGTGTTATTAATAAACCACGAAGACGGAATAGATGAATTTACCTCTTGCGACACCGTAGCAGCCGCCGTAGTAGGAGGTGGAGAAGAGGATTTTTAGGAGTCTGATTGCGAGGGTTCCGAATACGGAACGCTACCCGTAGCCTTCTTTAGTGATTTAGAGGACAAGGGTTTGGAAGCTATGAACTTTCGTTTGGGTGCCATGGTTGAGGAACGACAAAGCCTTGAGATGGAGATTAAAGTAAAATGTGAGATGATATAACAAGAGAGAAAGAGAGAGGGTCAAATCCCTATAAGGTTGAGGAGGAGTGTGAAGTTGGAAGGGTGGAGTGAAAAGGGTTGATTTGACATTTCAATGGGAGTACTAATGACAAGAAATGCATGAATTGCAGTTAAGAGGGAAAATTGGGAATCGAGGAGGAGGTAAATGTGGCAAATATATTATCAAAAGATATTTTCCAAAGCTTTGACTAGTTATAAATATTTCAGATAATGGTGAATAGTTCACAACTTGAATATTGTGGTGTTTTCCAAAATTGTTCACAACGCTAAGACTGTGACATGAGGGTCAAGGTCTTGAGAAGTTCTTGCGGTTTACTAGGGGTTCAAAAGCATCGTCCAATTTTCAACAGAAATATTCAGCCTATCTGTAGATATTCCCCCTCAGCAAAGCAAACTATTTAGGTAAACTACCGATAAAGCCAATGAAAAAATAGACCATTGAGGTGTATTATTATTTTGAAAATGCAAACCTAAAACGTTGAAGAGTGTCAAATATATATTGACCGTGAAGTGTACCAATAATAATGTTTTATTAAAACAGTCCAAATATAAAATTAGCTAAATTTATACAACCTCATCTTTTTGCATAGGCTCAATACTAGCAAGTCTTTCACCCAAAGCCAGAGAAAAAACCCTAACGTAAAATGTTCTATTACCATCATAATAAACAAACATTATCTCACCATCAACCAAGTAATTTTTATTGAAAAAACTTTCCCACCCAATATCAAGACACATATTAGTTTTGGTATCTTCAATAACCTTCACAAGCTACATAGGCCATATACGACTATTAGGGCCTCGAAGAACTTCCACAGGACTACAAACTTCAGCCAATAAGGAAGTCCATTCCTCTGGAAGTACCTACAATATGATGAAAGTTATTTACACACAGGTTTAAAAAGTTTAATCATACATAATATATAAAACCAAACAATAACCTACCAACGTATGTCTACATCCATCTGCAAACACAACAACATGACATGGCATGTTACTGTACATCTCTACGTTTATGAAATGATGATTGATATGTTATGGTTAGGAAGAATCTGTATATATATATACAATCAAAGCCCGATAACAATAACCATATACTATGTAGTTGAAGTGTTTTAATTATGTGTACACATGTTTGACCTAATTTCAAAGGAAAAGTATGAATAGAATTGAAGTTTCATAGTACTTACCAATCTATTTTGACTAAAACAGTTGAGTTCTAAATTAATCTCCAATACAGTCTGAATTAAATAAATCTATTTTATGTTAAATGACAATTGACAACAATGCCTGACTAAATGTAATAGTCAATATCAGTTACAATTTATAGTCAAGTCTTTTATTCAATATAACTTATCTTACCAATAATTGAAATCATAACTTTAAACCTATATTGAAAATGAAAATAAGGTATGAACTCCCTAAAAAAGAAGAGGACCAAAATCAACCTAAAAACTTTAAACTGAATATCTGATGAAGATTGGAACAAAAAATTGGGAGTAAATAAAAAAAAGGAACTAAACATTTCATGAGTATTGGAACCAAGAATTGGCAGTAAACAGTTATGTAAAATGAATTTTGGAAATAATTTTCCGATTAAGATGGTATTTATCAACCCTGTTTCATGCGTCCATACTGCCACATACATGCATATGTACGCATTCCCTATTGCCAAATCAGAATATAGGTTTCAATTGAGACAACTTCAGTTTGGTTTAAATTATTATTAACTTATATATTACGTTCGAATAACAACGATTACATATTAACTTATATATTACGTAGAATATGTAACAAAAATAAATATCGACTTCTAATTAACTTTGTACATTTTATTATCCGACTGAAAATAGTTTATAGTGCCATCTATTTATAAACCTCATAAACGCAAATTTATAACCACGAATATATATACAAGGTGAATTCTATAATTCTTGTAAGCTCCATCGAAGATTAATATTCCGTCACAATTGCATTGCACTACCAACATTGTAAGAGATATTTGAAACTATGACTGTTGTAAAAGCCTAAAAGGACGTCCATGGTAATGGCGATAATTTTTTTGACAATGGCAATGCAATGACAACTTTCATCTGGTTGAAAATGACTTAATTTATAGTGGATCAGATATTGTTGACAAAGACACATTGTCGGAAATATAGAAAAAGAAGTCCTTCGTCTGCCAAAAAATTTCCTACGACAATGATAATCATGGCACTTCAGTGAGTAGAGTACCGTCATTAAATTACCGACGTGTGTAACATACTTATTCTCGTTAAATTGATTAAATAAACAAGTGATCAAGTTTCATCAAATTAATTACATCTTAATCACATCTTATTTTGTGCAATTGCCTACGTACGGTGCCGGGGCTAAAATAGTTGTATATTTATGGGGCCCTGTTCAGCTATTTACCAAAACTCCTTTTAATCAACTCGAAATTTTGTACCACCCTGCCTTTAGTGGTATCATAGTTGTCTTAGTGTGTCATTGTGTGAAAACCTTACCACGCTTACTTCAGTGGTTCCAAACATACAACTAATGTACCACCCTGTTTAATTCCGTAGGTTCGTTTCTAAAGTGGGAAAAAATTCTCCGAAAAACATTTTCAAAGTACAAACACCAGAATACATTTTTTACCCACTAGGTCAAGTATGATAAACAAATAATTCACTCCCTCCCCCCTCCACTTATTTCTTAAGCGTAGACAAAATTGAAAGGGTAACACCATGTTTCGAGAGTGGTACAAAATGGGGCCATTTTATATTACCGTAACACAGTGGTACATTTAAAATCCCCCCTAAATGTATAGGTAAACATAAAGTTGTTAGGTAAACATAATGTTTTAGGTAAATCACCCAGATGTATAGGTAAACTTAAGGTTTTAGGTAATCATAATGGTATAGGACAAATATGGAGATTAATTGTAAACGCTTATTTTAGCTAATCATAATGTTTTGGTAGAAACCAATTGTGATTTGTATTGTAATGCACGTAGTTTACTACTAATAATAATCTGGTCCTATGAGGTCACACATACGAGTAGAGTATATGTGAGGAGTTGCAATGTTTATTGTAAATATGAAGTCACATAAATGAGAAATTATACAGTGAAGAGGGAGAAAGAAAGGAGAAAGTCGGTTTAAGTAGTAAAAGAAGGTGACGGTTGTGAAGTGAAAAGGTTTGATTTGACAATTCAATGGGTTGAGTAAAAGAGTAATAATTAGAAATGCACGCATAGCAGTAATGAGGGAAACCGGGAAACGAGGAAGGATTACGGTTTTGTTTTATAGCATTTCCAGTTCTCATCAGACTCTTTTTTTTTTAAATAAACCCTTGTCTTTTCAGTTCTCTGTTTTCTCTGTCTTTTTTTCTAAAGCACCTTAATTCTAGTTAATCCAAATTGTTAGACATCTTTTCCAGTTATTCATCGAAGCCATGGCAAACAACAGGGAAGTTGGTGAGTTGGAAGCACATGTTGAAATGGTGTACACTGAATTGGCTGAAATTGGGGCGCAGTGGAAGGTCAAGAGAGAAGCATATGATACAGTTACAGATGCATATACGGCAAAGGTACAAGAAATGGAGGTCTTGACGGTCCAGTTGCACCGACTACGACACTAGCGCTTTGCAGAGCTTGCCCGGGAAATTGACGAACTCCTTAGTAATCGTTCGGGAGGAAATGGCGGAGACGGTGCAGCGCTTCAATAGAGGGAGGACGTTGTTAGAGGAGGTCATTTAGAACAGAGGGATGAAGGTGGTGCTGGAGGAGGTCCTGGAGAATGGAATGAGGTTGGTGGTGGTCATGATCCTTTGGAATGCGTAATTAAATATAAGAATCACCACATAAATGCCCTGGTATTGCGTTTAACTTGCGTATGTGTGTTTGTCTCTTCATTCGTGGAATAATAATATGTGTGTGACTAATATAGTGCTTGTACTGTTTTCCTTGTGCGTAGCCTCTTCCTAGAAGTTGGAAGTCTTTTGCGGGTGGTTTTTCGGCTCCTGTTCGTGTTCGACGTGGACCGGATGGGCCATCGTGGAGTGTGGAAATGCTGGGTTCTAAACTTAGTGACTATCGTGGTCTGTTCTTGTATTCTGGTTGGGAGAACTTTGTGGCGGACAATGATGTTGAGCATGGTGATACTCTTAGTGTCCGTTATGTTGGTCAGGGGGTTTTCCAAACTACTGTGTTACCAGATTTTGATGATGGTGATGATGGTAATTAAGATATCATTTGTGTTATGAAACCTTGTGTCGTTTATGTCTGAAGTAGCTGTTGAATTTCTGATAACAATGCTTTAACTGTATCATTTTGGTATTGTGCTGAACAGAAACAATTTGGTATTGTTCGCTTAATTATGCAGTATCTTTTGGACAGTTTCTGCGTATTGAATAACAGTGTTGGGATTTTCAACATTATTCTACTGTTAATTATGCAGTGTCTTAAATATACTGCATTTGATTTGTTTTCTTTAGTACGCGGCTATTACTAGAGTGCTAGGCAAATAAAGCTTATGCCGGGTAACTTACGGTGTACATTTTCATCTTATGCCGGGTGAGAGAGAACAAATGTTTTATATTCAACATAGGGTCTGTATATATATTCCTTAGCATTTGCACATTGTATATACTTAGAGGAATCATAATCCACCAGTTTGAAAAAGAAAGTTCATTAACACAGATTATATGTACACAGGACCAGTGAGTTGACCAATTATTATTTCATAAAATACGCATATTTCCCTGACGCATTTACAAGTCCTACAAGTTACTGTGCTTTCCGCATCCGCGTCATAGTGAAGCTCCCATTGGTTTAAGTTCTTCTCGTGCTCTAGTTTATGTTTGCAGAATATCTTTGGCTTTGGCAAATAATGTAAAATCATATGATTGCGCATCACATTATATTTCGCCATATCACGTAACTTCCTTCTACACTGGACTATCCCCACGGATCTGATGCTGTTGATAGTCTTCTTCAAAAGCTTAACACCCCGTTCTTCTTCTCCGGTGTATATGTATATCAGGCTTAGTACATATGCTGTCGTCGAATTGTGCAACTCATTTGCTCTTGCCAACATCGTCAATCCTTCGTCCAACACCATGGTGTTGAAGTATTGTCGCTACATTAAAGAGAAATAATAAAATAATGACTACAAGTCTGCAGCATAAATTCTAACAATTACAATTCGAAAACTACCACTGCAGTTGTGGTGATGCATATTATTTAGAAAATGGATGATAAAATTACACCACTTTAGTATTGGTGTTACATTTGATTTATAAAACTGCCATTTTGGAAAACAAAACTATTTCACATAGTGAGTAACATATATGTACTGATAAACTTCCCAATAATTGAGAAAGGAGACGTACAAATCCAAACTCAAGAAGAGTTTCAGGATGTTCATTCTCCACGCACCTGACGAAGAACTTCTCCGATGCTTCTTGGTCTGGCGTCAACTCTCGTGCTTTAACCCAAGGGAGGTGAATTTGTTGAATGACCCCCTTTTCTTCGGATATTCGTCGCAGGGTTTTACAACTGTTATCAAGTGATACGGCAGAAATTAGATTATTACATTCTCTGTGTATATGATGAGAACAGAGTACATGTTGCAAGTACAAGCCTACCTTAATTTGCACCGAAATAGATCAGCAGGAGATGACTTAGCAACGCAACTTAGAATGGTCGCCAACACTTCTGGCGGAAGGATGTCAACCATAGAGGTTGTAGCGGTATTCGCTTCTACATCCAATTTTTTTTTTTTTAGATTGGCAGATCCGAGATCGCTTTGTTCGTACATACGGAAGTGAATTTTTTCCGAAAACTGTTTCACATATAAATAGATTTATCAGTGACGGTTCACCTTCATGCTTGGGATTGGATGTAGTGGACTTGGGAGTTGTGATGATGATGGTTGAAAATTAAAATAGTGGGGGATATTTATAATTTATGGTACATATCTAAGCCGTAAATGTATTAATATATCTATCACGAAAATTTAATTCTTTTTCCCAGTGGGAAAAATAATGTCAGTCTTTGGGAATTAGTAGGTAAAATTTTTTTTGAGGGATTTATCAATAACTATATACTAAAAGACACACCAGCAATGACACGTGTCGATTTCTGGTGTGTTCTTAGTATATTTTTTTAATAATTAATTACTAAATTTTATTTAAGGAAATTATTTTAGAAAAAAAAAGTTTGATTTTGTCAACTCTATAGATGAGCAATAATAATTACCATTTTTATGTTGACACTTAATTAATTACGGAATAATAAGGAAATATATAATTTTTTTCAAGAAGATGTATTTTTGGTGGAATAAATTTTAAGAATATGATCTTGATCAAATATTCCATGTTACTTCAATTTTGTTCAAGATATTAAACAATTTTTATATTTTATGCTATAAATAAATTAATTTGTCAAAAGTATTTAAAGTAACGTACCGTGCATGGCACGGGACCTAACCTAGTTGTTATATATAGTTATACATTGTTGATTGATAAGTATTATAATCATAAATTAGTCCAGAAATAAGTATGTGATAGGTGGATTTGGTATTTGCATTTTTAAATTGTAGCATCTAATACACAAATGAAATAAAAATTTGGCAAAAAAATCTGAGCATTCTTTTTTGTCTGTTTTAAACCAGGTCATAGATTATTTTAAGAATATAAGATTATTTTAAAAAATATGACCACTTTTGTAACATAAAATATTTACAAAACATAATATTATTTTGGTAAATGATTTGTTACCTTAACTAATAGTTTTTTTAAAGGAAAAAAGTCAAAATAACACGGCAGGAGATGACACGTGCCATTGCTTGTGTGTCTTTTAGTATATAGTTACTGATACAAATTCGTTTTGTGCTCGAAGCATTAACCCAAAGAAATCAAATGATTCTGGTCATACATTCGAGTAACTAAACGTATTACAATTAGTTAACTATATTTCTTGTCACCCGAAATGTCCATCAAAATCGTTTTTTCTAAACTCTGATCATATGGCAATGAACAGCTACAAAAAGGAAATGGATTGTTAATAACCAGGGTGGAAAATTGCCACCAACGTAGGATAACGTTTACATCACCCACCTACCCAACATACTAATAAATAATTTCTAGTGAAGTTACTAATTAATAAGTAGTACACTAGAAACTTAGTGATTTGTAATTTAGGACTTTGGATATTTACGATCACCGTAGAGCATTGTTGAAAACCTTCGACGACAATGAGCGGGTTCATTCAACACCTACATGTACTAACAGTATAGTTTTCTAAGTGACTAAATCTTAGTCATTCAATTTTGACTTATAATCGAAGAAGGTTGTTAAACTTTTTTGCCAATCAAACGTGTCAAGATTATGGTACGCCTTGTTATGTGATCCAGGGTACCACTAAGACAACAGCTGTACCCCCATAATTAAAATACAATTGAAAATCCTAAATGAACAATTGTAAAAGAAAGTAAATTACAAACAACCAAGGTGGTACAAATACTAGAGTCGTAAGAGAACGTTTACATCACCTAACTAGTGTGGTACAAGTACTAGGGTGGTACAGATATGCGTCGCACACGAACGGTGAGTCGGCTTTACAGTAGATAATAAAATACGCTTATTTCCCTAAGGCATTTACAAGTCATACAGGTTATTTTACTTTCCGCATCCTTGTCATAAAGGCGATCCCATGGGTTTAAGTTCTTCTCGTGCTGTAATTTTTGTTTGTAGAATATGTTCGGCTTTGGATAATAATGTAAAATCATATGATTGCGCATCCAATTGTCACTCGCCAACTCACATAACCTATGTCTGCACTAGACTATCCCTGCAGATCCGATGCGGTTGATAGTCTTCTCCAAAAGGCTTACACCACTTTCTTCTTGTCCAGTGTATATGTATATGAGGCTTAGTACATAGTCTTCCATCGAATTGTGCAACTCAGTTGCTCTTACCAACGTCGTCACTCCTTCGTCGACCGCCATGTAGTTGAAGAATTGTCGCTACAGTAAAGAGACATGGTAAAACAGTTACAAGAAGTCTACAAACATAAACATAAATTCTGACGAAAAAAATTCCTAATAATAAAAAAAAGAAGACGTACAAATCCATACTCAAGCAGAGCTTTGGGATGTTCATTCTGCACACACTTTTTCCAGAACATATTCGCCTTATTTCAGCTTATACCTGACATCCGTGCTTTAACCTAAGGGAGGTGAATTTGTTGAACGACCCCCTTTTCTTCGGCTATTAGTCGCAGGGTTTTACAACTTTTATCAAGTTATACGGCAGAAATTAGATTACTACAGTCTATGTGTATAGGATGAGAAATAGAGAACATAACAGAGTACATTTTTCAAGTATAAGCGTACCTTAATTTGCACCGAAATAAATCAGCAGGAGATGACCTAGCAACGCAACTTAGAATGGTCGCCAACACATCTGGCGGAAGGATGTCAACCATAGAAGGTGAGAATTTTCTTTTCGCTTCTACATCCATTTTTAATTTTTTACAGAGGGAGATCGCTTTGTTCGAATATAAGGAAGTTAAGTTTTTTGCAAAAACTGTTTGACATATAAATAGACTTTCACGAGACAGTTTTCCTTCATGCATGGGGTCGGATGTAGTGGGTTGGGAGTTTTGATGATGATGGCGGTTCATTGAATTACTGGGGGATATTCAAATATCCGGCGAGAATTTATTGAAAACTGCCAATTAGAAGTTACCCATGCACATAATAATTAATGGTACATTTATTAACCGATAAACGTACCACTAATCCAAGATTTGTAGATGGACAGGGTAGGTTATTAATATATCTAACACATAATTCAAACGGAATAATTTGTCCTATGACAAAAGGAAAAATTCAATGACAAGATCGCAAATACTGAAAACGGGGAAATATTTTGCTCGAACCATTAACATAAAGAATCAAATGATTCTGATGATACATTACAGTGATTAAACTTATTACAATTAGTTTACTATATTTCAGTTAGAGTAATTAAACTAAATACATCAGATTGTTACATTTTTTGTAAATAAAATGTTTGCATCATGTAAGTAGTCTGCATGGGGAGTGGAAGTGATGGGTTGGGAGAAGTGATAATGATGATGATGAATAATAAATGTGAATGTTAAGCGCATATATTTAGGAATCCGGCGCGAATACTCTTAGAAATTGCTATTTCTCACTTACGCATACATATAATAATTAATGGTACATGTTTACGTTTTTAAATGTACCACTAAGATATGCTTAATCCTTGTGCGAAATTCTATTTGTATTGTAAGAGTAGAATTTGCAATGTTATAAAAGTATGGGACAATGAAAACTGAATAATGTCCTAATTCGGACACATAAACCTTTTTTTACTATTCATGTTGTAATCGCAACCCATTCCTGTAACTAGAGGTCTCTTCAGTGACATAATAATAATGGTGGTACCAATACCTGCGTCGTACAAGGCCGTTGACATCACCCGACTAGTTATTTGTAACTCGACGTAGGTTGTGACGCCATTTTACCAATTGAAACGAAAAATGTACCACTATCATAGACTTTAATGTTTTTAAAACATCACTGGGTATGAACACGGCCACACCAATTAAACTAACGTACCACGTTACAATACTAATTTAACTACGACAATCATAATAACACGAAACTAGTCATCCTCATCATCGCCCTCCTCATCGTCGTCGTCCTCATCATTTTCATCCTCATCCTCAAGAATGCCCTCCTGGTTCTGGTCTCCCATCTCCTCATCACCATTACCATCATGAGCACCACAAACAGCCACAACAGTACCCATGTCCTCCTCGAAAGTCCTCTCAACAGGTCGCTCATTCCCAACATTAGTGTCATTTCCGACAATTCCTGGCGATGGACGACAAGCAACAATTTCACTCTGAACGCGTGCAATACGCTGATCCAAAAGCTGGCTTAAACGGGCCCATAATACCCTCGCTTCTTCCAGCTTTGCCATATGTACTACTTTAACCTTTTCTGCTTCTTCCAGCTTAGCCGCATGTACTGCTTTAACCTGTTCTGCTTCTTCTACCACTTTCTTCCCCTGCCCAGCGAGTTCGGACATCTCTGAGTACAACTTGTCAAGTTGCCCTTCTAATTCAGTCACTTCCCAGTCACTCATGGTAGCATCTTTGACAACCAAAGACAATAGAAAGGGTCAAACCATGTCTAGAAAGCTGTGCATAACATGGGGTTTTTGCACTATCATAACTAATGTGGTACATATACTCTTCATTTGTAGTACCACTATCAATGGTGTAAAAATTGGGCTAAAAGATAAACCAAATCATGGTGTAAAAATTGGGCAAAAGGGACAAAATTGAAATGGTAATTCCAGGTTTCTAAAGTGGTATAAAGCAGCACCATTGTGATTAAAATAGTACAATTTCATGTACCATCCATAACAGTGCCGTTGTGTGACAGTGGTAGAAAAAACCCCAGCATAAATTGTAACAATCCATAAACACAAATAATTGGTCAAAGTTTTGGGCAAAAAGGAAAACACTACAATTCACATCAACTGGGTTTAATCCGAACTAAGAGGTACAAAAATCCCACACAGAAAAGTGGGAAAAAGGGGTAAGCAAATAATTCTCATCCTATTTCCCACCCCACCCGATTATTGTCGTAATAAAGCCGGAAACACTCACCCCATTAATGGCGACATGAGGAAAAAGAACACAAAAAGCAGGAAACAGTCACACCATTTATGGCGATATTAGGAAAAAAAAACACAAAACCATGAAAATACCTGACACAACGGAAAGATTAGGAAAAACGACACAAAAACAACGAAACATTGGAGATATAAACAAAACCATGAAAAGGTAAAATACCCCTAAAAACACGAAGTGCGAAAAATATAACAAGAATACAATGTTACAGAGTGGAGAGTGGAGATCCAAAGAAAAAACAGGGAACATAAGTAAAGAGTCCGACACCAGTACACGACGAATTAAATTGGAACATACCTTGTAGTAGAATTCAATTGGCGAATTTTTTTTTTTTTTTTTTTTTGAGGTTTCTAAGAAGGTTTTGAAGGGGAATGAACAGGTGTTTTACCGATAGGACGAAATATGGAAGTTACGTGAAGGCGGTGATGAACTATGGAATTAATCGTTCCAATTCTCGAGGGTAGGTAATTATGGCGTTTCATTTTACAATTTTAACTACCCTATTTTCTCGGTGGTTTTAACCTTTTGACTGTTTTGTTTGTGGTAGTCATGTGTAATACCAGGAAGTGCTTAACTGCTGTTTGCAACACATTGTGCTAATTCATACAACAAATGTCATAATTAAAATCTAATTAGAACAATCATTGTTCAAATTCAAACATCTAGGATGAGAATGAAAATTGCAATTAAACATTACATCGGGGATCATAATAAAAGTTATAATTAAACATACGACTAGGATCAATAGGGTTGTTACCAAAGGGGATTCAGTTGATTTTGGTTCCACAGACACATGACATTAGGCTTCCTCATGCCCTATTTGTTTGTGAAGAAAAATACTTCGTCGCCATTCCTCATGGCCGCACCCCGAACATCCATAACTGGCGTGACCTTTTTGTTCTCGTGAAACATAAAAATTTTGTTAGGACTCACACGCACCTCGTCACTCCAAGCTCGAAACAGGTCGTCCAGAGACTCACCCAACATGACTAGTACTTTCTTCTTCACCGAACGTGTTCACGGCTCTCAGAGATAGACTAGCTTCTTACGAACATCCATGTTGGCCTCGGGTACCTACGTGTAAACAAAATTAAGAAACGCAATTTAAATAAGTTTGAACCACATACTTATACCATTATACAAATTTATCGAACCACAACTCAACAACATCAATCACTATAATTATACGATACATAACTGTAATTTTATGAATTACCATGAAGAATTTAGCTGACATAACAGATTATGTAATAAGGAAATTAACACATATTAACATCAATTTAATATAATGACATTAAATGTTAACTTTGAAATACACTAGGGTGCAAAAATAGCTGGACCTGCCATCAACACCCCCATCACCAACCTAATTAATAGCCTAAGTAAGAGCCTAATAAACCAACCAATTTAACAAGTAAAATGAAAAGTAATTAGTTTAACATGTGAGAATCGCTTTTGCTTCTTACAGTGGTAGTTTCGTAAATAGAATGTACCACTTTAATAATGTTGGTACATTTTGATATGTTAAATGGATGATAAAAGTAAACCACTGTAGTCAAGGTGGCACATTTTATTTAGAACAGAGCTAGTCCAAACTACAGTAAATCACTACAGTTTAGCCACCTTAACATCAACTTCAATTAAACCACAATATAAATTACATAACAACCACACTTTAACGAAATTCTAAATTTTCAGAACATGACATTAAATTTTATCTTCATTTTACGAAAGGAAAAGAAACTGAACCTGGCTCCAAACCCACAGGACAGCCCCGTTCACAATCCCGGCCAACATTGGATTGTTATGCCAGGGAACGATGCCGCGAGCATTCCTGATAGTAATGTCTTCCGGGTGAGAGTCTACCCTCCTAGCGTAGTCATAGTAAATTATCTTAAATGATTCATTGATCGTGAGTTCATACTCAAGGACGGGGTCGTCTTCATTTAGGCTCCGAACCCTGAATGAGATCTTTGGAAAGAAGTTGCCGGGATTTGGAGGGGCAACCCTTGCTTGCTTAGCTACAGCCCCTCGGTTGGCAGCAGGATGTACGGGCACTGGCTTAGCAGTGGCAGGTGCCATGACAACCACAACATCAGCCTCATCATCTTCTATCTGAACAGGTCGTCTCCTGGTATGTTAATCACTTGCTGAGGAGCAACACCTCTAGAAGCATTCATTATCTGGGTCCGGTGTGTATCCTCAGAAACAACATGTTTAGAAACAATCTGGGGTAGTTTAGCAGCACGTCCTGCTTGTGTCGTTAGGTCAAGTACAGGATCTTCGATGATCGAAGCAACAAATCGTCGAGACTGCCACACTCCACGGCCGGCTTTTCGTCCGCCGACCCTCACGCCACTAGCTACGACCTGCTCCAACAAGCTGTGACGACCTGACATAGCCTTCCTTTTCCTAAGCGGTGGACAGGATTTGGAATGGACCGGACCCCAGTAAGGGTTCAGGTTTGAAGGGATGTAGGAACTCATATTGGTTGAATAACTGTGTATTGGTGGTAGCGGGTTCCAAGTTCTTTGCCAATTCTGTTTCGCTCGTTTCACTGATAAGAATAAGAATATAGTCCTTGTGGGTGTGATATATAATTACTAGTAGATTAGGTCCCGTGCCATGCACGATAACTTTCAATAAATACTCTATAATTATTATTATACTTAATTAAAAAAAACTAATTAAGTTACTACTTTGTAAAATGAATTAATTATAAAAGAGTCTATTATTAGCAAAATATATAATTTAAAGTACACATATATGTATATTTATATATTTTCACTAACTATTTTATATCATTTCTTCTTTTAACCAAATGAATATCTTACAACTATGTATACGTATCTAATTCGTAAATAGATTTACTTTTTACACACTATTAATCCATTAATTCCCTCTTACGCAGTACTTATTTTTCTTCTCAATAATCAACTGGCTTAAACAAATTCATATCTTTCCTAACAAGCTTTTGTAACATAATTAAATACACAAGTATTTTACAAAAAATTAATCCTTGTTGTAAAAATGTAAAAGTAGTATATAGCACTATGTATGTCACAAATTATGTTAAGAATTTGATTTTTATTTTTGTAACTGTAACTTATGGTATCAATATATATAGTGCTAGGATACATTTAATCTTCTTAATCTTATATTTAAACATAAGATTTGTTTTCTAAATATTTTTTTGTTTTTTTTAAACATATGAAAATGACACGTGTCATTGCTAGTGTGTCTTTTAGTATATAGTTATTGATGTTAATTTGACATATTAGACATCTGCATTGGAATACGGGTCGATGTAGAGCGGTTGCAGTTTGAGTTTACCTTTTTTTTCCAGTTGATACGATTACAAGTGAGAAACGGTGCAGTGACTTTATTGTACTTCTGGTTTCAGTGATTTACTGTAGACCCTGTAGTCAGGTTTAGCGCAACTGGTGTTTATTTTTAGTATTATGTGATTAAAATGACTCGTTTATCATTGTGTATTTAGCAACATTACTTGACTAACATAGTCTACTACACTATTAATCCGTCCACTACACTATAAATCTGTTATGGAATTATGTTGCAATTGTATACCCCATTATCATACTTCTTTGTAGTTAAAGCGTTATTTGCAAAAATAATTACAACAAACTAAAGGACACATGGTGGATAAATAATAATACTAGTAAAAACAATAATGACGACGTGTAAATTCACCAAACCTAAAAGCTCTTAATGTCTTAGCTGTTGGTGCAGTGGTAGGTTCTTGACTTGTTGGTGTCACACCAATCAACTAACTATTGTATTACCCAAACGCTAACCATTGGGTGAAAAGAATGTGTTAACGAATGAGAAAAATGGGAAAAAGGATTACGTGAATCTAAATAACGAAGGGGTAATAGTGGGACAATCAAAAACACATTCAACCCCATCGTACTGAATATTATGTTCTAAAATAAACAAACAACCCGAAAATCAAATCCTCCAAAACCCTCGAGACCCTCCAAAACCTTAAAAACTAAACCCTTCAAACCCTAATGGCTAAAACCTTACATAAGTTACATATGATCAAACTCGAGTATGTGGCAGTTGAAGTAGCCAACCGTTCAAGTATTCGTATCTACTTCAGCATCGGAAACCAAATGTTACTGTCCTTTTCTATTTGATCATATTTTTTCAGTCATTGCTCCTTTGGATGATTATATTGTGCAAGTTGTTTGACGTACGATATTAGACAATTATTGATTCGTTCATAGTTGACTAAGCGCACCCTTGTTAGTGAAATAGTTACTTTTCCTCGTCGTCATCTACCGTGGTTAGATTTATATAGTCTACTAGATCGGAATATACTTTTCATTTTCTCACAGTTCACTAGTGTGGTTCACTTTCTTTGATTAAAGGATCCATATTGTTAGAAAATTTGTTTGTAAAAAATGATTTTTATAAGGCGTACTAAGGTTAGGCAACGATTTAACAATTATTTGTTATATAATACCTTGAGGAGCATTGTAATTTTTGTACTAATCCAATGAATTGCTCCAATAATATAGTCTTAACTTCAATTATACTTGTACATTTTATTATCCGACTAAAATTACCATCGTATTCTAGTGCCAGATATTTGTAAACCTCATGAACGCAACGAAAATTTTATAACCCCGAATATATATTCAAGGTTGGTTAATTGGTGAATTCTTCTTAGCTCTGTCGAATAATCATTATTCTATCACAATTGCATTACATTACCAATATTGCAGATACGATTTACGCATGCGCGTATGAGATATTTGAAACTATGACTGTGGTACAAGGACATCCATGGTAATTCACCTTAATTCTCGTCATATTTTTTTTTTTTAATACGACAGCACAATGACAACTGAATATTGTGGACAATGACTTAATTTATTTGTTGACAATGACAATACAAGGAGATAGTGTCGGAAATATCGGAGAAGAAGTCAGTCGTCTGCCAAAGCAATTTCCTTCGCCAAATATTTCCCCTGCCAAACAAATTCAGCTGCCAATGAAGTGACATAAATGAAAGAATATAGTTTTCCTCTGATCATACTCTATATAGTGAAGAGAGAGAAAGAAATTGGGTTTAAGTTAAGGAGGTGACGATTGTGAAGTGAAAAGTTTGATTTTGACAATTGAATGGGTTGATTAATAAGTACTCCAATAGAACTGCATGCATAGCAATAAAGAGGAAGACATAGTGAAGAGAGAGAAGGTGACGGCTATGAGGTTTGATTTTGACAATTAAATGGGTTGATTAATAAGTACTCCGCAAGAAAGATGAAAACTAATGTCCAGTGACACACTTCGTTAGTTCCTCAAATATTGTTGACAATGACAACTCAGTGACAAAATTCGGAGAATATTGTTGTACAGTTTTAATGGCCAATGGTAACAGTTGCACTACAGTGTTGGAGGACGAAAGTTGACAATCAGCAGAGAACCGTCGTAAAATTGGCTCAGATTGTCGTGACTTGTATGGGCCCTATGAACTTCTGCGGGCCGTCTAAAGTACTCTGTATTAATTTATTACCAAACAGTATTTGAAGTACAACATGAACCCTTTACACACGAACAAGAAATCTAGTGTAATGAATGATTATTTTCACAAACATACAATAGAAATGACCTGGCATGTCGTTTCTCACAGTGAGTTGCATAACTGCATCTAACAAGGAGAGTTTTTGTACCTCCCAGATTTTTGTGGAACTTTCAGGTAACGACGGTCGTACCACCGTTACTCTAGTGGATAAAAAAAGTTGAATTAAAATACAAATTTTTGATTGTGAGATACAATTATGTATCTCACAGCGAGGCACTGGGGCCTCTTAGAATACGACAACTATTGGTAAATATCTAAGTTATTCATGAAAATTTTGAAGGAAAACATAATAATTTCTAGTGTTCATTTTGGTATCAATGCTAAATTGCTAAGAGATTGAAGGACATTACTATCCGGACATTATAATTCTCAAAGGCGTTGCATTAGTTTCAAAGGTGGAATAAAGTGATTCAATTATCATAGTTAAGGCTTTGAGATGTACTTCAAGCCTCAACATTGCAACATGGACAGAATAAAATTTTAGTCAAACAGAATTCAAGGGCAAAGTCAATCAAAACAGATACAAGGCTTCTCAACTACAGTACAAGTTCAACAAAGACACAGAGCATTATGGAGGGTTGGATCCCCGGTTCTTCATAGGTCTTTCCCCAATCCCAGGTGGTGGATGGAGCCGTCGAAAGCCAAGCCAGAATTGAAGTAGTAACTACCTGGCTCTGCCTCCTCGTCCGAGCTTAACAGGTCATTGTTAAAATGATCTGGTTTCGGAGGCCACGATGGTTGTGGTGGTGGTGGTGGTGGAGCCTGTAATCATAAACAACCAATAAGTTGCCTAATTAATTTAACTCCCACTAACGTACAATTCAACACAATATTATAAATCAGACTAATCACCTTGAAAAAAGCATCAACAACCAGCCTAATCGGCTCACTCGATATGTGGAAGAAATTAGCCCTTAACATATGTTGTTGCCAACACACCATAACTCCACCCGGACATGACTGTGGACCACATATATGTACTTCATAATCACCAAGTAGGCTACGAACAACGAGGTCGCTCGCCTCATGTTTTCCAACACGAGCTTCCAAAATGATGAACAACATTGGGTTAAATTTATTGTGCAGGGCTGCGAAGTGTTTCGTGAAGGAGGGCCTTGTGCACCCTCGGGCGTTCCAAATTAGAATGTTCGACCCCCGAGCGAGTACGCCAAACTATTCGGTGGCTGACGAAAGATGCTCTCCTTTATAGGTAACACGGTTGTACCGTTTACGAACGGGCCAACGATGATTAACACTGGGTTTAAAGGTACAAACTTCAACCTGGAAACTCAGGTGGGTGTTACTAATATCGACCGTCATCAGGTGGAGGGTATCCGTGAAAGACCCAACAAATATTGTGCGCCTCGTCGTGGGGAAATTGTAAGCAACTATGGAGTCCGTACTAAGACTGGGCTTCAAGCCAACTACTTCCTCTATTTCAAGTGATACTGTGAGTGGGGACGCCGAGGAATAGAACTTGTCTATGAGCCAGTACAGCAGGACACAAGCTCCCTCGTCGTAGCAGCCCACCAAGTCCTCCAAAAGAGGAAGGTGCCCCGACGTCGCCCTCCCATCTTGTAACACCATGCCTTCAGTTTGGCAGCACATTGACTGGAGGAGATGTGCTCTAATGGACTGCACAGGCTGGTATATCCCATTGTAAAAGGTGTAGCAGTTTCTAAAATACTTAACTAAATTCAGGTTTAATTCGGATTCCCCCCTCTCTGTTTTTTGAAAATACAATATCGGTTGTTCCGGGTGGGGTAAGGGTTGGTGAGGTGAGACACAGTATTGCACAACGGAAGTTCCAGCCATTATTGTTGCTTGTAATGATAAATGGAAGGCAATGGATGCAGAAATACGGTAGGAAGTGAATTTATTTTTGGTGAAAATGTTCCAAATTCTTTTAAGCTGATGCGTCAATTGCATTGTGTATTTTCTTGACAAATACAGCACAACGTCTTGGACATTGTGCCCAGGTACATTTGACTAATGTGGAACCATAAGTCTTCTAGTACAGAAGTAAATGTACCACTGTACTGTACGTATTGTTTAAGCTTCAACCTTCGGTTACGGTGGCGAATTTTGGAATGGACACCCTTAAACAGGGTGTGCTTAACAAATCGTTGAGGGATTATGAATGGGTTAGATTACGAAGGATAATAGGGAACGAGTTCGACTATAGTAATTATTGAGTAGTAAGTTGCAAACGTCCTCCTGAATATCATCCATTTCCTTTTACAGTGGTTCTTTTGTAAGGGGATTAGTACCACCCATGCAAAAGTGGTACCCTACGTATCTTAGTGGTACCCTGGATCAGATGATGTAGCAAAATGATTTATGAATAAACTTTAACTTGATTTCCATTAACATAAAACCAATCAATTTATAGTACAATGAATAAGATCTACTATCCTCTCTAAAAGTCTAGAAAACATAGATAAAGTAGGAAAAGATAATTCCTAATATTATCCAAAATCCATATACCCTAAATTTATCTTAACAGATGACAAGGTAGACTATGAACTTGACACGTTGTATGGGTAATGTCGCATAACAATCCACAACGACAGTCTCATGTGATACATGGCACCACTAAGACAATAGGTTACACCGATACGGACACAAACACGGACACGGGTACGATACGGACACGACAAAACGGTAATCCTAAAATAGGGGACACGGGTACGGAAAATAACAAGAAAAATTATATATCAAAAAAGCAAGATTTTGACAACCTATTCAACAAAACCCTAAATAATTAACCTGAAAACAAGTTATTTACCGTAGCTAAATAATATTTTCCTAATTCACATACGATAATGTGCTATGAAATGTGTTTTGAAGGCGGTCGTATTATAAGTCTTACCTTTTTATCTCATACTTTATCTTAACTTTCTAATTCAAAAGGTTAAAAAGATGAGGTGACATATCAAAATGTATACTGGATCGTATCATAGTAGGATACAATTCATCTCAAAGTGTGAAAATATATTAAAGACCTGGATGTAGTTTTTATGTGTGTCGATCGTGTGTCGAACGAGTGTTGGCGTCCGACACGGTGTCGGACACGGACACGACTGTTGGACGAAGTGTCCGTGCATCCTACCCACTAACACAACATTGGTACCACTATTTCCTGGGTGGTATAAAATATCTTATAAAAAGAACCACTGGGAAATGAAATGCATTATTACAAGTATGGTTTTGACTTTTAAATCACAACCTCTTGACAGAATAACACTTTGAAAAGCTATTGGATGATAGTGTCAATTCTAACAACTAAGTCACATACTTCGTAGGTTCTAGGAATGCTTTAGTGTAGGAATGCTACATCACACGAGAATTTTAACTCACGATTGTTTGTGTTGGGGATATTATATTAAAAAACAGGGAGACAAAGAAGAAATCGGGAAAAAATAATAATCTTTCAGACGTGAACGGAATCAGTTTCCCAAAAGTAATATTTCGACTGTTAAACTACAACCCCTGGATCCCGAAATCACTTAGGAGATACAACGAAGACCAATCACAATTATGTGTAGAATAATAATTAGGGTAACACATAAATCCCTAGGAGGAGGGTATAATACGGGTCGGGTTGGGTTTGTTAAGTGAAATTAATCATTGCACGGTATTTTGAACAAGCCTTAGGGGTTTGGTTTATGTTAAACGTTTTTTACCTGACTGATTAATTCCAGAATTAATGCTAACGATTTACCTTGATTTATTGTTTGAACCTTGTGAATTGGTTAATAACCGTTATAATTGCGTGTTTTTAACCGTTTTGTATAGTAAACTGTTGTTTACTAAGTTAACGGTGCAGGAACTTAGCTTGAATCGTGTTAATCCAGCTATAGTACACATCAATTCTCAAAGTTTCAGGGTTCACCGGCAGACTATTTTTCAATCCTCCCTAAAAACAAGTCACGACAGTCGGAGCCATTGTTTTGACGGTTTACTGCACATTTTCGTAGAGTACGTCCTACAACACTGTAGTCACATTATGAACATTGACGTAGTAAATTGTAGATAACAGTAGTCATGATATGCTTTTAGAAATCTCACAGACTTTGGCATTGAGTTGTCAGTGTCAACCATATATCAATTCACGATGATGTGTGTATTGACATTGCTTTGTCATTGGCCAAAAAAGTGTCACGTAAATTAAGGTGACTTACAATTCTTGAAACCATGTAATTGTCCCTCTACCCCACTCATACTTGGTAATATCTCATACAACCATTCGTAAATGTTATATGTAGTGTTGGTAATGCAATTGTGACGGAATAATAATTCTTGTACGTAGAAGAATTCAACAAAAGAAGAATTTAACAAAAAAAGACTTCACATTTTATATACATATTCGAGTTTACAAATTTCCGATTATGAGGTTTATGTATAATTGGCGCTAGAATACGATGGTAATTTAAGTCGGATAATAAAATGTACGTATAATGGTAATTGAAGTTGTTATTTATGTTTGTACGATAATATGTGTATGCGTTGGGTCGTACGTAAGGGTATTTTTCCGAGCACATACCGAACCCTTTTGCATTGTCGAAAACTGAATGGGAACCCAAATACAAAATTCGTTGAAACCAATACACACAAAAACAAGAACAATTTCAGTGGAGAAACACCCTCAAATTTCCTAAAACTAGTAAATAATTTGACCAATTAATTCTTTATTACCCGGATCGACTGCGACCAAAATATTATTAGAACCACTAAATAATAAACAGAAACCAAATCGGATTAAAAACTTTTTAACCCGACTTGAAAATGTCGAGAAAACAAACCGTTTCACTCCGCAACCGGTTTGCAGCAACCCGTATTGCAATGCAGCCAATGCAGGGGTCTAATAGGTCAAATGAACAAATTATATCACACCTACAAGGCCACAACCACTACATAGAGAACCAGAATTGGCATAGAACTAGTTCAACAGTCTCACCCACACAGACATACTCAATCCAAATGAGTTCCTCCACGCCTCCAAATCCCAACCACCACCGTACTCCGATCCTTTCCAAATCCTGTCCACTGTTGTGGAAAAGGAAGACCACGAGTCGTCGTCGCATCCTATAAGCGGATCTAGCGTGTGGCGACAGGGGCGCCGGTCCAAAAGGACGCCACGGAGTGTGCCAGTCATATGTTGCTTCGATTGTCGAAACGACACAAAGAGGACGCCCTCCTAAACTGCCCAATGTTCGTTCGGAAGAGGTTGTTTCTGAGCAAACCCAGAAAACCAAGAACTTGAATGGTGAGGACAAGCATTTTCCCGCTGAGGTAGCTGTTGAGGAGGAGCACACGGACGTCGTTGGTCCTGTTGAGGAAAATAAGGGCGTTGCTTGTGAAGGTATTGTTGTTCAGCAAGTTATTGACATTCCAGGTGAGGACCCCGTTCGGGTAGAAGATGACGACGTTGATGATGTGGTTGTCTTGGCACCTGCCAATGCAATGCCAGGACCTGTACAACCTGCTGCGAATCGTCAGTCTGCAGCTAAGAAAGCAAGGGTTTGTCATCCAACTCCCGGCAACTTAATTCCAAAGATCTCATTCGGGGTTCGGAGCCTAAACGACGACGATCCCGGCCTCGAGTATGAATTGAAGATCAATGAATCTTTCAAGATTATTTACTACGACTATGCTAGGAGGGTAGACTGTCACTCGACTGATATTACTATCGTGAACGCTCGCGGCATCGTTCAGTCCAATAACAGTCCAGCGTTGGGTGGGATTGTGAGTAGGGCTGTCCTGTGGGTTCGGAGCAAGGTTAGGTTCTTATCCTTCCGTAGTTTGAAGTCTGTCATTTATCTTTAACTAGGTTAGGTCCCGTGCCATGCACCGTAATACTATTCTTTAATTAACATTATATTTAATTATTAAAAAATTTTACCAACAAATTAATAGCGTTTTTTTTTAATCAAATGAAATTCTTAACAATATGTATTTAACTTATAAATAAATTTCTTTTTTGCAAACTATTATTCATTCTCTGTTATGTATGTTGCATTTTTTTTTCTCAATAATCAACTAACTTAAAATATTTTTTCACATCTTTCTTGGCAAGCTTTTCATACATAATTAAATACAAAAGTCTGGTTTTTCAAAAAATATCCTTGTTGTTATTAATTGTAAACTAGTACGTAACCTTACATATGTCATAAATTAAGTTAAGAAGTTTATGATGTCAATTATTATTTGGAAGGATACACTAAATATTTTCTAATCTTTTTTTTTAGGAAACTATTTTGCAACATTTTATTTTGGTATAATAATTCTTTCCTATTTAGATATTTGAAAAAATAAAATAACTAAGGGCACACCAGAAAATGACACGTGTCATTGATGGTGTGTCTTTTAGTAAATACTGTAGTTATAGACTTATACATAGGTTGAGGTTCGCTGTTTATGTGTGGGTAATTGGGTTAATGGAGAAAATTGTTTTCTGATGAAATTCGATGGCTTTTATGTCCACAAAATATAGTTGTTAACATTAGTGTTATTTCATTCGTCTTGAAATTAGATCGTCCAAAAAAAAACGTTGACTATACGTTAAATTTTAGTGAAATTTGCATTGTGACTGTCGTTTGTTGTTCCATCTAAATTTAACATCCTGTTTTTTTAAGTGATTATTGTCGTTCAATTTAAGTACGGCATATTCGTATAGTGGAATAAGTACAGTGGCTTGTTTCGGAGTATTACACTTAGTCAATTATACAGTTATTCATTTCGTTTAATTTGTGTTTTAACAATACTAATTTAACCCGTTAATTAAAATACGTTTTAGTTGCTGAAATAAAACTCCAGTATTTACGTGTTTAAACTTAGTTACATTGTGAAGCTGAATGTCATTTTCACGTAGGACCCTGAGGCCAACATGGATGTTCGTAAGAAGCTAGTCTATCTCCGAAAGTTTCGAACACGTGCAGTTAAGAAGAAGGTATTAGTCAATCTGGTTGATTCTCTAGACGGCCTGTTTTGAGCTTGGAGTGAGGAGGTGAATGTGTGCCCAAGTAAAATCCTCATGATTCACGAGAACAAGGAGGTCTCGTCATTAATGGATGTTAGGGGTGTAGCCATGAGGAATGGCGATGAAATCTTTTGCTTCATAGACAAATAGGGCATGTGGAACCCTTACATGTTTGTGTCTGTGAACGAAAATCAACTTCCCTTTTGTAGGATGTCTAATGATCCTTTGCGTATGGATGTTTCATTATGTTTTTGACTATGATCCATGATGAAATGCTCCGTGTGGGTACATGTTGTGGTTTATTTGGTGTTAACTACTTGGATTATATGATATATTTCGTTGAAGTGTCGTTAATACCCAATTATGTTTTCAAATCAGTTATGTGATGCTAAACATATGTACAGTATGACATTGAAGGTAACTGTACATCTTTTTGATTTAGAAATTATGATTAGTATGTTAGTATCCATATTTATATACAATCAAATACCAATAACAATGAACTATGTTGTCAAAGTATTTTAATTATGTGTACACATGCTTGACCTAATTTAGACCGAATACAATTAAAGTTTAATAATATTCCTCAATCTATTTTGACTAAAACGATTGAATCCTAAATTAATACTCAATAAATTCTGAATTAAATAGTTCTATTTTATTTGTTTGGCAACAACGCTTGAGTAATTATAATAGTCAAAATCAAGTACAATTAATAGTCAAGTATTATTTTCAATGAAACTTATCGTGACAAGTAACAACAACTGAAATCAAAACTTTAAACCTATAACAAGAATGAAAATAAGGTATGAACTCTATTATAAAGATGGGGACAAAAAACAATTTCAAAAGTTAAAACAGAATATTTAACGAATATTGGAACGGAAAATGGCAGTAAATAAAACATTGGAGCAAAATATTTAATGAATATGTCTTTGGATATTTATTAAATAAGGGTTTTAAAAATTCTTTTTGGAAATTACCTCTTATAAACCTTTCCGATGTGATAATAAGGTTTTGTAAAATTCTTTTTGGAAATAACTGAAATAATTATTAACCTTGTTTAAACTTTCCAATGAATATTGGAACAAGAAAATGGCAGTAATTAAAATTGTATCTGATAAAACCTTTATGATATTCAAGGTATTTATTAACCTTGTTTCCCGCGCTTCTCGCGTCCCTATTGCCAAATACATGCATATGTACTTATTGCCAAGTACAGGGAATTAGCGGTACTTATGCCTTCACCCATTGAATTGTCAAATCACAACTCCTCACTCCACATTTTCACCTTCTCACTCCTCTTAAACCGTCACTTCATCCATTATTTAAGCTCCCCGTTTTCTAACTCCACTTATTTCACCTTCATCTCCACCTCAATGTTCCTGAATTATTTCGTTTTTCTCTCCCAAACCTTCCAATTTCTCCCTCTCTAAAACGACCTTCCAAAGTTATGGTTGGTCTTTCTCCATAGTGACGTTATTTGCCACCTTAAGAAATCCCTCGACAAATACTGACGCTGCAGATAATTGAAATATGCCGGAACAGTAATAACAGCGCCCTTGACAATCAAAATGGTGAAGATGTATCCCTTTTTAAGGGTGCTGGTATTACTATTCCTGCAAATTTCAATCGTCTGCAGCCCGCAATCACTGGCGGGGCTAATTAAGTGACATTGGGTGACTAATTTTTTTTATTAAAAAATTTAATTAAATTACGTTATTTGGTATCACATGAAAACTACAAACCTAACCCCCAAGAAAGTTGAGTAAAATGTCTTGTTTTTTAATTGAGATTCTTCTATAATTGTTATTGTTGTTGATGTCGCCATTGAACAAGAGAGCCAAAGAAAGAAAATTTGAGTCAGGAAGAGAGAGAAAGTGTGATCTTATCTAATTTTTCCGGGATTGGAAAATATGTTAGATTACTTTTTTAATTTGGAAAGTTGATTTCCTTGGAATTTTTTTAAGGATGGTGGTCTACTTTTTTAATGCTTTTTTCTAATTGAGTAAATTAGAATAGAAAATCTATTTTTGCCATATTCTTTGGTCTATTTTAAACAAATCTAGTGTATTGTTTTAGCTTGTTTTCGGTAGGATTTGAATAATTAAAAACTAGAAGGATGCAAGTGTTATTTTAGTTTAATATTTCACTTTGAATTGTTCGACTAATTTTTTTATTTTTAGATTTTAAATTTAAGTTTTGACCAACTACTGTGTTTGGATTTTTTTTTGGTTTTATTGTTTTTGGTTGTGATTTTTGTCAAATTATATGATATCCATAATCCGTCCCCCCAATTTGACTCGCTTGGATCCTCCGCTCAACAATATCTCTCGAGGGATTTCTTAAGGTGGCTTACAGCGTCATTATCCTGGAAACACCTATCATGCTCGAGGAAGTTAAGGTGGTTTTAGAGAGGGTGAAATTGGAAAGTTTGTGAGACCAGAAGAAAGAGAATGTTATATTTATAAGTACCCGGTGAGGTAGAATTTTATCATTAAGGTCTAACTTGCAATGCTCTGATGTGAATATCTGGCCTTACTATCTATTTGACATGGTTTAATTATTTGATTGATTATCACTTGCAGATTTCGGTCACAGCCAACTCATGCCCAGGCAGCTTAATCCTATCTAGATGGAAGTCGGTGTCATCGTTCTCCCTGTCACATCAGGAATCAGACCTGTAACTTCTCACACGAGCAGCCTGATGTGATGAAAAGTTTAGATGAGTGTCATTAGAACATTTAGTGGGACACCAATCCGGACAGCACAAGCCACAGTCACGCAAATTATCGTTGTTCCTCCATGGCATTTTTTTAATTTCTATTTTGAATTCTTTTCCTAAATGTTTCAAAAGTGTAATGGGGTGATTACGGGTAGAAGAGAGGTGAACTTGTAAGTGCTTTAGGGCTCTAAAGGAAGAAATAAAAAAACTTTAAAAACCTACTGCTTGAACAATCCAAGTCGGAGCCGTAGGTTTTTTTTGACGAATTCCGTAATAATATCTGTCTATTTTCCTGTTGTTTTGCTTAACTTTACCGCTTTTACTTCAGTTTCAGTTACGCAACTTGTTTTTAAGCCTGTAATTAAATCTCGAAGCCTTTACACTGAATTTTATGCCGAACTTGATATTATGTTCTGTACTTTAGTTTTATTTACACAACTCGTTTTTAATCCTTGAAATGAATCTCAAAGCCTTGACACTGAATAGATAGATTTATGTACTACACCTTGAAAACTGCGTTCAAGAACTTGAAATTTTATACTTGCGCAGAATTGGCCATACTCTAAACAACCCCCCTTGTAGAGTATACTTCTTATTATGCTATTGAACCTATTGGCCATACATATTAAGTATTGACCCTTCATCCTTGCCGGAATTCAAAAAGGGGACTATAACAACCTTTTGACCATTTTCTGTTGTAGTCTTATTTATAGGTTATACTATAATTTTGTTGTCGTTTATATCAGTTGTGATTGTGACTTGGGAGTGGGCTGTACGCGTTTTTTTTTTATGATTGATCGACGTCAAAGCCTGATAATATGCAAGTTGTATTGTTCAATTCCAACGTACGTGTACATGCTATTATTAATTAATAGCCAAGTATCATTTTCAATGTAATTTATCTTAACAATAATTGGAATCAAAACTTCAAACCTATAATAAGAATTAAAATAAGGTATGAACTCCATTAAAAAGAAGGGGATAAAAAACAACTTCAAAAGTTAAAACAGAATATTTTATGAATATTAGAAGAGAAGAAAGGCAGTAAATAAATTATTGGAACAAAATATTTGATGAATAGGTCTTTGGATATTTATTAAATAAAGGTTTAATTAATTCTTTTAGGAAATGACCTCTTATAAACTTTTCCGATGTGATACGTATGTTTTGAAAAATTCTCTTTAGAAATAACTTAAATAATTACTAACCTTGTTCAACCGTTCGGATGAATACCGAAACAGGAAAATGGCAGTAAATAAAATTGTTTTACTCTAGTTAAAGGTAGAAATAAATAAAAAGTTTGAACACTACGGGTTGAACAACCGCATTTTACTCTAGTTTTATTTACGCAACTTGTTTTTAATCTTTGAAGCCTTGATACTGAATAGTTAAATCAATTTAAAGCCTTGATACTGAATAGTTAAATCAATTTATTATACTTTGAAACTGCGTTCAAGACTTTTGAAATTTAATACTTGCGACAAATGACCATACTCTATTCAACCACCCGATCTACTTATTATTTCATAACCCTATTGAACCTTCATCCTTGCCGGAATTAAAAAATGGGAGATAATATGTGATTTTTTGTATGTTTGTTGGAATTCAAGGCCATTGCGTTATGGATATTACCATGTAATATGTCATGGTGAAGATTCGGCTGTATTTATATGCAATCAAATCCCAATAACAATAACCATGTACTATGTTGTCAAAGTGTTCAAATTATGTGTACACATGCTTAACCTACTTTAAGACCAAATATGAATAGAATTAAAGTTTCATAATATTCCTCAACCTATTTTGACTAATCAAAAATAGTTTAATCCTAAATTAATCCTCAATACGTTCTGAATTTATTTTAATTGACAACAACGCTTGACTAATTGCAATAGTCAAAATCAATTACAATTAATACTCAAGTATTATTTTCAATGAAACTTATCTTAATAATAATTGAAATCATAACTTTAATACTATATTAAAAATGTCAAAATCAATTACAATTAATAGTCAAGTATTATTTTCAATAAAACTTATCTTAATAATAATTGAAAAAATAACTTTAATACTATATTAAAAATGAAAATAAGGTATGAACGCCATAAAAAAAGCAGGGGACGAAAAACAACTTAACAAGCTAAAACAGAAAATTTGATTAATATTGGACCAGAAAAATGGCAGTGATTTAAAAATAGGAACATAATATTTGATGAACATATCTATGGATATTTACTAAATTAGTTTTTGAACAATTTTGTTTGGAAATAACTTAAATTTTTGATAAAACCTTTCCGATTTTCAAGGTATTTATTAACCTTGTTTCCTGCGTCCTTTTATTGCGAAGTACGGAGTACATGCATATGTACTTATTGCGTTCATCCATTGATTTGTCAAATCACAACTCTTCACACCACATTCTCACCTTTTCACTCCTCTTAAACCATCACTGCAACCATTATTTAAGCCACCCTTTTCTCTATCTGATGTCTCCACCTATTTCCCCTTCATCTCCACCTCAAAGCTTCATTTTTTTAAGCAACGGCGCCCCAAACAAAGTCCATTGCCTGTTAAATCCTAATTCTCTTTGTTTAGTTCCTAAATTATTTCAAATTTCTCTCCCAAACTTTCCAATTTCTCCCTCTAAACGTCCTAACTTCCTCAATTATGGTTGGTTTTTCCTCCATAATGACACTATACGCCACCTTAAGGAATCCGTCGAGAGCTACGCAGCAGGTCATTGGAATCAGGCGGATCAGTGAAAATAGCGCCCTTGACAATCAAATCGTCGAAGATGATGCCCTTGTCAAGGATGTTGTTATCACGTTCCGACTTATTTCAATAATCTGCAGCAACCAGGGCGGGTCCAAAGTGGGTTCATTGAACCCACTGGTTTTTTTTACAAAAATTGACATTTTATTTGTGTGATATATTTCTAGAATTAAAGCCCAGTGGTTTTATTTACCTCCCACCAAAACGAATTTTTGGGTTCAGAACCCTGCCTAAAATTTTATACCCATTTACTATACGTTTTGAACCTAAATGTCTCACTTTTTATACTATTTTCCGAGTAATTTAATCATTTACTCTTTTAGGTATTTGTTTTTTTGTAAATTGGTAATTGGTTTTCTACTATTTTTATCCAACTTGTGCTTAAAATTTCTTGAATTTAATTTTGGTAGCTGATTTTGTTAATTTTGTTAATTCGGTTTATTTGGTTACTAGTAGTCGCGCCAAAACCCAGATCGAAAGTGATGTTTGAATGTGTGACGAACTTTAGCTATCGATTTTGGGTTTTTGGGGTAATTGGTTGAAATTGGGGTCTTGGAGAAGTACCTCTGTAGGTATTTCTTAAGGTGGCTTATAGCGTCATTATCCTAAAAAAACCTACCATAATTGAGGAAGTTAAGGAGGTTTTTGAGAGGGAGAAATGGGAATACTTGAGAGAGAAAGATGAAATGATTCAGGCCCTAAACTAAGAGAAAGAGGATTTAGCAATACAGCAGAAGATTTTAACAGATAAGATGGAAACAGCAGAAAATTGGTTATCGATACTTGACGGGAGATTTAACAAGAATAATGTGCTTGGATTTTGAAAGAGATGCTATATTTACAAGTACGCGGTGTGGGAGAAATTTATCAGTAAGGTTTCACTTGCGATGCTCTTATCTGGAACACCAATCCAGACAAAAGAACCCACAGTCACGCATATGATCATTTTTCCTCCATCACATTTTTGTTATTCCTATTTTGAATTCTTTTACTAATTGTTTCTAAAGTGTAATCGGGTGATTACGGGTATAAGAGAGGTGATCTTGTAGGTGCTTCAGGGCTGTAAAGGGAGAAATTAAAAAAAAGTTTAAAAACCTAGGGGTTGAACAACCCTAGGCGGAGACGTAGGCATTTTTTTCCAAAGTTCGTAATAATATGTCTTTTTTACTACTTTTTCAGTTTTTTGCTTTATTTTGCTGCTTCAATTTTACTTATGCAATTTTTCCTTAAGCCTTGTAGTAAATCTCAAAGCCTTGACACTTTACTAACGCAACATTTATTTAATCCTTGTATTAAATCTCAAAGCCTTGACACTGAAAAGTTAAATCAGTTTACTACACCTTTGAACGATCCTAGGCGGAGACGTTGGCACTTTATGCCGAACTTCGTAATAGTATCTGTCTCTTTTACTGTTTTTTTTGCTTTATGTTGCTGCTTTTACTTCAAAATGCAGGTTGTATTGTTTAAAGTATGTTTTCAAAGTTATAATCGGGTTAATTTTAAAAAAAAAAACAAATTGGGATTAAATATTCACTTAGCTCTAGGCCTTGACCTTAAAATATTCACTTAGCTCAAGGCCTTCACCTTAACCCTTCGATGAAATACTAATTGAAATAAAAATAACTGAGTTCATTGATTTCTATTTCTTTAAGGCCACTTTAGTACAAAACTGATTCATTCAATCATTAGTTTTGAAGACACTGTACGAATTATTTTACAAAGCCTCGAAAATAATCTCAAGACCTTAAAACAATTGACAATTGGAACAATATTCTATATTATTAATACAACAAACAATAGGAATGAATATCGTCAACTGACAAACTTATTGAGTATTAAACAAAGTGAAAATAATAACCATATCCTAGAACATTACACTTTCCAAACTGAAAAAAATACAAATAGAACATTATTCAGAACATTCCACACTGAAAAAATTACAAATAGAAATACAAATAGAAATGAGCGAATAGAAATACAAGTGTAACCGAGCTCATTGAACTGTCAGCTCAGGCATTCGGCCCCTCCTTTGCCTGGCCTTGAAGTTAACCCTAGGCACTGGTAAATCATGCATCTGCATCCAAACAAAGTTACATCAGATTCAGATTCAATGTACACAGGTGAAACAGCTAGTTTAAGGTCAAACCTCACATTATTCGCTCCAGCTTGTAGGGGTCCAACACTATCCCTTGCATCCCTTGAGTGTTGTTCACCGTAAGTAACATCCAATAGCTTCAGCCACACAACCAATTACCAATGGAAAAAAGGTTACTCTAAATCAAAACACTATGCATACTATGCAATATAATACAAATACAAAAGTGCTTACCCCTAGTTTCCCGTAGTCGCCGGACAGCAATTTGTCTGATTTTGCTGCCTTGCCAATCTGCTCCATTGTCCACACTTTAATTCTTGGAAAAACATCCCACTGAATAGGATCCCTATCCAACCGATCCAAGTAAAATATCTTCCACATAATAAAAGCAAAACAAGCAATTACTAGACCACAAAAGCACAAGACAAAAAAGAACAACCAACAATACACTGAAACACATACTACGACAAATATTGCACACCCGTCGCATCAACTGGCAAACCCATTAGCATAGAAACGTCGAGCAAAATTTATTACGCTCTCTAGCAATTTTGACAACACTAAAGAACACCAATCGTACTCAATTGCCTCCATAGCACAGCTTACTGCAGGTAGTAGGTCAGACGCAAACCGAGGTGACTGCGTGGGACACAACACCATCTCTAAAGAAATTATCAAGAACAACGTCTTGAATTCCTCTTCCTCTCCAGCATCAAAGTACCCCTCCAACCAATTCATCATATCTGAACTTAAAGGTATGCCTACAGACGTGTAGACCTGACCATATTGTCTACTAGACTTGGACTCCCACGATTTACCATAATTTAGAATAAATCTCTGAACCTTCACACGATCATGCTGGGTCATGGTTTTAGTACTAGGAACAGTCCTAGAACCCATTGGTATCCCTAGTACCCACCGAACCTGATTCTTTGAAAACCGAAACTCAAGTCCGTTGGGACTTCTAAGCATTTTACTGATTGGATCCACCCGTGTCATGACCTAGTATGCCAATTGCCTTGGTAAATGCATACCTATAGCAAGATGTAAAAGACTTCCAAATCCCATCTCACAAACCCAACGTCTTCGTCTGTCATCAAATTTCAGACATATGCGCCCAAATGACTCGATGCGGCAACTCATATGAGGAGGCTGCCAATGAAATTACAGTAATTAAGGTTAATGTTGCTATCCCACACCCACTGACAACTAAATTAACAAGCAAACTTACCCGACTTCTGGCCTTTGAATGTTCAGCCATCACCTCCGCCCTACATTTCACAGCCCCTCCATAACAAAATCCGTCATCCTAAGCACACCAGCAACTCAATTCATGCATTAACCTTAATCGTGCAAACAAAACAATTTCACACACGCAAAATTACGTAATGTAGTACCTTAAACAATTCTGGATACAAATGCATGGTCTTCTGCTCACGTACATTACTCTTCTTAATGAGCCCATACCCCTCTTCATTTTCTGCCCCAACCTTCATAACCACAACATACCAAAACATTATACCATAATTCAAAACATAATCACATCCCCATAAAACCACAATTCAAAACATCAACACATCACCAGCCTGCAGACTATCTTTTAAATTTAAATAACCCTCACCATTGTACGTTTACGTTTACCATTCCCCGCTGACATTTTCATAATCTGTAACATAAGAATACCCACAATAACCAATCAAAACGAATCGAATATTCATACGATTTCACACCACAACACAATATCACATAGAACGAACGAACAATGACCACCAATGATTGCACAATTCACCTCATTCCATGAAACTTAATAATGGAATGAGCAGCATAATTGCACCCGTAATTTAAAAATTCCAATTAAATTCCGTAAATTCCACACATTCCATTAATTTATTCCGTTTACATCCAATCAACAAACATAATCGCAACAATTCCATTTATTAACAAGTTTCACCAGCATAATTGCACCCGTAATTTAAAAATTCCAATTAAATTCCGCAAATTCCACACATTCCATTAATTTATTCCATTTACATCCAATCAACAAACATAATCGCAACAATTCAATTTTTTAACAAGTTTCACTTACATTCCGCTTATTCCACAATTTATCAATTACAGTCAAACTATTACCATTTTTACCTTTGCTTGTACAGATCCGAAGTGGAACTGCAACCCTAGCATCGAATTAATTCTGTCAACAGAAACAATCGACATACAAAACATCGAACCCCAACCATAAAAAATTCGAAATACCGAAAAACAAAAAGCTAGTTCGAAATTACATTGAATGAGAAAGAACCTGAATACACCAACAATTCGAGTTGGGACCTCCTCACCTTGTGTTCCGCCCGGAATTCAAGTTGGACCTCTTCGAGCCTCTTCGGGTTCGGTTCCGCCCAGAATTCCAGTTCAGCTTCAACGAAGTCCAATTGAAATTTTCTTCGACTAGGGCTTCGGAGTTTTCATGAAACTCCATAAACGTCCAATGTTAACGGCGTCAATTGTGACAAACCCAACATGAGTACAATTGGCAAACCAAGTAAAACACGTCATCAAAATGAGGCCACATCACCCATCCACCAAGTGACTTATAGTAGGTGAAAAGCCGGTTATACCCCTGTGAGTAACATAACCTGTTACTCACTGTGAGTAATGGGGGCGCGCTCTTATTTCCCTCCCTGGCCCCTCCTCCATATACATTCTCAGTTAAAAATCAGGGCATAGATTTTTTTATTTACTTTTGATTTTCTTTTGTTTACTTTAGAGTAATTATTTATTACTTTCAATGTTAAATATACAAGCCTACTAGCTCAACATGTAGAGCATTGTGTAATTACACAAAAGATGTGGGTTCAAATCCCACGGAGGTTCATATAAGCTTATTAGTACAATTGTTCTTCTTTTCTGTTCCTTGCTTTACTATAATATATTTTTATAGGGCCTTGCTGTAATATTAACAGATAATAGAAGTAAATTATTTATTTACTTTTGAATTATTATGATTTACTTTTGAGATATTTTAACTACTTTGATTTCTTTTCGAGCTATTTTTATTTACTTTATCGACATTTTGATTTACTTTTGTGTTTATTGTATATACTTTTACGATATTAATATATATGTACTTTTACGATATTTTATTTGTTTCGCGGTTTTTGGAGTCTCTCGGGAGAGTTGCAATTCCAAGAATGCGCGTCGACCGTCTGTTCCTGCAACACCACGGAAACTCTGGTTAGGTGGATTTCCGCCTCCGACGATCAAGTTAGAACGTTTCCGAATGTATAAAAGTGCAGAATGTAAAGGTTTTTCTCTCTGATTCAGAGAGAATTCTGCAATTAATATTGCTCGGGTTTTATGTGTATATTTATGAATGTGTAATAAATGAGGATTTTCCTCTATTTATAGTGGAAGGGGATCAGTTCCCCTTTTAGGGTTAAACTGCCACGTGTCAGTAGAATATTGGTTCCCCTATGACCTCTCTAAGCCTGACACGTGTCAGCATGCTATAGGGCCACGTGGATAGGGTATTTTTACTCTAAACATATGCCCCTCACAAGTGTGACGTGGCTTGCCACATGGCACTTGTGACAGGTGTCACACATTCTGGGAAGGAGACGTTTCGTCTCCTTCCCTCTCTCTCTTTTTTTTTTTGAATTCGAATTTCGAATTTGAATAGGGAGGTGACGGTTCGCCTTCTGGGTTCTTCTTCTATAAGTAGAAACCCTCCCCCTCTCATTTTTCACACTTTAAAAATTTTTCGTTTTTAAGAGAATGCTCTGATACCGGCTGCTATTTTATTCAAAACCATCCTCTTTATTCGCTCATCCGGTCACCGTCTGAGTGCTCTTTGCTCAAAGCTCATACGAACCGTTTGACCATACTTAAATTCCTTCCCTTAGCTCTCAATATACTCACAGCCGGTCACAACCGTCTAGGGCATCTTCAAGCAAATTTCCTTCAAACCGCCTGCGAACCTATTGACCTTTTTCTAGCTTCCCATACACCCACAGCCGGTCTCAACCGTCTAGGGTATCTTCAAGCAAATTTTCAAAAAAACGTCTGGGTCTTCAGTGAAGTTCAGTTGCTCTTCAAGGGGGTACATCCGGGATACCGTCTGGGGTATCATCAAGCAACACAAAGGATTTTCGGTTGCTGAATTCAAGGAGTCAACTACTTTCAGACTTCTTACAACTTCAAGGTACCGTCTCTACCCCTTGCAACTTTTTTGCGCTTTTTCCGGTTGTATAGCTTATAAAGAATAATGGACTCACCCAACACACACACGGCACGGCCTAGGACAGTTGTCAGCCATTCACCGGATACGACTGAGTCTAGGACTGGGGATGCTATTTGGGGGTGTTTGGACCACCCTTACTCTTCTGCAAATCCGACCGTCTCTGTTCATGTGCAGGACAGAATGGCTCGGACGAGACGGACGGCTGTAGACCCCGATTATCAGTCAGACGGCTCATCCAAAGCTCCGGCTGATGATGTACCTTATGACCAGGCGGGCGTACTTAGTACGCCCGGAGATGATATCTTGGAAGAATCCGAGAGTACAGGCGGCGAAGAGAGCATCTAGCAATCAAACTCTACTAAGTCAACCATGGAACTGGATGCCCCTCAAGAGGATGAGGAGGAATATAAGTGGCCCTCTATCAACAATCTAACAGAGGCGCACATGACCGCCCGGGATGTGGTCACTCTAAATGCCACCCTTCCCGCATTTTTGGAGAAGCGCCCGGTCGGGGCCGGATGGGAGATTATTGTGCCGCCTGTTGAGGCATCCGTCCTTTGGGATGACGACCTTGACCATGCCAATGATTATTTTGGCTGCTATGAGGCAGCGTTCAAAGCCGGCCTCCGGTTCCCCCTCCATAATACAATAAAGGCCATTTTAAGGGGTTACGACCTTGGCGTCTGGTAGCTAACACCCAACTCTTGGGTGAATATACTAGGATACATAGCCGCCTGCGAGATGCAGCACATAACGCCTTGCTAGGAGGCGTTTGCACACATGCACTACCTCAGCCGTGCCCTAGGCGGCTGGAATGCGTGGTATACATTGACCACGCATCCGGAATACATGATGACGCTTGACAAGCCGTCAAAGTGGAGCAACTGAAAGAGCAAGTTTTACATGGTTTCTTCCCCCTCGCTGCAAGTAAACCACCGGCTACGTCGCTACAACACACACCCGGCTCTTCTTGGAAAACAGTTTGTCCTTCCTAAAGTACCGGAGGAGTCTTGGGATCAAATAATGGAGCTGGGTCTGTTCAAAAAGACCTCCTTGCCTTAACATGATGGGACAGAAGTCATTGTCCCCAATAACAGGGTCCTTCATCTAGACTGGCTAAAGGACGATGTGTTCCTTTCCACTTGTGGCCTAAGAACAATGTTTAGAAGTATGTTGATTAATAACTGGCACTTTATGCCGTCTGTATTATACTTGAATGGGTTCTAATTTTTTTATTTTTCTTCCTTTCAGAGAAAAGATTAGAAATGGTGCCTCCCGAAAAGCCACCGGCTAAGTGTGCTGCAGAGATCCGGAAGGATCAACTAGAGAAAAAGAGGGCCCAACTGGCGGCCAAAGATGATGGGGTAAGCGCCGGCTGAGCTCTTTTACCGTTTGCATTGTTTGAAGCTTATTTTTGATATCAACTGGCTGTGTTGTTTTCCTTTTCAGACATGGAGCAAGAATGTTCCTCGTTCTCTAAGACAAATGTTGAAGAGACCGGGAGAGGAGCCCTCCCAGCCTGCTTCCAAATAAAGAAGGGTTCCGGCTGCCCCTGCCTCTACCGGAAGGCCGCCTGTGCCTGAGAGGCCTACTTCAGCAGGCAAAAGCCTGAAAGATCTTGGCCTAAGCTTAGGGCCGGCTGAGGTTAGAACGAGGGAGCCCAAAATTCCCTCAAGCCGGGTGCTTGCTGTAGCATCCGGCTCCAATGCGGCTAGGGGTGGAGTGACCCCTCAGCCTGAAAATCAAGGTACTGCTCTCACCTTTGATCCCCCCTGGCCGCTGGGGCCTATGCGAGTCAAGTTCCAAGCTACCCAATCAGGGGATTCTTCAGGCAGCCGGCAGAATATAGGTGTTGCATATGCTCAATACTTAACCGATAAATCTATTGATGCAGATGCCTCTTCACGTTAGCCGGATCTCCAAAATTACGCCAAGAGAATGTTGAGGACCCTTACCCGGTCCGAGAAGGAGGCGGTGCCGGGTATAAACCAGGTCAACATAGACCGCATCAACTCACTACTCTCTAAGAAAATTCAACGGTTGGGGTGCTTTTGTGCCACTTTATTCTTTTGTTGGGTGTTGCGTAATTGAAAACTAACCCCTTTCCGGCTGATTTTGCAGGTGATGTTGAGGGTAGAAGGAATGAAGGTCCCCTTGCGGAAAAGCAAGAGGAGGTAAGGGATGCCCAGAGAAGGCAGCCGAACTTATTGATGTTACCCAATATAACACCCTAATGTATGAAATCCAAACTAAAAGCCGGGAGATGAAACAGGAAGAGCTAATCAAGGAGCTCACGACTGCTGCTGATACGGCTAACAAGAAGGCAACCGACTTTGAACTCCAAGTCAAAAACCTCTAGGCTGATGTCAAAGCCTTGGGGGATGCTGATAAGGAGAACACTGAGCTGCGGGCAGAGGTCAACCGGTTGAAGAATGAGTTGGCCCAAACCCAGGCAGACCACAAGGAAAAGCTGGCGGCTGAGCAAGACCAGCTGGTTACCAAGAATGAGCGCGACTGTGAAGAGCGCATGAAGATGGCCTGGTCTATGATCCATCTGGACACCGACTGGACTTTCTTTGACCTACGGTACAGATACACCACTGAGGTGTTTGATGCCCAGGTTCTCAGAACTAAGGAGTCGGCTCCCTTTGAAGAATGGGCCGGCATTGCCGTGGAGGAAGAGGAGGAGCAGACGGAAGATCAAATGCCGGGTGGGGCTAACGAAGCTCAAGCACAACAAACTCAAGAGGCTCCTCCTTCCGGCCAAAGCCAGCCGTCGCAGCAACAGCAACAGCAGCAGCAGTAGCTTAATTTGTTTCCTTCTATCTTTCTTCTTCCGGCCTGCGAGCCCTGTAGTTTGTTTGTATCTCCTTTCCCCGGACATAGGTCTAACTGACAATCTTTTCATATTAATGTATTTTTTCGACTGAGTCGGTTTTGCCTTTGATATTATTTGATTCAATTTTTGCAATTTTTGCTCGTACCAATCTTTTTCTTTTTGCAATTTGATTCGATACGTGCGGTATGCCGGATGAATTGGGTCTACCTGCCCCTGGAAGGTTGTTTGCTTAATATTATTCAACTCTAAGAAGGCAGCCGCCCATACTAGCATCCGGACAAATAGATAGGCAGTCATTGACCGTATTTTAAGAAGTAAAATTATCCAAGTTGGATTAACAGACGATGCCGGCTAGGGCCAACTTAGATTATTCTTTTAACCGTCTGCGAATTACCCTTTGGGTATCAGTCATTATCGTTTGCTGGTATGCAGGCGGCCATTGGCCGGGCGTATGCATCATATCCAAGTTGTGAATTAGTTGCTAAGGTTTTGACCTTGCTTAATTTGGGTTTGTAACCGGTTGTAGTGCTTTTGGGCAAAGACCGGCTACATTTGACCAAGATTTGAGTTACCATCTGTGTCGATTAGAATCAACGACCGGTTTTATCTTGGTTTCAATTTATCATTCAAATGGTTTTAACCGATTTTCTAGGTTAAAACCGTTTGAGTTATGATTTATAGAACAATATACCACCCAAATGGGAGATGCTCTCTTCGACGAATTCACTCAAATGGGCATCGCCGGTTTCCTGCTCATGTTGGAGCAGGTGGTTTAAAATATATCCGGCCATTGCCTTATGAATGGCTAAGTTTGATACTTAGCCTACGTCTACTCAGTTTAGAGCAGATGGTTGCCCGGTTGAGCATTGCACAAATGGGACTTTGTACAAAAGAAAATGGAAATAAAGCATTCTTTCATTAATATAATTTATTTACAAAAATTTACAAGTCCTTAGAAGTAGTACTTTTTCAAGTTATCAACATTCTAGGTTCTGGCTAGCTGCCTGCCGTTTGAAGTTTCCAGGCGGTAGGGGTCGCCTCTAATTTCTTCAATAATCCGGTAGAGGCCCTCCCAATTAGGGGTTAGCTTCCTTGCTCATTTGCCCTACCGGTCGCCTCCATTTTTCATAGCACAAAGTCCCCCACCTTTAGGGGCCGTTTGTGTACTCTTTTATTGTAGGCCCTCGTCATTCTCAGACGATATATCTCATGACGCAAGGTGGCATTTCCCCTGCGCTCCGGGAGTGAATCCAATGCTAGACGCATGGCCTCCCAATTTGCCTCTTCATCATAGAGCATGATTCGGAGTGTTGGCTCATAAAGTTCGGTAGGCAGGACGGCTTCAGTGTCGTATGTCATGGAAACGGGGTTTCACCGGTTGCCCCTTTTTCAGTCGTTCTAATGGCTCATAGGACATGAGGCAACTCATCTGCCCATAGACCGCCATCCCTTTCAATTTTCTTCTTAATGTCGTCTGAGATGAGCTTGTTGAAGGCTTCAACTTGGTTGTTTGCTTGGGGGTGGCCGATTGATGCAAAACAATGTGAGATCCCTTGATCTCCCAACCAGCTCTTGAGGGTAGGCGTTTCAAACTAAGGGTCATTGTCAAAAACCATAGACATAAGTACCCCAAACCGGGTAATGATGTTTCTCCAGATAAAAGAGATGACATCCTTTGTCTTAATACCCTTGGCCGCCTCTGCCTCAACCCATTTGGTGAAGTAATCTACAGCAACCAGGATGTACCTTCGTCCGCCTGTAGCAGGCGTATATGGACCCAGGATATCCATGCCCCATTTTGCAAATGGAACCGGATTGTAGATAGCCGTCAAATCGGTGGATGGTCGGTGTATGAGCCGGCCAAATTTTTGACACTTATCGCACTTCTTCACCATATCCATGACGTCTACCTCAAGAGTGGGCCAAAAGTAGCCCTACTGCCTAGCCCTTTTTGCTAGAGTTATGCCGCCTATATGTGATGCACAATAGCCCGAGTGCAAATCCTTTAGAACCTCTTTCCCCCTTTCAGAGGTAACACACTTCAGCAGCGGCTGGAGGTAACCCTTCCTGAAGAGTTCCCCCTTGTAGATCTCAAAACTTGAGGCTCGCTTTTTCAACGCAGCCGCTTCTGAAGGGGCGTCCGCCAAAGTACCGTCTGCCAAATTGGCCCGGATGGCATCCATCCAGGTAGAGCTTCGGTCAAGAACTCCAATAGGATCATGTTCAATGCTTCTTTTTTTCCATGACTTCCCAAAAGACTGACTTAAGCGCATCACAAGTGGCGGATGATGCCAACTTAGAAAGTGCATCCGCCTGATTATTTTCTGACCTGGGCACTACTTTTCTCCACCCACATGAGCAAAAAACGAGGAGGCTCAGACATCGCTGCTCCCCACTTTTCTAGGCCTCACATGACTCTTGCTGGCAAAACCTGTCCTTATCTCTTTTTAAAGACATAAGCTTTGGTTGGGCAAATGGATTAGGCAGTTCTTTCCAAAACCTATCACAGATAATATGTTAGTGTATGCATAGTCTTGAATAACTTCAGTGTGTTATGCTTTTTATCTATTATGATTTACTTTTGAAATATTTTGATTTACTTTTAGAGAAAACCTATGTAGGAATCGAACCTAAACCTCCTATGCATTTGCATAGTGCTCTACCATTTAAGCTAATAGGTTTTAGCAAATAGGGCACACAACTCATGGTATACTCAACAATGGCCACATTTCACTTGGAATAAAGGAGAAACCAATTACCACAACAGTTTCATGGTATATTGTGTAATTAAATAATATGAAAAGTGCCTGCAACCTTCTTGTATTCAGCAATTACCATAACAATTTCATCGCATTCCTACACTACTTTTTGCGACCCACATTTGGAAGCCACTGTGAGCAAGAAACTTGGAGGCGCAGCCATCGCTGCCCCCCACTTTTCTTGACCTCACCTGACTCTTGGTAGCAGGACCTGCCCATTCTCATCCCTTGCAACAAATCCCAACCCATGCACACTCCCTTCATAAATGTGACCATTGAAAATACTTCAACCCAGCCAAGAGTGGAAGGGAGACCAACCCGAATTGATGATTGTATCATGGGAAGGTGGGGATCAGTATTGATTTTATCAATGAAAACAGCAGCACTAGTATTGGTTTTATAGAAGTCAAGGAGGTGCCAAGTCTTGCAAGAACTAGCAGCTTAGCTTGACTTCAGGTGCAGCAACCTAGCCCTATTAATCACATCCTTAACTTTCACACCAAAATCCTTTAGCACCAATTGACACAAACTCTGCCAGCAATTGGTGGCATCCTGCCCCATTCATACTCCTCCCTACCTATCATAGATTTTCTATCAATAATGTAGTTTTTAAACTCCCCAACCACTGGAACAAAACCCATGACTCCAATATCCCGGTTCTGCCATGTCTCATTAAGCACAATAGAGTTCTTATAAGACTACGTCACCACGCACCCTACGCCAAAAATACAAACGTAAAAAATTCCTCATTATTGTTGGCATTAGTTTACTTTAAGAGAGGATTGGTTTACCTTATAAGGATATTTGATTTACTTATATAGGTACGAGACCTAGTATACCAACATTGACAATAACATCAACCCAACCAGATTCCATACCACTTATTCTGTTCTCCCCCTAATTTTAATTGCTCATAAAATATAAATAATAGTTTTAGTTTTTCTATTTACTTTAATCTATAATTTGTTTACTTTTACTGGGTTTCTATCTACATTTGAGAGCATTACAAAACTTCAATTTTAATCACCAACGCCCAATCAACACGAAAATTCAAACCAAACAACCTCATATATGTCTGGCAAGACTCTAGAATCCACTCCAGAATATTCAAATTAAGTAATTGAAGCATGATTCGTGGGCAATAATCAGGCCATTTCTAAAATTTTAGAACACATAACACATTACAATAAAATTACTTTTCATCATAACATTTACATTAAACTCATACTTAGATTATTTGAATTCATTTTACTTTTAAGTGTAATTAATTTACTTTTAAAAATAAATTCGATTAAGGCTAAAATTGTATAATATACCTATATAAAATCCATTTGAATCTGCCTTTTGAGAAGAAATAATTAAATTCAATGTCGAAAACCAAATCTTAACATTATATAAAATTAAACCAATATACTTAAGTAATATTCTAGGATTAGAGCGAGTTCTTAATCAGTTCGCTCGACTTCATCCAAAGATAATAAAAAAGAGAAAAACGTTAAAAATTACTCAAAAAATCAGATAAAATTCACTCATAAATAATTTCATAAAAATTAGTATATTTTGTAAATTACCACCCAAAAAATAGTCCAGTTTTGATATAACCACCCAAAAAAAAAAAAAATTATATTACCACCCATTAAATTAAATTATTGCTCAGATTACCACCCATTTAGCAATTCCGGTGACTTTTACGTTTGTGGACCCCACCAAATTTATTTTCCTCCTTTTTTTTTTCCTTCTATCTCGATTTCACTCTATTCTGAAATAGCAAAGATCAACTTCTCCCTGTTTGTGAATGAAATTCTTCAAAAATTCTCAAAAATTCTCAGAAAAATCCAGTAATCAACTTTGTCCTCCTTCTATGTTCATAAATTATCAACAAGGCTTAGAAAACAAACCCTAATTTTTCCAATAAAACCTAATTTTGTGTTCGTTCTGTAAGCATTTAATCTTGGGTTTTTGCGAAGGCACATTGGGGAAATTCGACAATTTTTGGGATTTTGCTGTGGAGCAGTGGCGTAGGTTCGTAACAATGGCGTCGAAACAGGTAAGCAATTGTGTTGAATGAGTTTAATTTTTTACTGTTGTTGTTTGTTGATGGTATAATTGCAATTATGTAGAAAGTTAGGGTTCATTGTGTACCTTACTGAATTAATAAATGTAGGTCACTTATTCTGTAGTTCTTGTTGAGTTGTGTAAGTATGTTGGTAGGACATTCAATTGGGTTAATTGTTTATTGCTGCTATGTACAACAAGTCATTGCTTTTTTTACTTTTTCTTTGTTTATTGTTGTTGTGGTAAATATTGCTTTATTTTATTATATGGACAGCTTGCTGGTGATGTTGAATGTGTTGATGTTAAGGTTAGATTAGGGGGTGTGTTTGTGACCAAACAACTAAGGGGTAAGACTTTGTGTGGGTATGAGGGTGGCTGTGAGTATTGGAGGTACAAGTGCAGAGTGAGTGAGTTGTTAGTGGACTTCCTTAGGGAAGCTTGCATTTGGGGGTTTGTGAAATTTGATTTGTTTGTGCCAAGCAAGTGGAACATTTGGTATAAACAAGAGGGGAAGACTTGGTCAAATGGTAAAAAGGAAATTGTAATTGATGATAATGTGAAGGGCCTTTTGGAGACAAAGAGTAAGGGTGGGTTTGTTGTTGTATATTGTACTGACCAAGTACCCAAGTTATTTCAGCCCATCCAAAACAGTAAAAGCAAACCTTAAATGAGGAGAAGCCCAAGGTTTCTGCAGCCCTTGCCCAAGGAGAATGATGAGACAGAAAAGAACAAAAAGGGGGGGCATAAGGTTGGTGAGGACAATCAGAAAACAGCAAGAAAGCTTTTGTTCTCAGAGAGTGTGAAAGGGAAGAAAAAGCAAGGTGAAGAGGAAGGCACATCTGGAAGAAATAGGGGGATAGTAAAGGGAAAGTGGAAAACAAAGGAGAAAAGGAAGAGGAAGACAAAGAGAGAGGTTGAGGTAGAGTTAGCTTCTGGATCTGGATCCTCAAGTTCAGAAGATCTTGACACTGACATAGAGTGGGAAACAGGGGAAGAGGAGGGGGATTTGAGGATGCTGACATACATGAAGGTGTTGACAACACAGTAAACAAGATCATTAAAGAAGTGAATGCTAGTTTACAGTGTGGGGAAGATAGGACTGAATATGAGGTGGAGAACAATGTTGAGGTGCTTGAAAGTGAGCTGTTGAGCAAAGAAATTACTGTACAGGGAGAGTTCACATCAGATTCAGAGGAGTTGGACAACCCTAGAAATTCAGATGATGAGCAAGATGACTATACATGGTTCCATGCCTCAGTAGACTTTAAGAAGCCTATTCAGTTGGTAAAAGGACTGAAGTTCCTCAACAACAAAGTTCTAAGGAAGGCTCTGAAGGTTCATGCCATTGAGAATAGGTATGAATATTGGTTTTTGCACAATGATAGCAGCAAAGTAACTATCCAGTGTAGAAAGAGGTGTCAGTGCAAATGGAATAAAAAGAAGTGTAGGCTGCCTCAGTGTACATGTGTTGGAGGGAGGAGATGTCACTTTAGGGTTGTTGCAAGGAGTTTGAATTTAAAGCACAAGTGCTTAAGGGTGAGAAGCAACCTGAACCTAACTGCTGAATTCTTAGTAGAGACATGCATTGAAGATTGGAGAAGTGAGCCTGGGTGGAAAATAAAAAGCTTCAGAAGGAGGGTTTTAGGTGATTTTGGCATAGAAATTACCTATAGCAAAGCTTGGATGGCAAGGGCAAGGGTTAAGCTAATGATTTATGGTTCAGTAGCAGAACAATATGCTAGAGTGTGGGACTATGGAAAGGCTCTGATGAAATACAGCCCTAGGAGTGATTGTAATGTTGTGGTTGATGGATTGCAGCAAAATGAGGCCCCATTATTCTTGAGGACGTTTGTATGCCTTGCACCTTTGAGGAGAGGATTTTTGTCTGGTTGTAGACCAATAATTGGGGTTGATGGATGCCATCTCAAAGGTCCATACCCTGGTCAGATACTAGTTGTAGTTGGTAAGGATGGCAACAATAATATCTTTCCTATTGCTTGGGCTACAACAGAAATAGAAAACACATAAACATGGGTTTGGTTCCTTGAGAGCCTCATGAAAGCCTTAAAGGATGATGAAAGAGGCCTAGGATATACCTTTATATTTGACAGACAAAAGGTACACTTATATCCACAAATTTATTGTGAGTTATGATTTAATTTTGAAGTTAGTGCACTGTTTTTTGATATTTGATGTGTGAACAGGGCTTGCTAGAGGCTTTGCAGCAGGTTGTGCCTTATGCAGACACAAGGTACTGTGTCAGACATATATGGGCTAACTTCAAGCTGCAATTTAGTGGATCCACTTTCAAGGAGTTGTTCAGGTCAGCAGCAAGGGCAACAACACTAGTAAGATTAATATATGCAGTGTTTTGTAATGTTGTCTGTTACATAAAAAATCCATGTGTGTGTTTTGATTCAATAAGTTTGAATGTTTACCCTTTTTGTTGTAGTTTGACTTTGAGGTAGCTATGGAGTCAATAAGGTTCTTGTCTGAGGAAGCCTTTGAGTATCTTGTTGAAATCCCAGCTAAGCACTGGTCTAAACATGCATTTAGTACATTCCCAAAGTCAAACATGTTGCTCAATAACATTTGTGAGACTTTTAATGTTGTAATCAAGGAAGCTAGGGATAAGCCTATATTGACTCAGATGGAGTGGCTTAGGAGGTACGCTATGAAAAGAAACCATGACAAATGGGAAAGTTATGAAAAAATGGAAGGGAAGGTTGTTGCTTATGTGAAAAAAACATTTCAAAGGATAGAACTAGCAGCAAGGCACTGCATTGTGCAAGTATCTAGGGGTGACAGGTATGAGGTTGAGCTCAACTCAGACCTAGTCACAGTTGACCTAAGCAAGGCAACATGCACTTGCTTCCACTAGGACCTCACTGCTATCCCCTGTGTCCATGCATATGCATGCATCATGGACAAGAGGGCAGACCCTGAAGATTATGTGGACAGTGCCTACCTTGTGTCTACATACATGTTGGCATACAGGCTTGAGTTTGCAACTATGCCTAGTCTTAAACATTGGGAAAAAATTAAGCTGAGGCAACCACTACCACCAGCCATCAAAGTCCAACCTGGGAGGCCTAAGTCTAAGAAGAAAAAGTTGGAGCAGGGAGAATTGGGTGGGCAAAATCAGGAAGTGCAGCAACCACTGAAAAGAAGGAGCACATGTAAGAATTGTGGCCAGCTTGGACACTATGCCAAGACATGCGAAAACCCTCAGTTCACACCAATTGCTGTCTCTTCCCCAAAGAAAGAAGGAGGAAGGCCACCTGTGAACGGTGCCTGGGTGACTGAGGAGAGAAGGAAGAGGGCAGAGAGAGCTTTGAAAAAGGTAAAAATAGTATGCCAGTTGAGCTTTGCTTTTTATATAGTATTGGGGGGAAAAAAACTAACTTAACTCTATTTTGTGTGCTTTACAGAGTGCAGTTTGTGGTATTCCAAGAGGTTCCCTCAAGAAGAGAATCAGAGGTTGCAGCAGCAAACTCAGTTTAGTCAAGCTTCAAGCAATACAGCTGCCACAAACAATGCACCACCTCCTTCATCTTCCACCACAGCTGCAGCCACTGAACCAAGACAACAGCCACCAAGACCCAAGCTTAATGTACTTAGACCTAGGAAGTAGATATAGGTTGCTGCTAGTTTGGTTGTAAATTACTACTAGAGGATAACTGCACAATCTTTTGATTAGGATAAATGAAATATGGATGGGATTGTTACATTTGAATGGCTGTAATGTGTTGAAATTAAATGAACTTGGCATTACTCTTTTGTTCAATGCAAAACAACTCTTTTATTATGAAATACATCTTGTTTATTTCATTGTGCAACAACATAGTAGTAGCATTACAGTCATCCTTCATCACCCCTTAAACCAGTTTAAGAATTACAACAAAACCTAAAACTAAAATTACAGAACACAGTACAACAACAACAAACATAAGCTTGCTGTCAGAATTCTCATTGCTGCACATCATACTCTTCCTGTCACCACTTAGGGCCTTGCATTTCAGCTTCAAATTGTCAACCTCATTTAGCAAACATCTTCTTTGGCCAGTCAAGTCATCAACCTCTCTCTTCAGTGAGTTAATTTCACCCTTCATCAGTTTTTTTTCAAGCAGAAGTTGGTTGATCACATCTCTCTGCCACTCAGTTCCATCATCAATGTCTGCCCATTCAAAACACTTGCATCCCCTACTTTCAGTGACAGGGTCATAGAATTTGCAAGCCCTGAATTTCCTCCCTGGATTGTCCCTAGTCCAAGATGTCAGCTTTGAAAGAGGCAGTCCACAATTGCATTTCTTCTGGTTAGTGAGAGATGAGTTATTCCTGGACATTTTGTAACCTGCAAGTGCCACATCAAATGTCAATCTCTACAACTAATTCAATTACACAACATATTAAACACATCTATTTCAACCACACCTACTCATTGTGGTGGTTGACCTCCATAATGAGGATAACCAGGGGGTGGCCATGTCCCATTTTGTTTCATCCTGTACTCCAAAATACAGTCAGCCAAGAAACCAGGGTCATCTGTGCTCCCACATGTATGGTATACATGACCTTATTAGGTAACCTCCTAATCATCTTGAACACATCACCATCATCCTCTAAAGTCCTATACTTCCCTCTATAAATATACTGAAATGTGGGGTGCATAATGTCAATTGATCCTTCTACTGGGTCTTCCAATTCACGAAGTTTATCTTCAATTTCAATTGTTGTATCCAACAAGTTACTTTTCCCTACTTCATATTCAATGTCAATAACAACACTCAAATACTTAAATCTGAAAACCACCTTATTCTCCTCCATTTCTGCCACAACAATTCCAACAACAATTAATCATAACAAGCTCAACACAGCATCATTCAATCAATCAAAACAGTACGAGGAGAAAATATTGCAAACACAATTACACCAAAGCTAACTAACAATCAATCATAAAAAAACCCAATTGAATAATACCAGGTACCCTAATTGTTGAAATAGCACAAATAATTCATGCTTCGAACAAGAACCCTAACTACCTTAGCCCCCAATATTCCCCAATTACAGGGCAACAAGAACCCTAATTTACGATTCCCCAATTTTTCCCCATTTTCACCTTAACAGGAACCCTAAATTAACAAAAAAATTAACATACCTGATGCGCAAATTAGTTGTAGTCTATCTTGGAGTGCGTCTGCAATTAGGAGAAGCATTTTGGGGAAAAAATTCTGAGAAATTTGAAGAACAAAATGGTTTAAAATTTAGGGGAAGAGTTTTATTGGAAAAAATCGGGGAAGAAGTAATTTTCAAAGCAAAAACTAGCCGTTATTAGTCGTTGGGTGGGATCCACAAACGTAAAAGTCACCGGAATTGCTAAATGGGTGGTAATCTGAGCAATAATTTAATTTAATGGGTGGTAATAAAAAAAAAAAAAAAAAAAAAAAAAAAAAAAAAAAAAAAAAAATTGGGTGGTTATATCAAAACAGGACTATTTTTTGGGTGGTAATTTACAAAAAATCCTAAAAATTACTCGAATTTATCTTAGCAAAATATCACAAGTATTAACATTTTACATCTCCATAATACTCATCAAAAACAGCCAAAATCACGCACAAGAACACTAAATTCATAATAATATTTTGCGATTTTACAGCAAAATTAGATTTATATCTATATAATCGGATTATTGTATGAAAAAACCCTAAGAGTCGATTTATACCCAAATTAACAATGCTTACCTTTATCATTGAGAAATTATACAGCAAATTTAGCAAATTATTGAAGAAAAGTGTAACTGGTAGCAAATTCACATTATTCGAGCTGATGATCGAGTTTAGGAAACTAGAAAAATGCTTGAAGAGAGAGAAAATAGCGTCAATGAGAAAGAGGAGAGAGAAATAAGCGTTTGATTTTTGTGAAATGAATTTAGTTTGTCTGAATTAATCATAGCCGCCTATTTTGTTTCAATCCAATGGTTGAGATTAGTCCTTAATTCCTATTATTCGGCTAGTTCTCACCGTAACTTAGTTATATATTATATAATAATAATAATGTAGCTACAAAATGTGTATTACAAAGTACAATAAACAAAACATTCATCAAGTATATTTCTAATCTAAATTCTAAACTAAACTAGAATCGACACATGTATTTCAACAAGTATCGGTCAAAAATTGAGCTAACTTGTCTCGAACTTCGTCAAGTATATTTCTAAACTAAATTCTAAACTAAACTAGAATCGACACATGAATTTCAACAAGTATCGGTCAAAAATTGAGCTAACTTGTCTCGAACTTCGTCGATCTCTATATTAGTGAATGGCCCTACTCTTGCCGTCTTTGAAACCTAAAATAAGACAAATTATAAGAGAGGTATATTATAACTTAATAAAAAATAAAGGCACATAAATTTATAGCGTATAAACTCATAACTAATAAGTATACATTAAAACATGGATGTACTCTTAAAATTAGGTAACTTTGAATATTTATGGCATTTCAAGTCATAGAAACACATAACTAAGTACTTTAGACATGATTTGAGTGCTATTTTTCTCATTCACATTAAAACGTGGAATTCAAACAAATTTGAAGTCATTTTGCTTATTTTTAGTCTACTTTGGTCTCAATAAGTCTATAAACTAAGTAAATTGGCTTATTAATGGTATTTAGAGACATAGACACTTATAACTTTACTAAGTAATTTAGACATGATATGAGTGTTATTTTACTCATTCACTTACACACATGGAAAATGGGCATGTTAGAAGTCTTCCTTGCTCATTTTGGACCTTTATGGTCATGTTTAGTCCCAAAACTAAGTAAATTGGTAAATTAGTGGTATTATTGGTCCTAGATACTCATAACTAAGTAATTTAGACATTATATGAGTGTTCTTTTGTGCATTTACTTAAAAACATGGAAACTGGGCAAAGTAAGTGTCATATTATTCATTATGGTACCGTTTTGGTCATATGTAGTCCCAAATCTATATTACTTGACATATTAATGGTATTTAAAGACATAGAAACTCATAACTAATTACTTAAAGCATGGTTTGAGTGTTACTTTATTTATATACATTAGAACATGAAAAACGGGCAAGTTACAAGTCATTTTGCCCATTTTGGAACCTTTTTGGTCTTATGTATTCTTAATATTAGGTAACTTCGAATATTTATGGCATTGCAATTCATAGAAATACATAACTAAGTATCGTAGACATGATTTGAGTGTTATTTTACTCATTCACATTAAAACATGGATTTCAGGCAAATTTGATGTTATTTTGCCTATTTTAGTCTATTTGGTCTCAATAAGTCTATAAACTAAGTAAATTGGCTTATTAATGGTATTTAAAGACATAGACACTTATAACAAGGTAATTTAGACATGGTATGAGTGTTATTTTACTCATTTACTTATACACATGGAAAATGGGCAAAGTAAGAGTCATATTTGTTAAAAGAGGGTTAGTGAGTACCTACTCTATATCCTCAATCGAAGTGCAACTTTTGACTATATCATACATGTATCTCATCACGTAGTAGCACATTCAACTCCACCTTCTTGTTGTGCACACTAATAATTCAAGGTCATTTAACAAGGGTTAAATCATTTACTTATTATACAATTTTCTTTTAAGATAGTAAGAGCATATAATTTACCTTCATTGCTTTCCATGTGGGGATTGCATACTTACATATGTACCCAGAAAACAACTTAGGGAAATGGCAAGCCAAGATATTCCTTAGAATAAAAAATAAGGCATACATTCAGCACCAACAGAGTGAGATTAAACGTCCAAAAACAGTTCCAACCGGGGACTATTCAAGATATACTCCTAATGAGTATGCCTTGAACGGGTATCTAGGCACATGATGATGCAAATGATTTACTTATACATGTCAAACACTATTTATATCAGTTTCATAATAAATAAATTACACTCAAACATAGCATATATATGACCATTAAAGAATTTAAATAGAGAATAAAGAAAGAAAATGTGAAAAATACATACCAATATTAGCTTCTACGGAATTGTCTATAATCCGTAAAAAGCTCAACATAAAGGGACCTAAGACAAAATCAAGCGTTAACACATGTTAGTGACTTGAATTTCACAAAAATAAAAAGAAATAACCAAATTATATATTATTGGACAAGAAAATCAATGACAAAGGGAAATTACCAAAGAGTCGATTTTCCTAACAAGCTTGAACTGCAATTCCATAAATGCATTCACTGCATTTATGGTTTCTTCAGGCTTCGCCATCATCCCATATCTTTGTTTTTTTCACAGATTAAAAGATCAACTTTCCGAAAAGAAACTTTAGAATAATCAATGGCATCCTAATTTTCTTACAAGATTAAAGAATATGAACATAGTCAATTAGAGAATAAAGAAAATAAAATAAATAAATAGATAAAAAACATAACATATATATGGGCTGGGTGCAATGTCTGAACAACCAGGAAGCTAATAGACGCTCTCCCAATCAAGGTTAGTTTGATACTATGTGTTGACCCTTTTGGTTTTGATGGACAAACTGACAAACTTGACTAATGAGCGTTTTAAATCTTTGGTGATTAAAGGGTTCAAGCTAAGTTCGTTCCGGAGTAGGAACGTGATTCAAGGGATGCGGAGTAGCATTCTCTAAAAAAGCCTCATGCAAATCTCACGTTCTAGTTTTAATTGTGAGCACTCAATAATATAAGTTTGGAAAGGAACTCAATGACTTATGACTACTGGAATAAAAATTAATTTTAAAACATTTACGTTAAAAATAATTTTTAGAAAAGATAATTTATAAATATTTTTATCTAGCTTATTATTTTCAAATAAAGATAATTAATCGTAGATAATTATCTTAGTTGTTTTAAATAAATAATTAATTTATAAATTATCTTTTTCAAATAAAATCCTTTTTAAAATAAAATCTTTACAAACAAACTTTTGACAAAGTCAACAAGCAGTTTTATTGTTGCATGAATCTGTCATTATACGGTTTTGTCAAAGCAAATATTTAGCAAGTTGTTGAGATAGTGGATTAGTGAGCAAGGCAAGGTTACCTCCTTCATGATCACCATCTGTCACAATTACTCCACAAGTTGTTAGTGGGGTGTTGACATGTGTACGTGATTATAGTGGGAGGTTAATGACTAAGCCTTCTCTATAAATACTCATGCAATCTATCTCAGTAAGTAACTTACAACTCTTGAGCATTAAAATTCGGGACTTGTTATTCATCGCCCGCAAATCTCTACATAAAGCCCACATTTTATAATTTTTTGACAAATTTGCCCTTTTTATAATTTTAACCGAAGATAAATTTTTCGCACTAAAAAAATGTGGAGCAGCACCGGATCGCCGAGGATCACCGGAGAATCGCCGTCGTCATCGGAAAACGAGGTTCGTAACGCATCGTAAGGACGAAATGGTGGCTGGCGCCTAGCCAAAAGGCCATGCCGTGGTTGTGGCGCCTAGCCAGGACGCCGCCACCGTGGTAACGGCGCCTGGTGGAGAAGCCTCGACCATAGTAGTGGCGCGTGGCCAGGACGCCGGAGCCACGGCCAGGGCGCCTGGCCAGGACGCCGCCACCATGGCGGCGGCGTCCTGACCAGGCGCCCCGGCCGTGGCTCCGGCGTCCTGACCAGGCGCCCAGGCCGTGGCTCCGGCGTCCTGGCCAGGCGCCACTAGGGGAATATATATATATTTTTTTTTTTTATTTTTTAATTTAATCCCCTTTTTTTTTTTTTTTGTTTGTTTTTATTAATTTAATCTTAATGTAATTATATTTATACGTTATATGTTATTGTTACAGGATTATGGTGGAGACGGAAATGATTACAGTGGGATTTTTGTACATGATGGCCTGTTCGAAGATGCTCAACAAGCGATTGATTGGGCAAAACAGGTTGCAATTAGATCAGGCTTTTGTTTAGTAGTAGCAACTCATAAATCTCAACGGGATGGTAGAATGGATCGCATTTTGAGATGCGACCGTTATCGCAAAAGAGAAGAACGAGATTTCAGTAAAGCGATTCGGTTTGACTCAAAGCGGAAAAGTTGTGGGTGTCAGTTCCGAGTTAAGGTTCGACAACATCAAAGGCGTGACGGTTGGGAAGTGAAGGGTTACGGCAAATGGGGATATCACAACCATGAGTTGATAGCATACAAAGTGGGGCATCGGCAGTTAAGCGGCCTAAGTCCAGCTGCGAAACTAGTTGTAAAAGAAATGAGTGATGCTCAAGTGAAGCCCGCTAAAATATTAGCGTCTGTGTTAGAGAAATTCCCCGAAGACCAGCCAAACCGAAGACACATCTACAACGTCAGACAGAAATTGAGGTTTGAACGGTCAGAGGGAAGGAACCCTATACAGCAGCTTCTGCACCAGGCACAAGCACGTGGTTACCTTTACTGGTTTGAATCTGACGAAGACACATCGGAGGTAACTCATTTGTTCCTTGTCCATCCTGATTGTGCTGATATGATTTCGTCTTGGCCATCTGTGATTTTGATCGATTCAACGTACAAGACAAACAAGTACAAGTTCCCACTAGTTGAGATGGTTGGGATGGCTCCAACGAACCAGAACTTTCTGATTGGTTATGCAGTCATGAAGGATGAGACGGCTGCGAGTTACCGTTGGGTGTTGGAAAAGTTGAGAAACTACATCGGCCCAAATGTACAGCCATCGGCCATCGTAAGTGATTGTGAGGGAGGTCTTTTTGCCCCTATAGCGGAGCTGTTTCCGGAGTCGAGCCATTTACTGTGCACATGGCACATCAACAACTGCGTGAAAGTCAAAGCCTACAATCTTTTCAACAAGAATTTAGTAACAGCAGAGACATTGGTAAATGGTAAGTGGCGGAAGATCATGCAAGCTACCACAGAGGCAGAGTACGATCGAGCCTTGGAAAACTTCAAGGATGCGTACAAGTGGTGCCCGCCAATCGTAGACTATGTGATGCACCAGTGGGTACCTCAGAGGGAAAAGTTTGTCAAATATTGGACGAACCAAGTTCTTCATTTTGGGAACACTACGACATGCAGAGTCGAGAGCGCTCATAGAGCTTTGAAGGACTGGATTGATTCGTCCACGGCTGCTCTGGATACACTGTTCGAGAGAATAAACAAGGCTATTGATACTCAGAGGAACGGCATCAAGAACTATCTCGAGGACTCCAGACGACGACATGGCATGTTGTATGGCCATTTCATATTTAAGATTCTCCACGGTCGTGTGTCACACCACTGTTTGGGGTTGATTCTGAGCGAGTATACCAGGATGAGGGATTTGGGCGATGAAGTGGCTATTCGGTGCGGATGTGCTATATCAATGACTCATGGATTACCTTGTGCATGCACCATTCACCGCGTAATTACGCAAGACAGGGCGTCGTTACATGTCGATCAGGTTCATCCATTCTGGCGGACACTCGTTATCGGAGAGCATGCTGTTCCGCATACGGTTCACCGTGAACAGGAGGAGTTGGAGCAGTTTCAGTTGATGTTTGACCAAGTGTCCTCCAGTCACCCTTCGATCATTCGTAGTGCTACACACATACTTCATGACATGTTCAATACATCGTGTTTGGATACCGAGGAACCGGAAGGGGTCGACAACCACGGCGGAACAAGAGTGCGTTTGAGTACATTCGCGGTCGTGGCCGTGGCCGTGGCCGTGGTCGTACATCCTCATCAAGTGGCAGCCAATCATCGTCGTCGGTTAATATGCCCGGCACCGGTAAGACATTCGACTTCAATTTCTGTTGTTGACTGTTTGATTAGTTTACTGTTGACTTGTTTATTGTGTTTATTGATGTGTGTAACAGGGAGAATGGACATTGAACATTTTCCATATAAGGACAGGATCCCTAATATCATGATGCCATTCTTGGACGGGTGGAATGATGTCATTGCAGATGGTAACTGCGGATTTCGGGTTGTGGCGGATGTGTTTCAAATGGGTGAAGACAACTACGGTTTAGTGCGGCAGTTGATGTACAGTGAAATCGCATCAAACCGAGATGTGTATGGCCATGTGTACGGCGAGGACTTGGATAGGTCTCTGCAGCGTATCCGGTGGGGAGGGGGACCTTGCGGTCAAAATCATTGGTTCGATGCGCCACTTGATCTCTTTGCCGTTGCAAACATCTACAAGTGTGCAGTCATGCATTTCGGCCTTGGTTTACATAGTCGAGCCTATTATCCATGTACAACGGTTCTGCCCTGGTGTTCGCGCGAGACCGTCACCAGACCGGTAAGGGACGTTGCTATTGGATTTCTTGGGCCGTCATACAGACATTTTATCCGATTAGACATGTCACCCGATTTTTCGGTCCCACATATCATACCGAAGTGGTATGAAATTCGTAGAGCAAGCGTGGAGGGTTGGGATGCTTTGTACCATGCTCGCGTGCAACAGTGGAACAATTTAATTGCCATGTAGTTTTTGTTGATGTACACCTACCTTTTACTATGAGGCCTTGTATTGTCAATACTATGTCATTTCTATGTGTTCATTTTTAAAAGATAATGTTTCATTTTAAACTCGTATATCCAGGTCTGTAACAACGTCAGACATCCAGTGATACCTGCTGCATCAGCCCGGCTCGAGAATCCTAACTGGCGATACAGATACGCCAGCGTAGCCGACCCCCAAGAAAACTGGCCTACTCTGTCGGGCTCACACGCGTCAACTATGTCGCGTGGCCTGAGCTTGTTCCCGCTCTTATCCGGAAACAAGGTACACCCGAGAAGAAGAAAAACATATGCAGCCAGCTGTGTGTCCTGCGTCCTACGTGCCGTAGGGTGCAAACATCGCTGCAAGACGGCTGCGATCTTAACGCCGCCGTGATCCCACACACCAAGTGCCGATGTGTACAGCGCAGCCCTATCCACCGCCAACAGCTCCGCTAGTAAATCTGCCTGATCCGCATCAGTGACGACAGATGCTCGGTTTCCCTCCACGGGAATCCCAAGGATGGCCTCGACGTCATGCAACATGATCGTCATCTCACCGAACGGAAGGTGGAACGAGTTCGTATCCGGCTGCCATCGCTCAACGAAAGCCGTGATCAGCGTCCAGTCAATCCTGTCGTGCATGGTGGCAGGAAGGTGACTCACTCTAGTGCCCCTCAATCGCCCGACCATCTCGCTCTCCTCCGGCCAAGCATCAGCCCAACTACACAAAAACCTACAAGTCTTTTCCCGGGTTTGGCATTTCAAAATGCCTGTATCCAAAGCCCTCTCCTGGTCCTCCCAAATACGGGTAGCGATGTGTCCTAAAAAGCTAGGAATCACACTCCCGTCTATAGGTCCCCCGGCCACCTCACCCCTCACCATCCAAGAATCATTAACGGCCCTCGACCGTTTTCTGCTACCCGCAGACACAGTGGACGCAGATGATGTGCCAGATCTACTAACAAACCTACCATCTCGACCCTTACGCACATCTACCCTATGCGTCTCATACGTATCATCAAGCCTCTGACTGAATGGACCGTAATCATCATATGGTCCACTCTGATCGTCGACATCCTCATCTGCATCATCCTCGTCCTCGACCTCCTCCTCCTCGACCTCCTCCTCCTCCTCCTCATCATCATCATCATCATCATCTTGATCGTCCGCAGAACAGTGCACCCGTTCTCTGCGGGCCGAGGCCGAAATACCACGGGATCTAACGTGTCTGGGCCCCGAGCTCTCCATTGAGTAGATCGTACTCCTCACGACGTCAATACTCTTCCCCGCACCAGGTCTAAATTGCGATGCCTAACTCCAAGTAAATAACGAAACATAATAACGAAAACAAATTAAAAAAAGTCGAAAATAAACACAAAAGCAAATAAACAAGTCACGGAAATAAAATTATAAACATAAAAAATATAAATATATACAAGACAATATACATATAAACATAAGAAATATAAACATAAACATATACCAAAAACAAAAAATATAAACTACAAACAAAAAAAAACAAACATAAACAAAAACAAAAACAAAAAATATTACCAAAAACAAAAAATATAAATACAAAAAAGGACGAAAATAAACACAAAAGCAAATAAACAAGTAACGGAAATAAAATTATAAACATAAAAAATATAAATATAAACAACACAATATAAATAAAAACATAAAAAATATAAATATAAACATAAAAAAATATAAATATGAACAAAACAATATACCAAAAACAAAATATATAACCAAAAACAAAAAATATAAACAACAAACTAAAAAATGAAAAACATAAACAAAAACAAAAAATAAAAAATGCAAAGAAAAAACCAAAAACAAAAAACTAACAAAACTTAAAAAATTTAAAATTGCAAAAACTTAAAAAAAGAAGAACATCAAAATTTTAAAGAAAATTTATAAAAAAAAAAGGGAACTTATAATTTTTTTACATACAAAAATATAATTCAAAAAAAAAAAAAATACATAGGAACATAAAATTAAAACCAGATACAATTTTTTTTTTTAAAAAAAAATAGAACATAAAATTAAAACAAATAAAAAAACAAAATTTAAAAAAAAAAGATAAAAAAAAAAGGGAACATACAATTTAAAAAAAAGAAAAACAAATTTTTAAAAAAAAAAAAATTCGAAAATAAAATTTAAAATTAAAAAAAAACAAAAAAAAATTTAAAAAAAAAAAGAGAAGGAGGCGCCTAGGCAAGACGCCCGTACGGTGGTGGCGGCGCCTAGCCCAGACGCCACTACCACGGCCGTGGCGCCTAGCCTATGCGTCGCCGCCGTGGTATTGGCGTCTGGGCTAGGCGCCGCCACCACCGTATGGGCGTCTTGCCTAGGCGCTTCCTCCGTGGTGGTGGCGTCTCGCCTTGGCGCCCCACCGTCGCCGGAGGTTTTTTTTTTTAAAAAAAAAATTACAAAAATTTAAAAAATTACCTTCTGGCCGGCAAACCGCCTTCCGCCCACCGCCGGTGCCACCACTTCCTTGCCGGGCCGCCTCGACATAGCTCTGGAAATAATTTAGAGAGAGAAAGTGGAAGTAGAGAGTAGAGAGAGAAATTGTGTTTTTTAGTTTGAGGGCAAAAGTGTCATTTCACTCTTATTTTGTGGGCTTTATGTAGGAATTTGCGGGCGATGTTTAACAGTTCACTAAAATTCCAGTAGTAATCTTATAACATAAAGAGAGTTCTTAACCTTCATATATTCTCGAGTGTAATAGGTATTTGTAATTACAGATTGTATTCAAGTACTTTGGGGTTTGGGATTGTGAGTTTTTGTAAGGTAAGGTTAAGGAAGCTTCGCTGTTGAAGTCTTCTGTAAGAGTTGGGAACAAGTTCCTAATTTGTGGAACTTGTTAACGGGTTTGAATTTTCACTTGTAAAGAGTTTGATTACATAGTGGAAATTTGAAAAAGCCTATATCTTCTCTTGTCATTGTTTCATTTAGTTAAATTCCGCAAAAGTTTTTAGACTTCACCTCAAATACAATTCACCCCCCTCTTGTATTAGCGAGTTAGACTTTCACTATGTCAAACAAAATTTTTCATGAATTAGCCACTCAAGATCAATCCTTTCATCACAAAGGAGTTACAGGCATCCCAAATCGCCCAACAAAGAGTCATAACATTCTCACTCTCAACTTCATCCAACTCCTCCTTCGTTCACTCATCCAAAAAAAATGGCAAAAAAGGCACAAAACATATAAAATTACCAAATAAAATTCTTCCAACACAACAATTTAAGAACAAAGAAACCACAATTCCAGAAAATTTACCCAAATGGTTTCAAATTCAGCTAAACCCACATAAAAATGATAGCAAATAAGAGACAGGAAGAGAAGAAACGTCCTTAATCGAACTGAGCAGGGCGGCGTCCACTTATCCCCGCAACTACACGCGCGTTAGGAGGAGTTGTTGCGCGCTTAGGTTTTCAGACCTTGCGAGCTGAAAGGGGAGGAATTGTTGCGCGCTTAGGTTGAAGGAAAGGCTGAGAGGAGATGGCGGCAAGCAGCAGTTCAAAACAGTTGGCCGGAGGAGATGGCGGCACAACGCAGCAGGTCGAACGGAAAAAGCGGAGGGAGAGGATTCGGCAACTGGGGTCGGCGGTGAATGGAGAAGGAAAAGGATTCGAACAATGGGAAGAGCGGATTGAGAGGGTTCGCCGATGAGAGGATTCGGCGGTGAACCGGCGGCAACGTGAGTGAATTGATATTTGGTGTGGGTTCGTGAGTATTGAAGAGGAAAGAGTTGACAAAAAACACAATGAGTCGAAAACAAAACAAGCAAGGGTTTATGTGTTCTTATTTATTTTGGGCGGGGTAATTTATAAACGGCAATTTCATGAAATGCCACTGAGTTTTTAAAAATTTACCAAATGTCATTGCGTTTTTCAGAATTCACCAAATGTCACTGAGGTTTAGTATAATATCACCAAATGTCATTTTCATTAGTTGACCGTCAGTGTCCGTTAGTTGCCCCACCATTTACCACGTGTCACATTCTGATTGGTTCGTTTTTTTAAAAAAATAATTAAACAAAAATAATAAAAAATTCACAAAAAAACCAAAAAAATAATTAAAAAGAAAATAACAGAAACCACCCAAACCCCAACCACCACTCCTTCCACCACCCACTCTCTCTTCTCTCTCTCCTCTGCCGGATTCGCCGCTTGCTCCTCCTCCGCTATCGGCACCGCCATTGACTGAGGAAGGGGAGGGGAGGGCTTTAGATTTTTCCCCAAAACCCCTAAAATTACCATCAATATACCCTGTTTTTAGGATTAGTTTTCCGGCGAAAGGGGAGGGCTTAGGATTTCACCTCCCAAAACCACCGGAATTCGCCAGCGACAGCACCAGAATTTAGCTCGCGAAAACTGCCGGAGTCTTCCGCCCAAAACTACCAGATTTCAACTTCGAAAATTGTCGGTTTCTTGCCGCGAAAACTGACGGATCGCGTTCACCCAAAGTCACCCCCTAAGACTCAAGGCGAAGCTCACGACGTTCCTATTCGCTCTGTTTAACGCGAACAAGAAACCCGGGCCGACATCGGAGAGAAATCATGAGTTATTTTACCTGACCCAGAAGAAGGTTTATGGCATTCCGTTGACGTTAGAGGAGGCGAAGAACTGGAAAGATGTGAAGGGGAGTTCGGCGCCAGAGGTTTTGGGGTGGTGGAGGAAGGGGGTGGGGTTTTGGATTTGGTGTTTAAAGCTCTGGTGGGTCGCGACGGGGGAAGAGGAGGGAAAAGGGAGGGGGGCCGGCGGCCGCCGGCACGCCTTCCGGTGCAGGTCCCGGCGGTAGGGGTTCGGGAACTGGCAGCATGGCTAGGCTGGTGGCTGTTGGGCTGATGGCTGGGGTTTGGGTGGTTTCAAGGGTTTTCTGTTTTCTGTTTTTTTTTTTTTTTTTTAATTTTTAATTTATTTCATTTTATTTTTTTATTTTTTTATTTTTAATTTTTTATTTTTTAAAAACAGACCAATCAGAAGGTGACACGTGGCAAGTGGTGGGGTCAACTGACGATCAACTAACGGAAATGGCATTTGGTGATATTGTACTAAATCTCAGTGGCATTTGGTGAATTCTGAAAAACGCGATGGCATTTGATGAATTTTTTAAGTACTCAGTGGCATTTCATGAAATTGCCGATTTATAAATGCTACAGTTATTAAAACCGTAGAGTTTTAATTTAATGCTACGGTTTTCAGGTTAACTGTAGTGTTTTTTTTATTTCTTTGAGGTAATTTCAAAATTACTAAAATATTGTTACGGTTTTTATATTAACCGCAGCAAATGTGGGTGGTAAAAGACAATTTTTCTACTAGTGTAATCTAATATATGAAAATAATATTTTAATATATGACAATAATATTCTAATATCTGACATTAGTAATCTATTGTCTGACATTAATATTTTTAGGGGCTTTGTCTTCGTCTAATACCCTCTTTTCTGTCTTTGTCTTCGTGTTAGGGATTTTGAACTCCTTATCAATAGACACAACTTGCAAAACCATTAATTACATCGAACTTAAATTTCTGCATCAAAATTTACCAAATTTCCAAATCTCAAACCCACACCACTTATTCCTAATTCTTGTATTTATTAGATTCATCAAGTTTCAGATTGCTTTCCAGGAGTGAGTTTGAAATGGAGTGTTCTCAAAGAAGGCAATAGAAATATAGGAATAACAACACGATGAAGAAGATAAACGAGGTGGTCAGGGAAATCATTGAGATGTCGAGGATAGAGATGATGGTGGTGGAATAGTCGGAGACGCTAGTGAAACCGAAATCAGATTGTTGCTAAAAAGGTTGAATGCTGCTCTACGAAATTGGGGGAAGTATTCGGTGAGTCCGTTCTACAAGAATTTTTTCCAAAAGAAAAACAGGGAAAGTTAAAAGTTTCAAAAGAATGTACTAACAATACTTGCTCCATCTCAAAAAAAAATAAATAAAAAATAAATAAAAAATAATAATAAAAATAAAATAAAATTGTAATATAAAGGTGTTTCGGGGTTTTCTGTGTCCTTCGGAAGAGTTACAACAATTAGACTGGAATCCGGACGTCTGTACCTGCAAAATAACGGAGACTCCGGATGGGGGAATTCCGCCTCCAACGATCAAGTTAGAACCGGAATGGAGTCTGTAATAAATACGGAAGTAAATGATCTCTAATTACGAGATTGGGAGTAAATGATCTACACTTTTAATGTGCTTGGTTGGTTTGTATTAATTGTGTATGATTTCCAGTGGGGAAACATCTCCCTATTTATAGGGTCTGGAAGCATGTTCCACGTGTCCAGAGGAGATTGGTTCTTATGAACCACTCTGAAGGTGACACGTGTCACGCTCTGATAGGGCCACGTGGCATAGGGTATTTTTACCCTAAATATGCTCCTCACATATTTGACGTGGCAGGCCACGTGGCATCTGTGACACTTGTCACTCAATCATTGGCTAACGGCAATAACCGTTCGCCTTCTAGGGGAGTTTGCCTTGGTGACCCTTCGCATTACCCTCCTTTATATAGCCGCTCACCCCTCCCATTTCTTCATTTTCCGAAGTTCAGAAAGAGAGAGAATCAGTTGGCTTCCAGAGAGAATTAGTGAGAAAACCTGCCTGCTCCCGCCTTTAACCACATCCAGCAATACGCTTGTGATTGTCAGACGACACATCTTCCTAAAAACCGTCTGTGGGGTTCGCAAGCAATCTCTTTCTATTTCCTAAGGCACATACGGATATACCGTCTGTGCATCAATTAACTCAAGCTTCACAAACCGCTTGAGTATCACCCAACAAATACGACTGCTTTCACAAAGGGTACATCCAGTCAAGCGCCTGTGCCCCTTGCAAGCCATCAGCTAATTTTCGCCAGCTAATTCAGCCGGTCAACACTTTGTTTCTTTCAGCCTACTTTTGAGGTACCGTCTCTACCTCCCTCAGCTCTTTCATGTATTTTCGTTTGTGCCTTATTCTCTTTTTCTTTTATAAAAATAAATGGATTCACCAAATACACACACGACACACCACGATTTAGAGGGCAACCGGTCCCCTGGTACGACTGATTCTAGGACTAGGGGAGCCGCCTCTGGGTACTGGGATTCCCCTTGTCCATCTCCCAATCCGACCATCTCCGTGTTTGTGCAGGACACTATGGCTCGAACCAGAAAGACGGCTATAGACCCGGAGTATAGAGGAGAAAACTCTGAAGAAGGTTCGCCTGAGATGGATCAGGCTAAGATGACAAGGGGATCTCCAAGAGGTACCCCAAGCACCCCTCAGTGATGAATTCTGGGGTCCAATAGCGGAGGCGGTGAAGAGGCGCCTCTATCTTCGAAGCTGAGAAGGGAGAGCACTCCAATGAAGGAGACAACAGTGAGGTCGCCTCTAGATCACGGTCCGAGAAAAATAGCAGCATCAACTATCTTACACCGGTTGTAGATAGCGAGGAAGAGGAGAGGCCCACTTGGAATAATAGGGGTGATCCCCTCTAGATTCAGGTCTCAGCCAGAGACAGGGTCAATATGGAAAGGCATCTGGAAACCTTTATCCGCAAACGGCCTCTAGGAACGGGTTATACTATCAGGGTGCCGCCTAAGCTGAGTACCATAGCTTAGGAAGACAACCGGTGCAATGCAAATGGGTATTTTGGCTGCTATGAGGCAGCCTTTCTAGCCGGTCTCCGCTTCCCTTTACACAACACAATAAAGGCCACCTAAGAGGATATGGCCTAGGCAGTAGGCAGTTAACCCCAAACTCTTGGGTTAACATCTTAGGCTACGTCGCCGCCTGCGAAATGCAGGGCCTCCATCTCGGCTGCAAGGCCTTTGCCCACATGCATTACCTAAGCCGAAGTCCAGGTGGATGGAGGGCATGGTACACTATGACTACCTACCCCAAATACCTGATGGCCTTAGACAAACCGTCTAAGTGGTCAGATTGGAAGAACCGCTTCTACCTGGTCTCGACCCCCACAAAGCAAGAGAACTCCAAGCTCCGGATCTACAACCGGAAGTCGAGTCTGCTAGGGCAGAAGTGTAAATTGCCCCAAATCCTAGATGAGGACTATGAGAGGCAGCGAGGTTCTTTAAACTTACTACCACCACCCTCTCATCCAGTGAATTAATAAGCGTACCAAAGAATTGGGTACCCTCTCATCCAGTGAAGAAACCGCTTTAAGGATGTTGCCTGAGAGCAAGACCCCCGCACGATCCGCCGTCAACATCCGCAAGGAGAATGTGGAAAAGAAGAAGGCCGCCAGGCGGCTAAAAGCCAGGTTAAAATGCCTGTCTCTCCCTTTTCTTGCATTCATCAATATTATTTTACACCGACTGACTATAAAAACCTCAATTTTTATTCAGCATGGAAGAAAGGCGCCTCGATTACTCACAAAGTTGATCAGGTCAAGGCCGGGGGGTGAGGTTGCTACCCCCAGAAAGTCTTAAAAGACGTCTGCCTAGACGGCTCCGGGCCTTGTGATTGTTCGGGACAAGAGCGTTAAAAACACCGGTGCAGGATTCGATCTCTCCGCCTGACAACCGGATGCCTCTGAGGCACCTAAAACTACGGGTGTAGAGACACCTATAGTTATTGTATCCCAAGGTACAACCGATCTCTTCAACCCTCTTGTGCTTGGCAGACCCATGCGGGTCAAGTCACACTCTTAGCTCCAGCTAGAAGATTCTTCTAGCAGCCGGCAATCTATAGGAGTAGCGTATGTAGCTTTCTCACCGTCTCTTTCTAGTGCAGATCTCTCCCCCCGGTGGTCGGATGTACAACAATATTCTCGAGCCATGTTGAAGGCCATCCCCAAGAAGGAGAAGGAGGCGATCCCAGGGATCAATGTCTTCAACGCCGACCGGGTCCTAGCTGGGCTGGCTGAGGTATGAGTTAGCATATTCTCTTTTTCTCTTTATTTTTCTTTTTCTTTTTTTATATTTATCTTCTAACCCCGGTTGTGGTCATGCAGTCAATGCAGGGATAGAGGGGATGAAAAAGGCCTATGCCAGGAAGCAGAAGGAGGTAAGACGGGTCAACAGAGAGGCGTCTAAGACCCATACCGTTGCTCAATATACCATGATAGTGCATGAACTTGAAACTAAAAGTCAAATCATGCAACAGGCGGACTCCTTCAAACGGCTTCAGAAATCCCTCGATGAGGCCAACACCAAACTCTTCAATCTTCAGGAGGCGTACAAAAATTCTTAAGATGAGCTTAAGAACACGGGGGAGGCTCTCGAATCTTTGAAGGGCGCCAAGAAAGAGAACTCCTCCCTCAAAGCTGAGAATGAACGCCTGAAGAAAGAGGCGGCTACTGCCAGCAAAAACTTTGAGACCACTCTTCATGCTGAGCAAAGCCGGCTCATCAAGGAGAATGAGCAAGACTATGAGAACCGTATGAAAATGGCTTGGTCCCTTGTGCATCCGAATACGGAATACGCCGTCTGAGAACTGGCCTATAGATTCGCAGATCTAGCCATTCTGGCCAAGGAGGAAAACAAGCCGGAGCCCGAGCCGTATGAGGACTGGGCGAAGAAGGAGATTGAGGCCATGCAGGCTGAGGCGGGCTTTGATGAAGAGGAGGAGGACCAAACAGAAGATTAGGAGACTCCTGCCCCAAAACCAGCCGCCATAGACGCGCCTTGCCCGCCTCCTCAGGCTTAAGCTTTCTTATTTTTATTCTCTTCTCCGGCCTACGCGCCGTGTATCTTTGTAATTTAACAATGTTCCTTTTTTTTTCTCCCGGATGTGCATCTGGTCAACTATTTTCTCCCGGCCTTCTGGTCAGGTTTGATTAATAATTATTTGTGGACTGTGTCGGTTTTGCAAGTTTGATTTCGATTTTTTACAATTCCGATGAATTTTTGCATGTTGCATTTTTTGCTAATTTTTGCCAAGTAGCTGTTTCCATGCGGTCATCCGGATGTCCTAGATATACTTGCCCCTGGACGGATGTATGCTTGGTTGATTAGTGTCGAATCTTAAACTGAGCAGACATCCGTCTACCATACATTCGGGATAATTAAACAACACCGGCTGTGATTTACCGTGTAAATTAGTTTTGGCCAGTTATGTATGAGTCATCACGACTAGCAGACAGTTCAATGTTAGACAGACGGGCATAGACCGTGTGTAGGTACTTTGAACAGAAGCGACTTAGCCACTAAGGTTAGGCTTAAATCTTTAAATTAGCCGTCTGTGGTACCTTTGAGCAACAGACAGTTTTATCCAACCAAATCAACAATCTCTGGCTGCATTGGAACAGGCGGGAGACAAGTTGCCAAGGCTTCAATTAATCTTTCAAATGGTTGAGTTATCTTAATCTAGAAACTCTGTTAGGCCGCTTGTATTGTCATTTATAGAGCAATGTACCACCCAAGTAGGAGATGCTCTCCTCGACGTATTCACCCGAATGGGGTGTCGCTGGGTGCCTACTGTTGGAGTAGGCACTTAGCTGTAATATCTGGACATTGGCCTCCTGAGTTTGGTCATAAAAGAACGACCTATCCGCTTGTTCCTTGGACTTATCTTAATGTTGCTTATGTGGGAGCAAATATAGAAAAAATTAAACACACCCGTTTGCGCATTGCACAGACGGTTCACAGATACAGAAAGCAAATAAAATGTTCTGCAAACAAAGTTACTTCATTGATATACTTTATTTACAAAAATTTACACAAATCTCAGAAGTAGTACTTTTTCAAGTTATCTACATTCCAAGTTCTGGCTAGCTGCCTACCGTCTGGTGTCTCCAAGAAGTAGGTGCCACCTCTTACTTTCTTACAGATCCGGTAGGGTCCTTCCCAATTAGGAGTCAGCTTTCCTTGCTCATTGGCCCTACCGGTTGCCTCCATTTTACGCAACACAAAGCCCCCCACTTTTAAGGGCCGCTTGTGCACTCTTTTGTTGTAGGCTCTGGTCATTCTCAGGCGGTATATCTCATGACGCAAGACGGCATTGCCCATGCGCTCAGGGAGTGAATTCAATGCTAGACGCATGGCTTCCCAGTTGGCCTCTTCATTATATAGCATGACTCAGAGTGTTGGCTCGTAATGCTCAATAGGCAGGACGACTTCAGTGCCGTATGTCATGAGAAATGGGGTTTCACCGGTTGCCCCTTTTTCAATTGTTCTGATGGAACATAAGACATGAGGCAACTCATCTTCCCATAGATCGCCAGCCCTTTTAATTTTCTTCTTGATGTCGTTTGAGATAAGCTTGTTGAAGGCTTCTACTTGGTTGTTTGCTTGGGGTCGACCGACTGATGCAAAACAATGTGAGATCCCTTGATCTCCCAGCCAGCTCTTGAGGGTAGGCGTTTCAAACTGAGGGCCATTGTCAAACACCATAGACATGGGTACCCCAAACCGGATGATGATGTTTCTCTAGATGAAAGAGATGACATCCTTTGTCTTAATGCCCTTGACCGCCTCTGCCTCAACCCCTTTGGTGAAGTAATCTACAGCCACCAAGATATACCTACGTCCGCCTGTAGTAGGCGTATATGGACCCAGGATGTCCATGCCCCATTTTGCAAATGGAACCGGGATGTAGAAGCCGTCAAATCAGTAGCCGGACGGTGTATGAGCCGGCCGAACCTTTGACACTTATCGCACTTCTTCACCATTTCCATGGCGTCTGCCTCAAGAGTGGGCTAAAAGTAGCCTTGCTGCCTGGCCCTTTTCGCTAGAGTTCTGTCGCCTATATGTGATGTACAAAAGCCCGGGTGCAGATCCTCTAGTACTTCCTTCCCCCATTCTGGGGTGACACATTTCAGAAGCGGCTGAAAATAACCCTTTCTGAAGAGTTCTCCCTTGTGGATCTCACAACTTGCGGCTCGCTTTTTCAATGCAGCCGCCTCTGAAGGGTCATCCGGCAAGGTGACGTCTGTCAGATAGGCCCGGATGACATCCATCCAGGTCGAGCTTCGGTCAAGAATTCCAATGGGATCATGTTCGATGCTCTTTTTTCCATGACTTCCCAAAAGACTGACCTAGGCGTATCACAAGAGGCGGATGATGCCATCTTAGACACCGCATCTGCGTGATTATTTTCTGACCTAGGCACTTGACTTAGATGAAACTCATCAAGTGTCCCAACCTCGTCTTTGACCGCCTGCAGATATTTAATCATGGCCGAATGGGTGGCCTCATAGTTACCATGGTATTGGCTGACGATCAACTGAGAATCAAAGCAGACGTCAACTTTCCTTGCTACTGCTGCCTTACACATACGGATACCGGCTAGCAGAGCCTCATACTCCGCCTCATTGTTTGAGGCCTAGAACTTGAACCGTACCGCATATTCATATTTGTCCCCTTTCGGAGACTGACATATTATGCCTGCACCACAGTCGTTCATGGTAGAGCTCCCGTATACATACACTTTCCATACCTGGTCAAGATTTTCAAGCTCATCCGTCCTTGTCATTTCGACGATGAAGTCGGCAAACACCTGACCTTTCATCGCCTTCCTAGGTTCGAAAGTGATTTTCAGACTTTGCATTTCAATAGCCTATTTAAGCATTCTACCGGATGACTCTAGGGTTGTCATGGGCCGTTTGAGGGGTTGATCTGTGTAGATCACCACTGGATGTGCTAGGAAATATGGTTTTAACTTCCTGACTGGCATGAAAAGAGCCAGCTCAAATTTTTCAACCATGGGGTACCAGAGCTCAGCATTTCGAAGAACGTGGCTAATGAAATATACCGGAAGCTAATTGCCGTCTCTCTCAGCAAGGAGAACAGCACTGAGGGCATGATCCGAGACAGCTATGTACATGTAAAGAACCTCCTGAGGCAGAGGGCTCACTAGCCTTGGCAAGGAATGCAAGTGCTCTTTCAATTTTTGAATTGCCGCCTCAGCATCATCCCCCCATTCAAATCTTGTCTTCTTCTTGATTGCCTATAAGAAGTAGAGGCACTTGTCACCAGACCGGCTGAGGAATCTCCCCAATGCCGCCAGGCAACCGGTTAATTTCTGGACTTCCCTTATAGTGCGGGGTGACTTCATGTCAATAACCGCCTATATCTTTTCAGGATTTACCTCTATCCCCCTTTGATCAATCAAGAATCCGAGAAACTTCCCAGACTCAACACCAAAGACACACTTCTTGGGATTAAGCATGACCTAGTGTCGCCTGAGGGCGGTGAAGGTTTCTCGAAGATCAGCAAGGTGATCCGTCTATAGCTTGGATTTGACTATAATGTCATCAATATACACCTCTACATTCCTCCCAATTTGATTTATGAAGACCGTATTAATCATATGTTGGAAGGTAGCAAGCGCATTTTTCAGCCCAAACGGCATCACAGTGTAGCAGAATAACCCTTGATCAGTGACGAATGTCGTCTTCTCTTGATCTTTTTTCCATAAGGGTATCTCATGGAAGTTTGATAGGCGTCCATGAAGCTCATTAAGGCATGTCCGGCTGTGAAATCGACCAAACTGTCGATCTTTGGAAGTAGATAACTATCCTTCGGACATGCCTTGTTCAGATCTGTGTAGTCAACACAAATCTGCCAGGTCCCATTCGGCTTTTTAACAAGAACAACATTCGCAACCCAATCTAGGAACTCGGGAAGTGACATTGACGGATGAACCCAACCTCCAGGAGCTTCTTTACCTCGGCGGCAGCCGCCTGGCTTCTTTCCTCATCGTGGTTCCTTTTCTTTTGCCTAACCGACTTCTTTTTAGGATCCACGGCGAGTTTATGCACAACTAGATCCGGGCTGACGCCTGGCATCTCCTCAACTTTAAAGGCAAAAATGTCTTTGAATTCCTTCAGGAGGGTGTGCAAGTTTTCACCCAACTTAGCAAAAGCAGTCGTCCCCACCTTAATAGTTTGATCTGGACGGGTGTCATCCAGAACGATGTCAATGTGATCACCAGCCGGTTGGGGACGCAATTCGTCTGACCTTTCCCCGGTCAGTAATTGCTATTGCTTCTCTTTCTTGACGGTTGCCAATTGGTCCGCCTTTCTCTTTTTACCGGCTGCTCTTGGAGCAGGCGTAGCTTCTTTGACCTCATCAAGGTCTACAGGCTCCTCATCCTGACCACTTGCAGTCACAATCGGTCTGACATCTGAGAGATAGCATTCTCTCGCCGTCTTCTGATCTCCGCTCAAGGAGCCTACAAACCCATCATCTCTTTCAAATTTAAGGAGCATGAGGGAGGGAACGATGACCGCTTTGGAATCATTTAGCGTTGGCCTGCCTAGTATTAGGTTATAGGCGGTCAACTCCTCAACAACAAGGAACCGGACCACCATGTGGTGTCCTGCCCCCTTCTCTCCCAACTGGATGGGTAGGTCGATTCTTCCCACCGGATCCACAACCCCTCCCCCAAATCCAACTAAGGGGTGAGAAACTTGGGTCATGCTACTAGACTTGTATTTGAGCTTAGCCAAGAACTTGTGACTGATCAGGTCGGATTAGCTCCCAGTGTCGATTAGGATCCGGCCAACCTTCTGATTGGCTATCTTGCACTCGATCACTATGGGGTCATCATGCGGCCGCCTAACCTTGCCCCTATCTTTCTTAGTGATGAGGACGTTAGGGAAGGTGTCTTTCGACGCCTGGCCTTCATCCACTTTGCTGACGTCCAGCCTCCGGACGTAGACCTTGGTGCCTCGAATGGTAGGACCCCCACCGGCAAAGCCGGCTGCTATAGTATAGATCGTTTCATCATCGGTATCCGAACTATTAGCAGATTGGGGGTGCCTTTTTGGACAGCTGTCCATTGTTTGCTTTGAGGGTCACCTTAGACTTAGAAATATAGGACTTCAGTACTCCTTTATTAGCTAGACGGTCCAACAGGCTAAAACAATCATTGGTGTCGTGACCAATGTCTTCATGGAAGTGACAATATTTGTTCTTGTTCCGATTTCTAACAGAACCCTTCATGGCAGCCAGTGTATCGATAGATACCCGGTCCTTGATTTCCATGAGGATGGAGTAATTGTCCTTGTTGAACTCGTACTTGGGGGTGTATGGTCAACTCCTTCTTCTTCTTCTGGGATGGCTGACCAGAATTGTCCGCCACCCAAACCTCTTTTATTTTCTTACTCTCCTCCTTTTTAGCCGGCTGAGCAAACCGGCTCTCTTTTTTGTCGGATTTTTTGGAGTCCGATGACTGCTTGATGGCGCACAGCTCAGTAGCCTGTATGTAGGCTTCTGCTTCCATCAAAGTCTCCTATAGGGTAGCGACCCTTTTCCGAACGAGATCAAACTTGAAGGTTGATCCGTCTTTCAGACCCTTAAAAAGTCTGTGTAAGCCACTTCGTCAGACAGTCATTGATCTGTACTCTCATCAGATTGAACCGCCTGACGTAGGGTCTAAGCCCTTCTCTGTCTCCCTGCTGTATGGTACTCAAGTCCAAACTTGTTTTCTTCGCAGGGAGATTCATAGAGAAGTTTGAGGCAAACAAGTACGCAAGCGTCTTGAAGCCATTTATGCTCCCGGCTGGCAAGTTGCCAAACCATCGTTGGGCGATGCCCTTTAATGTAGCCGGAAAGCATCTGCACCAAGTGGCATCATCCAACCCCTGTAAGTACATGAGGTTGGTGTATGCCATCAAGTGGTCTTCTGGTGGGTGGTACCGTCATAGGCACCCACCAACACATTCTTAAGCTTAGCAGGCTGTGCTGCTTCGGTTATCTCCTTGGAGAACGCAGAAGGTTGTTCCCCAAGATTTAGCAGCCTAAGCTGCCAGTCCATTGGTTGGACATTCTGAGCCGCCTGACCTCCAAAGAAGGACGGTTGCATGTAAGGCGATCCATACGGCATGTATGGCTGTTGGGGCACATACGGAGCCGGTTGGATAATCTGAGGGCCAGTTGGTGTGGACAGGCCGCGTGACTGACTCTCTCGGTTCGTTTCTGAACACCTCACTGAGGTATTCAAGAAACTGTCTGGGTAGGTCGACGTTGAAACCGACTCAGATAATTGTTGACTTCTCTTCTCCTGGATTAACATCCGGGCATCCGAGAACGTCTTCTTTGAACCATCCGGCTGAATATGTCGGATGACCTTCCTCTTCCCAGATTTAAGGAATTGGATCTTAGTTAAGTCGCCAAAGGGCCGATTCCCCTCCTTTGGTTTAGGATGAGGAGTAGGGACACGGTCCTGAACTGGCTTCTCTTCCCCATGGGAGAAGGATTTTTAGTTGTCTGACCCATGCTAGAGCCACCATTCCTCTTGTTTAAGAGGTCCTTGATCTCCCCCTTAAAACTCGTCATGAATTTCATAAGCTCGTCTCGGGTAATGGGAGTGGCACCCTCCACCGCCTGGGGTTGTCCAGCAGGTATACCAGCTGGATTGCTCAGGCCAGCCTTGTCTTCGCCCCGTTCCCTTGTTTCTTTGGAACGGGTGCGTCTTGTCCTGAATGACCCGTCTGGGGCCACGTAGGTGTCGACCTCAAGGTCGTCACCACTATCTTGGTCTGTGTGGACCTCGGTTTCGGCCATAGGCCGCTTGCCCTCAACATGCGGTACATATTCTTTGGATGCCATCTTAGAAGTACTCTCCCCACAAACAGCGCCAAATGTTTTCGGGTTTTCTGTGTCCTTCGGAAGAGTTACAACACCAAGATTGGAATCCGGACGTCTGTACCTGCAAAATAACGGAGATTTCGGATGAGGGAGTTCCGCCTCCAACGATCAAGTTAGAACCGGAATGGAGTCTGTACTAAATACGGAAGTAAATGATCTCGAATTACGAGATTGGGAGTAAATGATCTGCACTTTTAATGTGCTTGGTTGGTTTGTATTAATTGTGTATGATTTTCAATGGGGAAACATCTCCCTATTTATAGGGTCTGGAAGCATGTGCCACGTGTCCAGAGGAAATTGGTTCTTATGAACCACTCTGAAGGTGACACGTGTTACGCTCTGATAAGGCCACGTGGCATAGAATATCTTTACCCTAAACAAAAGGAGCAAAAAATAAAATACTAGAAAAATCATTTGAATTACCCACAAAGCCTAAGTTGAAAAGGAATTTTAAAATGTCAATAATTAAATATGTAGTGTGAAATTGGAAGATGTTAAATTTTCTTAAACAAATAATTTTTAAGCTTTCAACATTGAAACGTTTTCGGCATCCTCATATGCAATGTACTCAAATTATATATCTCAACTACGAGTGTCAATATGGGTAAACACTTAGGTTTGGATTGGGTTTTATCGGTTCGGTTTTATTGGATCGGTTTATAACGGGTTAAATGATTAGCGGGTCGGTTTGGGTCGGTTTTGAGAATTATTGGGTCAGTTCGGTTTGGTTATCGGGTCGGGTCCTATTCGGTTCGGGTTGTAGTCGGTTCGGGCCATGATCAGTTTGGGTTAAACCGGGTCGGTTTGCAAATGGGTTTAGCTAATTACAGCAAGTTTCGGTTCAAAACTTTTCGAGTCCTAATCAGGTCGGGTTGTAATCGATTCGAGTTGTAATCCGTTTGGGTTGAACTAGGTCGGTTTGAAAACGATTTTCGGTTCAAAACAAATCGGGTTATTATCGATTCAGATCATAATCGGTTTGAAATGAACTGGGTTGGTTTGAAAACGGGTTTATCCAGTTTGAAGCAAGTTTTGGTTTAAATCATATCAGGTTAAAATCGGATCAAATTATTATTGCGGGGGGTTAATCGGATAATGGTTAGGAACAGGTCAAGTTATAATTGAGTTATAAGTTGGGTTTATTGAGTAATGGGTTGAAACAGATCGGATCATAAACATATTGGATTATTGGGTAACAATTTGTAAACGGCTCAATTATAACGGGTTACGGGTTGTAAACGGTTCGGTCTTAAGGGGTTACGGGTTGTAAACGATTCGATCTCAACGTGTTACGGGTTAAAAATAGTTTGGTTACAACGGGTTACTGGTTATAAACAGTTCGCTCACAACGGGTTATGGGTTGGAACCGTTCGGATTTATCGGATTTTTACTGGGTTTAAACGGTTTCGGTTTAAAATGGGTCGGGTTACTATCGGGTTCCGATGTAATTGGTTCGGGTTGTTTCAATTTCGGGTTGTAACGGTTCGGCTTGATAACGGGTCGAGTCATTAACGGTTTGGACAAATTTGGTTCGATGCAATTTCGGGTTTTTAACAGTTTGGTTCCTTTTTAGATCTGTTCGGAACAATCAGGTTTAACGGTTCGGGTTAGAAACTGACAGCTCTAATGTCAACCCAATGGTATTGAAGGTGTGTTTAGTAACAGCTTTTAGGGCACCATTTTAACAAAAAAAAAATAAAAAATGCTTAGTAAAATAGTAGTGCATGGTATATATCTTTTAGCTTTTGAAGTAGTAGTGTTTCATAAAAGCTGATTTTAAATTAGATTTTAAGTAGTAGTGTTTCACAAAAGCTGATTTTAAATTAGCTTTTGTAGTAGTGTTTGTCAAAAGCTACTGATTTTACCTGTTAACTACAGCTTTAAACTCTTCATATTTTATTATTAACAGTTTAGGTGTGTCAAATAATTTCACCAAACAACTATTTTGATAGTTATGTCTCTAAAATCCACTATTTCATACTCTGTAGCTAACATCTACTAATACAACTGATAGTCACTACTACAAGTAATTTTGCCGAACACATCCAAAAAGAGGACATGTTGATTATGAGTTGATTCAAACGTGGCTAAAACTTTGCACTTTTCAAACACATGCATGATGCATCACGTTGATTGCATCTCTATCCCTATACTTCCTCCAACAAGAACTCTTGGATAGCGTATGACACCTATAAAACTACTATTCTAACAACACTAAGTGCCTACATATAAAAGCTGTACATCCAATCTTAAACAAATCCAACACAAGAGTTATGCCTTGTGACTATACATAAAAATTTAATTACCAATATGTAAAAATTATTACTACCTAATATTTGATATTTTAAAAGTATAAATCAAGGTGAATCGAATAAGTAATAAACTGCATGACTATATTTTTATATATCTATAAATTATCAATGCTACTCAAATTAGGGTACATGTCGTATAGGTATATAAATTAATAGAGTATATAAACCAATCATCGATCTCAATCATCAATTTAAGCTTTTAGTTGAAATTAGTCCACCAATGTAGCATCAGAGTTAACGTGACATAAAGGTTATGAGTTCAATTTTAACTACCCTTCCTTTCAAATGGAATATTTCGCACAGAATATGCGGATGACCCATGTTACATCCACACTTCAAGCAAAAAGGGCTCTCATGTAAAGGACGTGATAGATTATATAAACCAAGCATGGGCTTCTACCATTAGCTTAATTTTTTGGTTGAGTATTCCACTAACATAGATAATAGTCAAATCAAAGTGTTGCAAGTAAGAAAACGGAAGAAGTGACTAATATATAGTGCAATAGTGCCTACCTATTAAAGCAGCATATCTAATCTAAGACAAATCCAACATATCGAAGGCACCAAAAGGGGATTACATTACATTACATTTGTTGCATTTGTAATTTCAAGAGTGCAATCAATAACAAAAAGTGGTCCAATGCCGCTATAATTGGAGACGATGCAACCTTGAATTACAACAACACATGGTGCTCCTCATAAAATGGACCTAATCCAAAGATATGTCCTTTTCATATTTCTGTTACATCATTCACCAAAGTCCCTTCCAATCATGATGAATTTTTGTTACTAACTCATCAATTCATGTACTATTGTAATTTTTTTGGTACATTTTTTGGGTACATTTTATAGATCTTTTATGTTCTATAACTACCGTACCCATTATTTTAGGCTTTTAGCTTTTTGACATGATATTATTGATATTCCACTACAACAATATTGTCTCATTGACTTTAAAACACTACTCTGGCTCTTTTTTTTATAAATATATAGTCTAACATGCACCACATTACATTTCAATAATAAAGAGATTGACTACTAAACTTTTGTATTCCATTCATTTCGTGAACCTTTTTTTTTTTTTATTTTTTTTTGTGACATATGCTTAATTAACTATTACAAATAAAAAATAAAAAAAAGTTCAACTGAATACTTAAATGAGATAAACTAGTTCTTATATATTAAGAGATATAAAAGCAAAAGCTCAAATTCTTCATGTTCAGAAAAACTTGATTGTTGAAATAGACTCTTCTTGCCTAAACTTACCTATGTTTTTTCTTTTTTTTTTTTTTTTTTTTTTTTGAAGACTCCTAAACTTACCTATTTTGTTTGCTGCTAATTGGGAAACTTGATGGTATGACGACAGAGAAACTTTTATTGTTGATACACATACCAAGGAAGATAAATATAGTAGTGTACGTTGGTAGTACATGTGATAAATAAAAAAAAAAAAAATGAATTCGGAATGAAACGGTCCTAAATAAAAAGCATCAATATTAATCCATTGTTTTTTCCATTAACTTAATTAGTTAGAAATTACGCTCCATGTCTTTTGGTTAGTTATATACTAAGTATAACCTATTTTAGGTATTGAACCTATTTACATTCTCATCTGTGAGGAAGAAAAGGGAGTAAAATTTTCCTACAAGGACTAGGGTGGACTATCAGCTTGATACCTTCAAATCACTGAATGAAACTCCCACGATAAGACCAAACCATGACTGATGACTTGATGCCTCTTTAACGGATCAAAGTTATTTGCAAAAGTTTGCTTTAACTTAATTTTAAATGAAGTTGAATATGATAAGCAATTATATTACATGATTTAAAATGAAGAATGAACTCAGATACTAAATTAAACGAGTTAATTGCCATTTGCGTAGTTGTCTTTGGGAACATTCGTACGGATCTAAGTAGGCCTGATTGCCTGATAGAAAGTAAGGAACCTTTGTTAATCATAGTCAACAAGATGAACATAAATTGCAACAAGCTAGTGTTATTGGTTTTAACAAAACCGAATAAACATGATAGGAAGTAGGAACATGTCATAAAAGGGCTATCTTTCTTTGGTTCCAATATTAGCCAATATAGATTAATGGAGTGACAACTTCAATCGATTTCATAGTTCAACAGAATTTTAGAACATCAAATGAAATTTAGTGATGCTTGATGATAGTATTACATGAACTTTATGACAAATTAACTAAATATTACTAGTAGAATACGAGAAGCAGTTGCTTTTATTTCTACTTCATTCGTTTCATTTTCATTTTCATTTTCATGGTATCAAGAGCAGGTTAAATTTTTTTAAAAAAAATTCCGTCCATTTTCCCTAAAATTATGGGTAATGCAAAAATCCCTAAATATCGTCTCAATGGTCAGTTTGATGATAGTTGTTCGGTTATCAATACCGGAGCTACTCATCATGTTACCGGTAATAATCTTGGTTATTTGATACCCACAATATTGAATGTCCAGTCAGGTTACCGAATGGTGCAAAAATTCCTGAATATCGTCTCAATGGTCAGTTTGATGATAGTTGTTCGATTATCAATACCGGAGCTACTCATCATGTTACCGGTAATAAATCTTGGTTATTTGATACCCACAACATTGAATGTCCAGTCAGGTTACCGAATGGTGCAAGTGTGATTACTACATTGGAAGGATCTGTCTATTTGTCGGATAACATCACTATCATTGGAGTTCTTTTTGTGCCACATTTAACTTGCAATTTAATTTTCGTTTCATAACTTAGTGATCAGTAAAAAAAAGTTGTCCAATTTAATTTATAAATATGTAGCTATATAGGACCAAATGAAGAAGCTGATTGGAACGGGATTTCGGTGATACGGACTTTATTACTTTAGCAAACCGGATGTGGTGCAATGTGTGCCTGTGATCGATGCAACATCAGATTTGGAGCTATGGCATAGAATAATGGGACATCCTTCGGAGAGATTAGTTAAGTTGCTTCATCATATTAACAATAATAAAGGTAGTTTAGCCAAGGGTTGTGGGGTGTGTTTTCGTGCTCAACATCCTTGGAGACAAGTTTCCTTTGAGTAACAATAAATCATCTAGAATTTTTGAGAAAATACACTGTGATTTGTGGGGTCCATATAAACATATTTCGTCATGTGGTGCTTGTTATTTTTAACTATTATTGATGATTATTCTCAGGCTAGCTGTTTGGATTTATTTATTGATTGATAAGACTGAAGTATTTATGATGTCTATGGCTTTTGTTGCTATGGTCGATCATCAATTTAATCAAACAATTAAAATTGTTCAAAGTGATAATGGAATCGAATTTAATTGTTTGATTGATTATTTTGTTGCAACGAGAATTATTTTTCAAACCTCATGTGTGGGAACTCCTCAGCAAATGGGAGAGTAGAGCGAAAATATAAACATATTTTTAATGTTAGGAGAGCCTTGAGATTCCAAACCAAATTGCCTATTTATTTTTGGGGTGAATGTGTTTTAGCTGCAACTCATTTGATTAATCGAACCCCAACTCCAATCCTACAAAATAAAACCCCTTTCAAAATTCTTTTCAATAAATCTCTTTCTTTTGATGCTATTCGTACTTTTAGGTGCTTGTGTTTTGCTCATAATCAAAAGACTAAAGGAGAAAAGTTTGCTAGCATGAGTCGAAAATGTGTTTTTTTGGGGTATTCGTTTGGGATAAAGGGATGGAGATTGTATGATCTTGAAACAAAGGAATTTTTTGTCTCTCGTGATGGAAAATTTGTGGAAAATGTCTTTTCTTTTGGGTGTTCGGATGATATGAATATTGGTTCGAATGTTTGTGATACGGTGAATGAAATTCATGTCGATTTTGAGAATGGTGTTCATGCTGTCAATATATATTTGGGTGTTGATAATTATGTTCATGTTGATAATGAAGAAGTTGTGCATTTAGAGCAACATATACAAGGGGTTTTTCATGAACCACTACAGGCTGGCCGAGACAGCAGCCCACATCAGCCAGCCACTCATCAGGGCAGTGGCAACCCTGTAAGCGTTGGCCGTGGCAGTGACCAATAGTAGCCAACCACTGTTCCGGGCGCTGGCCAGAGCAGCTCGTCCCAGCCTGTTGAGGAGCCAGCAGCTGCCGATCAGGAAAGCAACCAACCACAGCTGGAAGAACAATCCGATCAGGAGCAATTACTGGGTCGAGGGCATCGGGAAAAGTTCCCTTCAATTTTGCTTCTAGATTTCATCACACACACGGTTTTTGCTAAAATTAGTCCGCCTTTTCCTTCCAATCAGACTTCAGGTACTCCATATCCTTAGCACATTATATAAATTGTGACAAATTTTCTGTGAATTATCGGAATTTTATTTCAGCTATTGTTAAAAGAAAAGATCCAAAATCTTTCAAGGAAGCTATGAAATATGATGGGTGGTACAAATTCATTAAAGAAGAAATTCGAGCATTGGAAGACAATGACACATGGACCTTAGAGCATCTTCCGCCAGGCAAAAGTGCTCTTGGTAGTCAATGGGTCTACAAGACCAAGTTTTTGTCTAATGGAGACGTAGAGCGTCTCAAATCTTGCTTCGTAGTGTTTGAAAATCATCAGAAACCAGGTGTTGATTATGATGAAACATTCGCTCTTGTTGCAAAAATGACAACGTTGCGGACTTTTCTTGCTATTGCGGCTTCGAAAAATTGGGAGTTTCATCAAATGGAAGTTCATAATGCATTCTTACATGGTGATCTTGATGAGGAGGTCTACATGAAGTTGCCTCCAGGGTTTGGGTTTGAAAGCTCGGATCCTTCATTTGTTTGCAGGTTGCGTAAATCACTATATGGTTTGAAACAGGCTCCCAGATGTTGGTTTGCAAAGCTCATAACGGCTTTAAAACAGTATGGTTTTCTGCAATCTTATTCTGATTACTCTCTATTTACATATACTAAAGGCAATGTTCAAACAAATGTCAAATGTCTTAGTTTATTTTGATGATTTAATTATTTCTAGGAATGATTCCGCTGCGCTTACTGTAATTAAAGCCAATCTCAGTGATTGTTTCAAGATGAAGGATCTCGGTCCTTTGAAGTATTTTTTGGGCATAGAAGTAGCTCGTAGCTCTGTAGGTTTGTTTTTGTGTCAACAAAAATATACGTTGGACATCATTTCTGAAGCAAGGCTATTAGGCGCAAAGCCAAGGGGGTTTTCGATTGAGCAAAACCACAAACTTGGCCTTGCCAATGGTGATCTTCTTTCGGATCCGAAGTCGTATCATAGACTTGTGGGACGTTTAATCTATCTAGCGGTTACTTTTCCAGATTTAGCCTATCCAGTTCATGTTTTGTGTCAGTTTATGCACGAGCCTCGTAGTGAGCATTGGGATGCGACTTTGTGAGTGTTCGTTATTTAAAAGGTACTTCGGGTCAGGGAATTTTGTTGAGTGCAAATTGTGACCTGACTTACAGGGTTGGTGTGACTCAGATTGGGCGGCTTGTCCTCTCACTCGTCGATCTTTGTCCGATTGGCTCGTATTTTTGGGTAAGTCACCTATCTCGTGGAAAACAATGAAGCAACATACAATGTCAAGGTATTTGGCAGAGGCCGAATATAGGTCTATGGTTGCAATAACTTGTTAATTAAAGCGGCTTAAGGCTTTATTGTTAAGTTTGGGTGTGCAACATTCGAAGGCGATTAAGTTATTTTGTGAAAGTGAGTCTGCACTACACATTACAAGGAATCCAATTTTTCATGAACGAACAAGACACATTGAGGTTGATTGTCACTTTGTTCGTGATACGATTAATGAAGGCTTAATTTCTCCTTCTCATGTTTCAACTTTGTCGCAGCTTGTGGATATTTTTACAAAGGCTCTCGGCATGTCACAGTTTGACTATTTGCTTTCCAAGTTGGACATTTTTTCACCACATGCTCCAACTTGAGGGGGGTATTGAGATAATATCCTATCTTATATTTTGGGAATATCTCACAGAATATTTTTTTAGGAGATTTTATCCTGTATTTTAGTTAATTCCTATCTTCCTAGTATATTGTGGTAACAAGGGTTAGCAATATTGCATCATATATATTTTTCCGCAAAGCTAATGAGAAGGTAAGCCGTGATCATAAGAATTCTTCAAATAAGCTCCTCTTTTTCACCAGATAAATAATGGCAAACTACTTGCATTGTTGTTTAACTTGACGTTAAGAGATCGAATATTGCATACTAGGGGGAAAAAATCCATGGGACAATTTATGGTCTCTTTCAACCTTGACATGTCCTGTTTTCTTTGAGAATTTTATTTTTTTATTTTTATTTTTTTAAGTTTCTTAGAGTTCTTTGTTGTATCAAAAGAGAAAAATAAAATATGCATTGCGCAACCTAAAGAAAAGGGTGAAAAACAATGCTCACAAAGATAGATACAAAATTCCGCCTTTGATACAGGCTCACCCAAACTCTCAATTCTCAAATTCAATGCTTTAAACCCACCAAATGCCTAGTAAAACATAGCAGAAAAAGGGTACAAAATTACCAGCACTACTACCTAAATCTATTCCTTGAACCAAAGATAACAATCAAAGAAAATCGCTAGGGTTGGCATAAGCAGCATCATATACCTTGTTTGTACAATTTGAGGCACCTCCAGCAGGATGTACATTACTCAGGCTGACTGGTGCTGCTGCTGCCCGATATAACTTCATAATCACATCACCCTTCCATCCACACCCGGGTCAGACATAGTGTCTGAAACATGCTCTTCCACCCGAGTGAATGGAAGGTATCGTCCCTTTTGTGCTCTTGGAGGGAGATGTTTAGCAGGTTTCCTTGAACTCACAGCCCAAGGCAAGAACACTCCAGTCCCACCACCACGGGGCATTCTTCTTGGGTTCATAACAACAGGACGCACAGGAGCAAGCATCATTACTGGAGCTCGGATAACACCCCACTTTGGAATCATATCCATATCTCCATTTGACATTGCATGTGGGCTTGGCATCCCGGGTTGCCACATAGTCATTGCTTGAGGCAGAGGAGTGAGAGGTGTTGAATGTTGGTTGTGCAGACTGTCAGGGCGGACCCTGGAGAAAGTGATGCTCACCCTTTTACTAGGAGATGCACACATGACATGTCTTGCCATGTCCGCGCTGTTGTTCCTCATGACAAGAAGAGATCTGCCATTATGATGAAAATGCCACATCCAATTGAATGTGAGTTTGACAGAACATTGAAATAAAGCCTTGAGTATGTAGTACAATTGATAAGCACTTACCCTTGTTTCACAGAAAGCATGAGTTGCCCTTTGAAGTTCCCGTCACCATCGTTTACAAGGGTACGTCCAAATGACATCGATGAATCAGAGAGTATTAGAGTGCAAAGTGGTTGGTCCAAATGAGGTGGTTTGAGAAAGGGCTGAGAATATTCCCCCTGAACAGCAGATATAGGAACATTAGTCAATTGCTTTAAAATATCATCTCTAGAATTTTGTAAAAACTGTAAAAGACTGTTCTTGATCATATGCATCAGAGATGAGAAATTTTACCTCATCAAAATAGTTGATAATACAACCATTGGGTTTTCTATTTTCCGGTAATACTTGCCATTGAACAAGATGATCAATAACGCTATGAAGGAAAGCCGGTATTTCCTCAATATTAGCTGCACATATCGACACAAAATGCTCCATAAGCATAGGTTTGGCAATTTTAGCAGTTAGGGAAATTGCCTTGTAAGAAATTTAACTATGTAAGTACTATTATATCTCAGTCTTACTCTTTGGCTGCTGAGTGGTGTCATCTTTGATTTGTCCGAATATAGGAACACCAAGCTGAATCTGCTCCCTTTTGTTCGCCTTCATCTGTTTGTTGAACAAAATGTATGTTTCACCTGCATATAAAGACACTACTAAGCACCCAAAACAAAAATAAAAGGAGACCAACTACAAACTTGTTCTATCAGCAAAATTCATGGAAAAAACAGAAGAGATAACAGGAATCATACCTAAGAGTTCTCCATTTTGGCCAGCAGCTCGAAGCTCATCCACAAAGTCATTCAGCTTAACAAGCTCCTGATCAGTGAATATGTTCTCGTACATCTTCAGACCTTTTACAACATTCACCTGCGAATAGCAGCATTAAGTCAATAATAAATTCAGAAGTTTCGAAGTATAACCAAATTTCTAAATCATATACAGGCCTATACACACAAATAAAAAATGTTCAACTTTTGACAGAAGAACTCGCCATGTGCCCTTTCACTGGCTCCTTGGCTACGAAACCTTTTGTCAATTTGATCTGCTCACGGCGAGCAGTACAGTCTTCATGATTATCACATATTTCAATGTGATCAAGAGATGGCTGTACTTCATGAGAACCTGCATTCATGAACAATCACAACATATACCCGATAAGAACACGTAATCAAAACACTACATTAAGAAGATTATTGAACAACATGAGCATGATTAACAAGATGACAACAGAACATTACAAAAAAAAAAAAAAACAAAACAAAAGAAAAAAGAAAAGAAAAAAAAAATTATTTATTTTTATTTATTTATATGAATGATAGAGATTTTAAATGGTAAGCCAAAAGATTGTCATTGAACAAGAGGGTTCTCAGGGAATCATCTAGAAGAACATTGAAATGTTGCACCAAGTATACCCAAAATGAAATAAGATTGCTACCAAAAAGAAACAGAACATTTTATAATGTGCCAAACAGGATAGGTCACCAGTAAAAACCATGAACTACCGGTAAACACACATCGACTATATTTAAAACAAGCCATTGTCATGCACTGTTATATATCTTAATGAAAACAATGTACATCATTTAATCATTTATTCATTAAATCTTACTACAGGAAACTTTAACTACACCAAATGCGGCCAAACTTAGACTTTGCCATTGTTTATGCTTCAAACTTAGTTCAAATAAATTTGAGAGACATAAGCACATAACTGAGAGCAACTGAAAGATGAATGTTCTGAACTTAGGTTTTCGAGACCTAGTTTTTTTTTTTTTTTTTTTTTTTTTTTTTGTTTTTAGATATCACATTATGATTTTAATTTTCTCTTTTTTTTTGGTCCGGATTATTTCCAAGTTTAGTGTTTGAAACCATGATCGAACATTTGACACACGATATGATTATGTGTGGCAACTAAACCCATAAAAGAATCAGTCTGGCTAAGCACTTAGGCCATAGATAAGAAGCAAAACATGGAAAAATAACTCCTTGACCCAAGTCCAACTACAACAGTTCACTCTGTTTTAAGGACATTTTTCCAACTTAAACTAATGTACGTTATTACAATATACCACTCTCCATCCTATTAAAATTGCCTTATTAAAAAATCTACCCGTTTCGAAACAGAGCTTGCAGAGAAAAATCAGCTCCACATGTTACATAGAATCTTCAAACATTTGCTACATAATTGACATTTGTCTAGGGATCTGGAAATGTACTTTTCCAACATTATTTACATAATAATTTTCAAAGTTTCACATTTTTAGAAGTCTACTTAGTTGAAGGAATCAAAGTTAGGAAAAGGAATCTAAAATGTCAAACATCAAAGGGTCAACAAATGCAATTAAATCAAAAGGTTTGTGATTAACACACAATCACTGGCTGAAAGATCCAACGGCACGCAAAACCCGCCGCCCAAAATTAATGATAGAAGCACACATCTCAATCACAGAAGAAGAAAAAGGTCATTTGATATTTTGTACTCCCAAAACAAAACTAACCTGTTAACACTACAACCTTACAGTCTGAACAATGAACTCTGAAACTGTTACATATTACGTCATACAACCAACCTCGATCCTCATGAAATAGTTAATCCTATTCCTCGGGAAATGTTATAACGAGCATTTTTCGTATACAACGGGTGTGCCGGAAAATGCTCTTAATACTTAACTTGATCCTATTCCCCGGGAGATGGTTTAATAGTCATGTGTGTACATGTTTGTGTTCGTGTTCTATGTATACCAATTTAGTCAAATATATGTATGAAATTCATGTTGTTCGAGTAATGTTTGTAAAGTTTGAGGTGACTAAACATGTTGTATATAATTACACTAGAGTGATTAATACTATTATTATTATTATTATTATTATTATTATTATTATTATTATTATTATTATTATTATTATTATTATAGCTTCACCGAACTTTAGTAGCCTATAAATATAAACCTAAGATTGAGGCCAAAAGACAAAATGAAAAAAACTAAATAAAAATGGAGGCATTACATCATTGATGATCCAGCAAGGCAAAACACTAGGAAGGTCTCTAAATGGGGACCAATAAAAGCATGGATTATGCCATCCGAATCTTATTTCATGTAAGGCCTTCTTACTACTTCCACACTCCCACCTTTTATTTTATTATTTTATTTTTTTGGAACTTTTCAGTTTACCTACCAGTTATGGATTATAAATTTTAATTGATTGATAGTGGGCATTAATAAAAAAAAAATCTTCTAATTTCTACGTGACTACTTGTTTGTCTCGCGGTGACCTTAAAGAAAATATATTCGGATTAATAAGAAAGAAGATCAAAGTAGCTTTGTAAAGATTATCGCTTTTTGTAACAAACGACATCACAATTATCGAAAAGTGTTACATTAAAATTTTAAAATTACATTTTTCGATTTTTCTTTAATGCAATAAAGCGGTGTTCATAAAGTGGACCAACTCTTTGAAAATAGCAAGTAAGAACATTATATATCATACATTCATACTTGTCTATAATCAAAATAATAAATAAATAAATAAGTAATTCAAATTTTAATACTTGTAGTTAAAATCTCAAAAAAAAAAAAATAAAAAAAAAAGGAACCTATAAAATCAGATGAATTAGGTGACATTTTCAGCTGAACTGCCCTAATAATTTCTAAGTAGTGACCTGTGTGGTTGGGTATAAAAGGTGGTGCGTTTCATTTTCCGCATTGTTAAAAGGACTTTCTGGATTCTTCTTCTCGATGCTGATTTTATTGAATTAAATTAAATGTAAAAAATCAAATTAAAAAAACATGCGTGTTACCATTTCCGCAAACAAACAAGTTCTAGCCGGCCAAAAAACATCATTATTAGTACTACTCCGTATTTCATTTGTGTTGTGATCTCGCATTGAATTTCGGATCTCTGAATCATGATTTTTAGTTTAATTTTTAACTAAAATTGCCTGCTACACTTTATGACGTACGTCTAAGTTAATTAGTAATTAATGCTAACTTCTTGTTTTATTAACGACTTAATTAATCAGTTATTTGGTGATTTCTCCAATGTGAAGGCAGATTCAACGCTAAACGAGACGATAACTAGTGGTACAAAGGTAGATTTGTAATGTACACGTCGGCTTTTATTATTTACGGCTGTACTTTCTTACAAGCGGCAAAATAACATGTGAACGGTCTATTGAGTAGACCATAAATAATTTGAGTAGTAATCAATTATACTCCGTATGTAGTTTTGTGTATCAAATTTATTCTATAACGCCAAAATTACTTGTAAATGGTCTATTTAATAGACAATCTACAATTAGTAATTTCTTATATGTACTTATATGTAATTTTGTAGGAAATTTTTACAAAATGTCTTAACATTTGTGTACCTTTATCTAAACTAAAATTACTTTATTTTTTTTAATAATATTTTTTAACAAAGCCATCATAATAAAAATAAAAAATAAATAAACAAAATTGCATAATTAACATCGTGGCAAAATAAGCTTAATGATTACTGTACCCCAAAAGTCTTTGAATAACAAAAACCTTTTCTAATTATGTTACCACAAAAAGAATTTTACTTTCTATGGAAATAAATCAACGTTTTAGGGATTAAATCTTAGTTTCCTATTTATCAAAAAAGAAATTATTGCTTTTACAAGCATTTCTTAATTCTCTTATCACACTTTTTAACAATTCCATTTATTTTTTTAAATATATATCAAAACTGCAAAAAAAAAAAAAAAAAAAAAAAAAAAAAAGAGAGAAAACTACAAATTGCAAATATCTACGATAATTTGTAGGAAAACTTCACAAAAGTAAAAAAAAAACGCATAAGAAAAAAAGAATATTCGAATGAAAAATGCTAAAATTAGTTAAATAAAAGTAATACATAAAAAAAAAAAAATGAAAATTTAGAAGGGATAAAAATGAAGGTTTTTATTTTGTACTTACCTGTGTCAGTGATATCACTATCAGGTGAATCTTCTCCTTCACTAACACAACCATTACCATTACCATTACCATTACATTTAACACCATCATCATTATCAATCACAACCTCTTTCTCGAGATCATTATTCGCAATCAATTTCTTCTCATCGATACCATTTTCGACTACTCTCGCCTCCGACACAACAACCTTCTCCCGCTTTGCGGCGGCTCTTCGGAGTTCATGAGCAACATCAGAGATGGTAAAATATTTCTGCATCTGTAACACAGGAATCCAGTTAAGCCGTCTTCGATGGATCGCAGAGAAGACGCCGTCGTAATCCGCCGGAATCTCACCGGATCCGCCGTTGATCTGAACGAGGTGGTGGCAGAGAGCGTCGATGATCGCGTTTGAAGCGGCGAACTCGCCTCTGTACCATTCTATGACTTTGTCTTTTTGTGAGGGGGTTAGGACTCCGGTACCGGTGAATGCCGGTGATATTGCCGGAGCTACTCCTTCTGACGGTGATATTGGTCCCGCCGCCGGTGACATTTTTGTCAAACGCAGCGTTTTTGTACTGTGATAAAAGGCAGCGTTTTGGTGGAAATTTGTGTTTTTTTTGCTGGAATGTTGGAATGAAAAAGAGAGAAAAGGCAAATGGCGAGAAGAGTTTGGTGGGAGGTGTTTTTAGTTTTTGAGTTTTTTTTTTTTTGGTCATTTTTCAGGGTTTTGGGGGGTTTTATATAATGGAGTTTTTCTTTTTATTATTTTAATTTTTTAATTTCGCTTTATTGTTTGAAGAGATAGGGGCCCATGGGGCCAAGGAGTGACATGTCAAATTTGGAAAGGACATGACGTGGCCAACTTTCAAAGGGAGAGAGTTGTTTAATTAGTTTTTTAAAAAATAATAAATTTGTTTTGTGAAGGTGGAAAGGAAGGTTCGCTTAATGAATAGTGGAAGGTGGCTTTTGAGGGGAAGGTAGGGCGGTATAGAAAGTTACGGAATTGTCCTTACTCTTCAGGTTTTTTTTTTTTTTTTTTTTTTTGTGTGTGTGTGTTTCTTTAAGAGGAAAGGTAAACAACAATTTAGCAAGTGATCACAAGTCTGAAACCTAAACTACCAAAAAATAGTAAAAATAGAAATTTACAACTTACAAACAAATCAATATCTTGATGGTCTGTATGAAATAGCCTAGAGAAGCAACATAATGTGATACTTGATTAATTTTGCGATATACATGTATAGATATGCTCGAAGATAAAATATGGAACCAACAATGATTTCCTTCATTAGGAAAGGGATCTTCCAAGGACACTGCGCCCCACACTACAAAATATTACGTAGTAATAGTTAATAAATTATCTCCGGTCATCAAATAATATTACGTACATCATTTCCAATGGCTAATTGTAACCCATTTTGAATGGGTATGGGAAGAGTAATCAACTTTTATTCCCTTGTTTAGTACAATTTCATTTCGTTCCAGTTAATATTCTCTCAGTTCAAAGTTAAATCAACTTGTATCCCCTCGTTTAATTCAATATCGTTCATGTTCATTCACTTTGTCTATGTTAATATCCTTCTTGTTCAATTTAATTTAGTTTGGACTAGCTTCACCTTTATTGATGTTAAAATAGGAAGAACAATATGAAACAAAGGGTGTATATATATGTAAAATTCAAGATGATATCCCGCATAATTATTGTCAACGAATGAATTATTAAATTCAGATCAATCAGTTAAGCTTTAGGGACAACTTGGTTTAAAATCAAGAACTTTTCAGGTGATGTAACTGGTAAATTCTGGATTAGAGTCGGGTGTTAAGTATAATCAATAAAAAATGGTACATTTTACTGGATTCAAATGTCGTTAACAACTCAAGGACCCAATATATATTTGCCATTTGCCAACCATATTAGCTCTCGTCACATGCTCTCAAATCCAAAAAAAAACGTTGCTGAAAAGGCCAACCATTCAATCACATCTCCAGAAATTGACATAAACCTGGCTCATTAATTACAATCTCTTAATTATAAGAATGATGAATTCAACTTGATTTTGTCTTTGTTTTTGTTTTGTTAAATACGGGAAGTAATACGAGTATTGTCTAAAAGGATATCTTCTGATAAACAGATTCTCCCTTCGCTCTTAAATCATTGATCTCTTAAGATTAAACATGCGAAAAAGGATATAGTAGGGTAATACTCCATCCATTAAATTGAAACACTTGTTATTATAGTAATTTGACCATTAATATATATTATGGAGTATATAATATTAACAATTAATAAAAATTTATTATAAAATTGATATTATGAAACTTTATTTTATACCTTTTTAAAACATTAATATAAAAAAAAAATTAAAAAAAAAAATAAAACCAATAAATTTTCCAATATTTGTATAAATTCATAGCCTCATTTAGTAAATGGATAGAACTGAAGTCATGTAAATTATTTATTAACAGAGTAAAAACGAGAATATAAAATTTTGATTGGGGAATAAAAAGTTTGCAAAATGCCCCATATTACATGAGGTGTGAAGATAAATAGTGATAAATAAATACTTAGTAGTGAAGTCCGCATCATGAGTTAGATGAGTTGAATAAGGAAATTAAAATTACACAAAATAATTATTTGAGGACGTAGATGAGAGTAATTACTACTTAGGTGAACATAGAAAGATTAGAAATCCTTTCTCCGACTCCAAATAAAAGTCTCATTTATGTACGCTGCCCTATCCCATAACACTTATTCTTTGGTGGAAGATATAAGCATGTTGAATAAAAAAAAAAAAAAAAAAAAAGTAGAAGAGGTTAGAGGCCATACTTTCTGTTGCAAGCACTGAGCTCATGCTACACTCCATAACTGAATATTATACCTGTCCAAGGTTTATTTTCTAAAGGTATGACTATTCGTATGATGACGTCGTTAGTTCCATTCTTCACAATGGACCCCTTTTTGTTTATTTTTATTTCCTATACCTAAAACCTTTTTATTTTTCTTTTTTGGTGAACTTTTTCTAATATATATTTTCATCAATTTAAATTATTATCACCCAATATCTGATCTCCCCTCAAGAGGTAGTAAATGGTTGAAAATTTATGAATGAAAAGAGATACATGCATTGATGAATTGGAATTTCCATAGACATTGGCATTATAATTACCATAGACATTGGCATATGAATTGAATTTCCTTTGCTTGCAGTTTGCATACAAATACATTCATATATTAACACCATTTATTATCACCTTTCAAACATGTCATATTGTCATATTTTGTTCTTTTCTTTAAGTATACAATCAATCAATTATAATTATCTGTTTGTGCTAGAGTAATGGTGTAATCTATCCCAGATGAATATCATCGCTTTATTTATTTTTCATCTTTCCCAAATTAACGATAAGTTATACAACTATTTCTACTCCTTATTGCATTTACTTTTTTCACTAATTACAAAAACAATTGATAACCAAACAATAGTTTATCTTCTAAAACTATATATTGTGAGCACATTAATTTAGATTAAATGGAAAATTATTACTCCATAAAAATCTATTACACCTTAAGCTAGACATTGAGACATATGTCACATATCTAACAAGATCTTAAATACTACTACGTTTTGTTAGTTGTTAATTATTATTTCATTTTTAAAATGTATAACAGTTAAAGTCACTACTAATTATATTTGTCTTAATTATATCATATTCACACCCTACTTATCGTTAGAAGCTAGCTACTTAATTATAGTATGATATTTAGATGCCCCTTTGACATAACAAGGAGCTTCATTCGGAAAATAGGAATCTTAATATATATTTTTAATTTTTTATGTGAGTAGATATATAAGGAAGGGGCAAGAACATTGGGTCAAACCCCTAGATATTCTTATTATAACATTTTTTTTTCATTAGTATAAATAAATAAGTAAAACTATTTGGAGGAAAAAAAATAACTTATCCATTAGCATGCAATCCACTCAAATAAGGGTGGAAATGGGCGTAACTCAAATAGCATGGTCTCAATGAATGAACACACAAAATGGGTGTGACTGAAATGGCATGGTCTCAGTCACTAAACACATGCACTAAATTTTATAACATGCTACCTTTTGCCTTAGAAAAGTACGTTGGCACAAGCTTTGTCTACCATATTCTTACATAAATCTTACTAGTTAGTGATTGAGAATGATACATGGTTCATTTATCAAGGTTTCCTTGTTTGGTAGACAAATGATGATAAGTTGATCTCTATCATCAAGAGACAAATCAAGCCGCGGATGTCATGGTGTTACAAAAGAAAGTAGTAATGTATCAAAATATGTCGATTTGGTTTTTCTTTCTTTCTTTGCCTCTCCCTTATCAATATCGGCAGAGATGTTATAGGTTGACTCCCTCTAAGGGCTGGAGTTAACCTAAATTTTCTTTTCTAATAAGATAAAATAGATGTATATACACATAGTTGTTTATTTCAGGATCACACGTGGCTAATTTATCAAGTTCTCCTTGTTTAGCAAACAAATAATTAATGATAAGTTGAATTCTGTCATCGAGAGACAAATAAATCAAGCGGTATAAATCATGCTCGCAAAAGAAAGTATGTCTCAAAAGATATCGATTCAATTTTCTAATTAAGCAGTATATTTCATGTCACAAAAGAAAGCATGTCTCGAAATACAAGCATGATTAGGCTGACCCCCTCAAAGGGGTTGACCTATTTTTTCTTTCCTTATAATATACAAGTACAATAGATGTATGTACATGTAACTTTTTGATTGAGAATTACACGTGACTCACTCCTTGTTTGGTAGAAAATAATATTGAAAAGTAGATATCGGATATTAGAAAACAAATTAAGCAGCTGAATATACCCTGCTTAACAAAGGAATTGTAATATGTGCCAAAATATGTCGATGTGGTTATTTTTCTTTGACCCTCCTCCTTTATCATCCGCAAGGATCGATGCTTTAGATTGACTCTCTCAAATGGGTTAACCTAGTTTGTCTTTACTTTTAAATTTAAAATAAAATAAATGTGTATGTACATATAATTATTTGATTGAGAATAAGAAGTTGGTTATGTTAGTTATTATAGGAAGAAATTCATGGCATGATCACAAAAAGAATTGAAGTATGTGCCAAAATACCTTGATTTGTTTCTTTCTTTGACCCTTCACCCTCCGCAAGGATGCTTTAGGTTGACTTTAAGATTGAAGTTAACCTTGAAAGGAATGGTGTCCTTCCAACAAGTGTATTCTTCCGATAGAGGGTTCAGAATTATTACGGAGCTAATTCTTCAGTAAGGTCAAGTGATCGGAATGCCTAGGTGGAGGCCGCTTTCGATCAGTAATATCGAGGTACAATTGATATTACAGCTTGATCTTAACTGAACCCTTCGGGTCGAACCCAATCGAATCACTGATCCGAGACGACGAATTAATCCGAAAGGATTTAATGAGTCGACAGAGTTTTACGAATACAGACGTCGGAAATCGAGCCTAGGGCGTCGAGACCGAACGTCGCAAAATCACAATCAACAAGTATGAGCGTAGCCATAGCTAGGCTAGGCTAGCTCAACGCAAGCCTAGGCGCACCGTGTGTGTGCTAGGCGCACCATGGTGTGCTAGGCACTATCGCAGCCTAGGTGCGCCCTGGCAGCCCATCGCAAGCTAGCAACATGCTAGCATGGGTGCCTGGGTGCGCATGGCAGCCATCGCAAGCCCCACAAGCACCAGGCAGCCCATCGCAAGCTAGCAGCATGCTAGCGTGGGTGCCTAGGTGCATATGGCACCCATCGCTAGCAATGGGCGCACCAGGCGCACCATCGCAGGCCCTAGTGCTGCGTACGTGCGTGTCTGGCATGGAAGCACCATCGCAGGCACCAGGCGCACCATGGCAAGCACTAGGTGCTGCGTGCGTGCGTGCTTGGCATGGCAGCACCATCGCAGGCACCAAGTGCTAGCATGGGTGCCTGCCTGGCATTGGCGCACCATGTGCGTGCTGGCTTGCGTGCTAGCCTTCGCATGGCAGCACCAAGCATCGCACCACATGCGAGGGCCTGGGCGCCAGCATGGTGCTAGGCCAAGCACAACAGCCTAGCATCACCACGCATCAAGACTGCCGCATGATGCGTGGGTAGTGCGAAGGAGGCAAAAGGTGTGTGCGTGTGTGCGTGGGGCTGCTAGGGGCCAGTGCCAGCACTAGGTGCTAGCAGCGCCCAGTGCCAGCACGTAGCACCAGCACAGCCCAGCAGCAGCATGCACTGGCTGGCTGGCTGGGTGCTGGGCAACAAGGCGACGCTAGCTGGCAGCCCCAGCTGGCACGCTAGCCGGCAGCCAACTAGCACACCTTGACCCGGTTTTGGGCATGGTGTGTGGGGACCAATACATGGCCTTGGGGATCAAGGCAATGCCCCCCCCCCAAGCCTTGGTCCTCACTTGGCTTTCTCTATAATTGTGCCATGTGTCGATTTGTGATTGAATTGATTAATTATTTAATTTTGGAATTAAATAATTATCATTTCACCAACTCTCCCACATTGATGGGAGATTGGAAATCAAGGGGTCATTTCCCTATAAATACCAAGCTTGGTATTGGGATTTGATACAACCTTGAGTGGAATTAAAAAGGAAACTCTAAGAAAAGAGTAAACCTTTGATTCGTAAAAGTCATAGTTATTTTGTCCGGGTCTTGACTAACCTTCAAGACTTAGGACGCTCGGGTCGGGTCGAGGGTACGATCCGTCGGAGATCTCGTCTTTTCGGGATTTTGAAGTAAGAGCTCTTTGGGAGCGAAGCACGCGTCAAAGGTATAATTCTTGTCCTTAATCTTGTTTGATTAAGTTTATTATGCTTGTTTAATTGCTTTAATTAAGGGGCGGGTCTTGGTGGGTTTCCTTCCGCGTAGTGTCGGGTCACTACGAAACCCTACAGTGGTATCGGAGCCACGCTCCTTTTAATTTTTGCAATTATTGTTTAATTAAGGTGTTTTAAAGAATTTATTTTCTGGTTCATGTTCATCTAATTAGATTAGATGCTCGTTTTAATTAATTTTTTAAAACTCGATTTTATTTTCGATTTGGCTGTCGAACCCAGATTTTGGCTCAAAAATAGTGATTTTTGGGTGGAATCGACATTCTGGAACTGTTTCAATTCTTTCACGGATGTCCAGAAGCCAAATTTGAACCAGAAACCCAATTTTTCTGGGGTTTTTCGTTTTTCAACGAAAATTTTAATTCTTTTTAAGCCTTTATTAATGCAAGCATTACAAGGTTAGATTAAATGCACATTTGCATCACTAATCTACTAGTTTTAAAATATCCTTGGGCATAATAATGGAGTGTTTATTAGTGCTTAAGTTGATATACCAATTTATCACATAAACTTGTTTTTCACAAATTTTGCAAATAAATTGCAATAAGGTGTGAAAACTTGTTGTGATTTTGTATTTTAAGTTCCCAAATAATGTTAAAGTTCTAATCTTTAAAGGTTTAAATGATTGGAACCCTAACCCTAAATTCCATGTTGAACAAAGTTTGAATTTTTTTTATGTTTGGTTGATTAAAATCCATTAAGTTCAATTACTTGTGAGTAAAATTTGATTAATCTTCATATTGGAAGATGTAATCTGGGTATTTTACACAAGTATGAAAGTTGGAAAATTTTTATCATTGGATGGTTAATTTATTTTTCCAACTCCCTTTTGTCAAATCCATTATTAATTTGCATATTGGCAAGATTAATTTTGGACATAGCTCATTTTATTTTAAGCATAAAGTTTGACCTAATTTTGTTCAAAATGGACATTTTGGATAAATTTAGGCTTATGCACCAATAAAATAAATTTATTAAGTTAGACTTAATTTTGTTTTATTTTATTTTCCCTCAAAATTAATTCTAAAATGTAATTTAGAATTGATTATTTTCACACACAAATCGGAATTAAATTACGAGTAAAATGCACGCAAAACGATGCAAAACCGCAAGCGTCACCAAGGCTAGCCGGGCTGCTTAGCAACCCACATGTAGGCTGCCTGTGGTGCGCATATGGTTGTGCATCGTTTGGAGCGTGGCTGTGTAGAATCATGTACGCTTTGAATTTCAACTTATTGATGCATGAATGGTTCTTCACTTCAAATTCTTTCAATTGTAGAATCATGTCTGCAAGTAACTCAAACAACAACCAAAAGTGCCCGACACTCCCCGAGAAGTTAGCTATCAAGCTTAACTTAACAAACCTTGATGAATGGGAAGAAGAACTCAGGAGAACTCTCCGGGGTTGTTCCAAGGAGTATGTTCTGGATACTTCCCTCCCAACTCTCTGTTCTAAGACCCTCTTGAGTGACGAAACTTATTGTGCATGGTCGAAAGACTGCAAATTAGTGTCACAACTCATGGCTAACTCCATCCCGGAAGAACGGAAAGAAAAACTTCCATTCTCTTTCTCGGACTTGTTCTTTGGAGGACTAAGGGATGTTGTCGGTGTGAGATTCTCTAAGAGTTTCAACGACAAAAATGATGGACTTTTATTTGAAGTGACTAGGTCACTTACGGACATGAATGTAAAGCCATCGGATCAAGGTTGTCTTGCGAAAGAAAGGTACCATCTTTGGTCTACGGTCTGCAACACTAAGTTGAGATCGGGTATGACCCTCCGACCCCATGTGGCAAGAATGACTAAGCTCTTCAAGCACATGGAACTCCTCGGAATTCCACTAGAAGATGGAATGGCTGGTCATATTTTGCTCACTTCACTCCACTCCACTCAGGATATGATGCATTAAAGGCATATATTTTTGATTCAAAGGAGACACATTCCTTGAAGAATGTGGTGGAGCTACTTCACCGGGCCAACTCATTTAGGGCAACCAAAAGACCATCAAGAAGGAGGGATCTCAAGGTTAAGGCTAAGATGCGTTGCTTCTACTGTGGCGGGCAAGGCCACTTCAAGAGAGAATGCAAGCTCTTTCGGGAAGAGGAGGAGAGGAATGGAGCATCCGCCTCAGGTATCTTCCTTAACACTTGTGGATTAAGCTTATCATAGGTATTAGATACCAAGTATGACTCACTTAATGTTGCCTTTTCAGGGACCAAGTGAGAAGCTTATCAAGTGTTGGTGCAAGATCAAGAAGACGACGAAGATGGTTTTTTGGTCGTGCTTGCATGCACTATTTTGTCTATGACATGTAATTAAACTATTTCTAGTTTTTCATCATGCTTTGAACATATTGTGATCCACGGCGTTGGACGCCTAGGAATTTCAAGTGTAAGACTTTGACAATAGTTGTTTCAAGTTTGTCTTACAAATTTATGTTCAATTAAATTTCATGTTTTACATAAGATTAGACAAAAGTTAATACCACTAGCTAAGACCATCGAGTCGAATCAAACCTACTTGTGGCATTGTCGTCTTGGCCATATTAACATCAAACGCATCAAGAAACTTCTTCAAGAAAGTGTTCTTGACTCATTCAACTTAGAGTCGTTTGAAAATTGCGAAGGATGCTTATTAGACAAGATGATAAAACAGCCATTCTCCAAGTTAAGAGAAAGGGCTAGTGACTTATTAGGTCTAATATACACGGATGTATGTGGACCTATGAGCACACCCGCAAGGCAAGGTTACCGATATTTCATCACTTTCACCGACGATTATAGTAGATATGGCTATATCTACTTAATGTCGAATAAATCTGAATCCTTTGAGAAGTTCAAAGAATTTCAGAAAGAAGTTGAAAATCAACTTGGCAAGAAAATTAAAGCACTTCGATCAGATCGAGGTGGCGAATATTTGAGCCATGAATTCGACGATCACTTGAAATAAAATGGCATTCTTTCAGAGTTGACACCTCCCGGAACTCCCCAATGGAACGGAGTGTCCGAACGGAGGAATCGGACCTTGTTAGAGATGTTTCGGTCAATGATGGGTCTTAGTGAACTCCCTATCTAGTTCTGGAGACATGCGCTACAAACAGCAGCACTAACACTGAATAGAGCTCCGTCAAAAGCTGTTGAAAAGACTCCATATGAATTATGGACTAAGAAACCTCCTAGGTTGTCTTTTCTCAAGATTTGGGGATGCGAAGCATATGTCAAGCGATTAATTTTGGACAAACTTCACCCCAAATCGGATAAGTGTTTCTTTGTGGGATATCCAAAAGAAACCAAAGGGTATTACTTCTACAATAAATCCAAGAACAAAGTGTTTGTTGCTCGTGATGGTGTCTTTTTGGAGAAGGATCACCTTTCCAAAATGACAAGTGGGAGGAAAATCGAACTCGACGAAGTTCGAGAGGACGAGCAACAATGTCAACCTGACAAAACTGACAATCTAGATACTTTGGAAGCATCTCAGAAAATTGGTCAGAGTCAAACAGACAATGTAAATGCTCAACCGATAACCCTACGTAGGTCGCAGCGGCAAAGATCTCAACCAGACAGATACCTCGGTATCGTCTTAACCGATGATTAGGACATCCTAGTTATGGATGGTGATGAGTCGGCGACATACAAGCAAGCTATGACGAGCCTCGACTCTGCAAAATGGAAAGAGGCCATGAAATCCGAGATGGACTCCATGTCTGAAAATCAAGTCTGGGACTTGGTGAATTTGCCCGAGGGTTACACACCCATTGGTTGCAAATGGATCTTCAAAGTGAAGACATACATGGATGGAAATGTATAGATATACAAAGCTAGACTGGTGGCAAAAGGTTATAGACAAGTCCACGGGATTGACTATGACGAAACTTTTTCACCAGTTGCAATGCTAAAATCCGTCCGGATCATCCTAGCGATTGCTGCATATTACGATTACGAAATATGGCAAATGGATGTCAAAACCGCCTTCCTTAATGGGATTTTGGAAGAAACTGTGTATATGACACAGCCAGAAGGTTTTGTCGATCCAGGCAACGATGGAAAGGTTTGCAAGCTGAAGAAGTCCATTTATGGACTACAGCAAGCCAACAGAAGTTGGAGTCTGCGATTTGATGAAGCCATTAGTAAGTTTGGTTTTATCAAGAATCCAGATGAGTCTTGTGTATACAAGAAGGTCAGTGGGAGTGACATTGCATTCCTAGTCCTGTATGTCAATGACATACTGCTCACTGGAAACAGCACAAAATTATTGGAGTCCGTAAAGGGCTGGTTGGGAAAGTGCTTTTTAATGAAGGACTTAGGAGAGGCACTGTACATATTGGGCATCAAGATCTACAGGGATAGATCTAAGAGGATGATTGGATTAAGCCAAAGTACTTACATTGATAAGGTACTGGCTCGATTCAACATGGAGAATGCCAAAAGAGGGCATTTACCCATGTCCCATGGCATAACTCTCAGCAAGAAACAGTGTCCACAAACACCTGTTGAGCGAGAAAGAATGAATCAGATCCCATATGCTTCGCTAATCGGATCGATCATGTATGCCATGATATGTACAAGGCCGGATGTATCGTATTCCCTGAGTGCAACGAGTCGATACCAATCGAACCCAGGAGAGGCACATTGGACTGCGACCAAGAACATCCTTAAGTACCTGAAAAGGAACAAGGATAAATTCCTGGTGTATGGAGGCCACAAAGAACTGGTTGTTGAAGGTTACACCGACGCTAGCTTCCAGACTAACAGAGACGACTTCAAGTCACAGTCGGGGTACATATTCTGTCTGAATGGAGGAGCGTTTAGCTGGAAGAGTGCCAAGTACTTGGCCGCTTCGGAAGCTGCCAAGGAAGCTGTTTGGATTCGCAAGTTCATTAGCAAACTTGGTGTTGTACCCTCAATCAAGGGGCCGATAGACCTCTATTGTGATAACAATGGAGCTATTGCTGAGGCCAGGGAGCCGAGAGAACACCAGAAGGTCAAACATGTGCAAAGGCGATTTCACATGATAAGGGAATGGAAATCCGAAGGTGAAATCAGAATTTGTAAGATCGGCATGGATGATAATGTAGCCGATCCTTTGACTAAACCTTTGCCTCAAGTGAAACACAACAAGCACATTGAGGCAATGGGAATCAAGCATGTTGGAGACTAGCTTTGAAATTCCCTGTACATGTGTTTTAATTAAATAGGATATTTAATGTAAGACACTGTATTAAAACATTCATTAATGGAGTAATTAAATTTTTGTGCAAAGTTATCATTCACTCCATTACTATTTAATTGTGGTTTAGAATTAAATAATGAGTCCATTCGATTTACGGAAATATTCAAAACAGGGTATCAAGACCATGTCATGGATAAAGAAACACCTGTTAAGTGAACATTGAATATTAAATCGAAAAGTGTCCCTAATCAAGGTCATCTAACAGATGGACGATTGATGACCGCCATAGATTAGTGTGGTGATGATTTACAGCACCGTTTCTTGTGCTGCGAGGACGTGACGGTCATAAATCATTTGCACAGGTACAGTTTAGAACTGTAATGGATAAGACCTATGAGAGTACTTTAAGAAAATTTAAATTTTGTCATAAGTACATTTCTCATTATGACTATCGGAACTTATTTCCTCCGACCATGAGTACTGTGAAGTTTTCTTGTTTGAGTACTAGACTCTTTGATGTTTCCAAACGTCTGCCGTAACTGGGGATCATAACGGGAACACTCGGGAGACTATGTCCTCTTAGTAAGAAGAACTTACAATACAAGACTGGGATTGTCCCCCTAATAACAATAGGGAAAATGTTTTGTTGTTTACAAGGCCGCTCGAAGAGTGAGACTGTGAAAAATGCATGGTTGTGCTCACATGGATTTTAGAAATCATCTGCTTATTGACAGTCGAACTCGGAGATCGAGAAACACTTCTGAACGTAATAAGGATGGCAAAGAATCTTACCTTATAGTTCACGAAGAAACATTAAGTGACATAGGAAATGAGTTATATACTGTATGCACACTTGTCCGGAAGGAAAAGTGGGAGATTGAAAGGAATGGTGTCCTTCCAACAAGTGTATTCTTCTGACAGAGGGTTAAGAATTATTACGGAGCTAATTCTTCAGTAAGGTCAAGTGATCGGAATGCCTAGGTGGAGGCCGCTTCCGATCAGTAATATCGAGGTACAATTGATATTACAGCTTGATCTTAACTGAACCCTTCGGGTCGAACCCAATCGAATCACCGATCCGAGACGACGAATTAATCCGAAAGATTCTCCTAATCAATCGCGAGGGTTTCTTCGGGCGACCAGCTCGGTGAAAACTCACCCCGTATTCCATGTAAGTCAGGCCACAGGTCGCACATAAGCCGCCGGGTTGCACGACGGGCGCCGGCCTCGGTGATCATTATTGATGGACCCTCAGGAAAGCCCGGCCAGAACCACACGTGCAAGTTTCCCTGCATAGGCTCAAAGAGGAGGTTTATCCTGGCTGGGCAGCAGGGGCGTAGCGAGTCAAGTTTTTGGAAAATTTAGTATAAAAAAAAGCTTAACCAAGAAAACTATAGCGCGTTAGCTCACCCTCAACAGGAGCTACCCATTTCGATCAATTAGCCAAGATTTTGACCGGAGACTGAGTTCAGGTAAGAAGAGGGTCAATTTTCGCATGTCTTCTTTGCTTTCATGGCCCAAATAGCTGTATTTAATGAGTCGACATAGTTTTACGAATACAGACGTCGGAAATCGAGCCTAGGGCATCGAGACCGAACGTCGCAAAATCACAATCGACAAGTATGAGCGTAGTCATAGCTAGGCTAGGCTAGCTCAACGCAAGCCTAGGCGCACCATGTGTGTGCTAGGCGCACCATGGTGTGCTAGGCACTATCGCAGCCTAGGCGCGCCCTGGCAGCCCATCGCAAGCTAGAAACATGCTAGCATGGGTGCCTGGGTGCGCATGGCAGCCATCGCAAGCCCCAAAAACACCAGGCAGCCCATCGTAAGCTAGCAGCATGCTAGCGTGGGTGCCTAGGTGCATATGGGACCCATCGCTAGCAATGGGCGCACCAGGCACACCATCGCAGACCCTGGTGCTACGTACGTGCGTGCCTGGCATGGCAGCACCGTCGCAGGCACCAGGCGAACCGTGGCAAGCACTAGGTGCTGCGTGCATGGTGCCTGGCATGGCAGCACCATCGCAGGCACCAAGTGCTAGCATGGGTTCCTGCCTGGCATTGGCGCACCATGTGCGTGCTGGCTTGTGTGCTAGCCTTCGCATGGCGGCACCAAGCATCGCACCACATGCGAGGGCTTGGGCGCCAGCATGGTGCTAGGCCAAGCACAGCAGCCTAGCATCACCACGCATCAAGACTGCCGCATGATGCGTGGGTAGTGCGAAGGAGGCGCAAGGTGTGTGTGTGTATGGTGCGAGGCGCAATGCGGCCAGCATGCGTGGCTCGCTAGCAGCACGCATGCTGGCTGTGCTAGCGATGATGCGCAAGGTGTGTGCGTATGTGCGTGGGGCTGCTAGGGGCCAGGGCCAGCACTAGGTGCTAGCCGCGCCCAGCGCCAACACGTAGCACCAGCACAGCCCAGCAGCAGCATGCACTGGCTGGTTGGCTGGGTGCTGGGCAGCAAGGCGACGCTAGCTGGCAGCCAGCTAGCACACCTTGACCCGGTTTTGGGCATGGTGTGTGGGGACCAATACATGGCCTTGGGGATCAAGGCAATGGTCCCCCCAAGCCTTGGTCCTCACTTGGCTTTCTCTATAATTGTGCCATGTGTCGATTTGTGATTGAAATGATTAATTATTTAATTTTGGAATTAAATAATTATCATTTCGCCAACTCTCCCACATTGATGGGAGATTGGAAATCAAGGGATCATTTCCCTATAAATACCAAGCTTGGTATTGGGATTTGATACAACCTTGAGTGGAATTAAAAAGTCAACTCTATGAAAAGAGTAAACCTTTGATTCGTAAAAGTCATAGTTATTTTGTCCGGGTCTTGACTAACCTTCAAGACTTAGGACGCTCGGGTCGGGTCGAGGGTACGATCCGTCGGAGATCTCGTCTTTTTGGGATTTTGAAGTAAGAGCACTTTGGGAGAGAAGCACGCGTCAAAGGTATAATTCTTGTCCTTAATCTTGTTTGATTAAGTTTATTATGCTTGTTTAATTGCTTTTAATTAAGGGGCGGGTCTTGGTGGGTTTCCTTCCGCGTAGTGTCGGGTCACTACGAAACCCTACAAACCTAATTTTTCTTTAATTATAAAAGAAAATAGATGAAAGCATTAGCAACTATTTGGTTGAATTACACGTGGCTCATTTATCAAGTTCTCCTTGTTTAATTTGGCGTTCTCTCTAATTTTTAATAAGTACATCACTTTGACTTTTGTTAACTTTGACATATAATAAATATAATTTTTATTTCTTAAAATGTTTTTTGTAATAATAATCATGCATATTTTTTAAAATGTCAATTTTATAATTTTATTATTAATGTACAATACAAGAAATAAATGGTCAAAGTTATGCATTGACATGCGTAGCAATCATTATAATGTACTTATTTAAAAGTAGATGGAGTAGTGACACATAATGAGAAGCTGATTTTTGTTGTTAGGAGATAATCAAGTAGCGGATTTCATGGCTTGATTGGTCACAAAAGAAAGTATGTGCAGTGTCAAAATATGCTGATTTAATTAGTTTTATAATATCTTCTTTAATCTTTCTCCCTCCCTTTTTTTATTATCATCTGTAAGGATGATTTAGGTTAACCTTCTGGGGTGAACCTGGTTTTTCTTTCCTTATAAAATATAACAGATTAAATATATGTAAGTGCGCTTGTTTGGTTGATGATAACATGGAGAAGCTAATATTTTTAGAAAGTTCTATATTATACATAATGAAGGAATTTATTTACCTATATCGCAACCCTATGAAATATTAAAGTTCTTCATGGGAAGTAGAAATTTCTATGTCTAACCAATCTTTCTTCTTTTTTTTTTTTTTCCTGAAACGACACTGGAAAATAAAGCAATAGTCGAAGTGAGCAAAAAAAAGCTAGCCAACTAATAATGCTGCATCTACTCATTGGGTGGATAATTTAACTTACTACTTAGAGCAAATTTAACGGTTGAGAAAAGAAACATGCTCGCAAATATTAAATATTTCAAACTATTAGTTATACCGTACTATAGTTGCAAATCATGTTGAATAGTTTTAGCAAGAAAATAAGCTTTGTGGGGGTAATCAGTTTGGCAAATATTAATTAAATAAATAATATTTAAAATATTTAAAACAAATTCATTATCAACTAGCTACCTTACCCATTAGAGCAAATTGAAAAGTAGATAAATTTGTTAAAGCTTGAGAAAATGACATGGCATAACAATAAATAAGCCAACCATTGGAGATTTGGAGTTACTCTTATAGTCCAATATTTGTAATGCTAAGTTGGATTCCATACACACTACCATGCATACATAATTTATCTCTATTAAACATAGAAAATTTATTGGTATTGTAGGGAATTTTTCTAACTCAACTTTGAGCTCCACTTTGATCATGTTTTTATGCATGGTGGCGTCCAAAGGGAAGGAACCTAGACATAGAAGAGTCGCCAACAAGTTTTAAGAACTTGTAAACTTTCACGGATGTGAAGTTTACACCCCATTCACGACCACGGAGATCGCTCACTCCATAGTGGTCCGGAACCATGACTAGATGTTCGGGGATGATGGTACGAATCCAACCTAAAAGACATTGAACCCGCCTTAAATCTGTTAGATATTTAGAGTGTTGATGGTTGCGCGCGCTCGCGAACCATGAAGAGCGCCCGCGCAAGGTAGGCGCGGCCGCGCAGAGAGCGCCTAAACCGCGTACCTCTCTGGAAATTGGCAATTTGGAAGGATGAGGTTGGCGCGCCCGCGTGTCTGGTGGCGCGCTCGCGTGTCTGGTGGTACGCCCGCGCGTCTGGTGGCGCGGTCGCGCTGCTGGTCGCGCCTAAACCGCGCCCCTCACTGCCTTCTTGTTGAATTTCGCAACTTGGGTGAGGAGCGCCCGCTCCACCTTAAGGAGCGCCCGCTCCTCGTGGCAGTTGCGGTTTTGTTTTTCTTTTAATTGCGAAATTAAAAGAATGATTGCGGTTAATTATTTTTATCCTCTTTGATTTTCCTCTCTAAGAATACTCTCTTCTTCACAATTTCACTAAGAAACTTGAAATCTCTTCTTGAAATACTCCATCAATTAAGTTTATAATTGAGAATTTGAACATCTTTCTACACATCTTTGTGCTTAGAGTGTAGTGTTCGTCTATTGTATCTCAAAGCGTATTTCTAGTTCAACCCAAGCACCATTGTGGGGGAAATTAACGCTTTAGGAAAGTGTTTACACGCCTTAGACGAGTATCAAGTGTTGAAGACTCACGTGGTCCATGGTATTCTCGTGTTCTTGGTTGTTCATTTGGCTTGGAGTGAGGCAAGTATAGTTCTTCATACTTGTAGTTTAGTTTGATTCTCTGTAATTTTTGCTTTCTAAACTTGTTGGTGTTTGGTTTGTTTGTGTAATTGGTATTATATTACATTGTAATTTATTTATCAATTACATAGTTCTAGAATTTGTTCTAGTAGGAACGTATTTTCTAACAATCTAAAGCTTATTTGGTTGAAGGATCTAGGGATGTCCTTAGTTCCACTACTCCATATTGTTTTAATGTGGATAGTGACCCAAAAACTTATAGCGAGGCCTTATCTTCCCAAGATAGTGCATTTTGGAAAGAAGCTATAAATGATGAGATGGACTCCATCATGGGAAACGACACTTGGGTCTTAGAGGATTTACCTCCCGGTTGCAAATCTCTTGGTTGCAAGTGGATACTCACTAGGAAAAGGAGGTCGGATGGCTCCATAGTGAAATTTAAACCCAGATTGGTTATCCAAGGCTTTAGGTAAAAGCATGGTGTTGATTATTTCGATACCTATGCACCGGTTGCAAGAATTACCTCCATAAGGTTATTGATTGCAATGGCTTCGGTATATAATCTAGTGATTCATCAAATGGATGTCAAAACGGCATTCCTTTATGGAGATGTAGAGGAAGAAGTGTATATGAAACAACCCGAAGGGTTTGTTTTGGAAGGACAGAAAAATAAGGTGTGTGAATTGGTTAATTCATTGTATGGACTTAAACAAGCACCAAAACAGTCGCATCGAAAATTTGATGACACGATTTTGTCCTTTGGATTCAAAGTGAATCAAGCTGATAAGTGTATATATAGCAAATTTGATGATAAAGGTCATGGTGTCATTATTTTTCTATATGTTGATGATATGCTTATCTTTGGTACAAGTCTACAACAAGTAGAATTGACCAAGGAATTCTTAACCTCATCTTTTCAGATGAAGGATTTGGGGGAGGCGGATGTCATTTTGGGCATCAAGATTATTAGGGACAATGATAGACTTACTTTAAGTCAATCATATTATATTGAGAAAATGATCAAACAATTTAATATGTTTGATAAGAGTCCGGTGAATACCCCCATGGAACCTAATGTTAAATTGGTTAAGAATTCGGGGAAAACGGTTTCCCAATTGGAATATTCAAGGATAATTGGATCCTTGATGTATGCCATGACTAGTACAAGACCGGATATTGCATTAGCTGTGGGGAAACTAAGTAGATTTACTAGTAACCCGGGTGTACAACATTGGTTTGCAATAAAAAGGGTCTTGAGATACCTTAAGGGTACGTTAGACTATGGTCTAACTTATAGTGGATTTCCTTCAGTTTTAGAAGGATATTCTGATGCAAGTTGGATCACTTAAAAAGAGGATGACTCTTCTATAAGTGGTTGGGTATTCATGTTTGGGGGAGGTGCCATTTCATGGTATTCCAAGAAACAAACTAACATTGCGGATTCCACTATGGCAGCGGAGTTTATAGCTCTTGCTTCAGCTAGTAAAGAGGCTGAGTGGTTGAGGAATCTTATGTTAGAGTTGCCTTTATTGCCTAAGCCAATATCACCGGTGGCTATTCATTGTGATTCGAATTCGGCTTTGATAAAGGCATATAGTCAAGTGTATAATGGTAAGTCTCGGCATATTTCACTAAGGCATAGCCTAGTGAAAGAGCTTATCAATGATGGGGTCATAAGTCTTGACTATGTTCCTAAGAAAATGAATTTGGCGGATTGCTTTACTAAAGCAATGCCAAGACATTCCATCATATTTTCTTTGAATGGACTGGGTTTATGTCCTAAGACACAAATTTGTGAAACCCAATCTAACGCTTGAAGAAACATAAAGTCTTAGATTCAATGTGGTTGAATTGCATTTTTGTTGTTTGATAGCAATGTATGATGACCCATATTGCTGTATTACTTGTGATGTGTAAGGTAGCGTCTATTTAAAGTTCTCAAAGATTTAGAGTTGAGAAGCTCTAAATGAAGGTGTTTTATCACAAGGACACCATAACGTATATAAGAACCTACCTATATGAGTTCGAAATTTAGCCGCTTCAAGAAGTCTAGATGGACATATAGACTTTGATGAACTTATGAAAGATACGGACACATGGCTGTATAAAAGTGTCAAGTGATGTTAAATTCGAGTTATCTTGTGTGTACTTCACCTTCGAATGGTTGGATATATTCGTGTGATTCAACCCATATGGAAATCACGGAATATGATCACCGTTAAGTGTGTAATACTAGGTGTCAATTCAATCCGTAGGGACATTGGCATTGATGCATGAGATGTGGCTTAATTAATGGAAGTGGAGAAAGTTTTAGAAACACTCTAAATGGGGGAGGATTGTTAGAAATTTAGAGTGTTGATGGTTGCGCGCGCTCGCGAACCGTGAAGAGCACCCGCGCAAGGTAGGCGCGGCCGCGCAGAGAGCGCGCCTAAACCGTGTACCTCTTTGGAAATTGGCAATTTGGAAGGATGAGGTTGGCGCGCCCGCGCATCCTGGTGGCGCGCTCGCACTACTGGTCGCGCCTAAACCGCGCCCCTCACTGCCTTCTTGTTGAATTTCGCAACTTGGGTGAGGAGCGCCCGCTCCTAGAATAGGAGCGCCCGCTCCACCTTGAAGAGCGCCCGCTTCTCCTGGCAGTTGCGGTTTCGTTTTTCTTTTAATAGCGAAATTAAAAGAATGATTGCGGTTAATTATTTTTATCCTCTCTGATTTTCCTCTCTAAGAATACTCTCTTCTTCACAATTTCACTAAGAAACTTGCAATCTCTTCTTGAAATACTCCATCAATTAAGTTTATAAATGAGAATTTGATCATCTTTCTACACATCTTTGTGCTTAGAGTGTAGTGTTCGTCTATTGTATCTCAAAGCGTATTTCTAGTTCAACCCAAGCACCGTTGTGGGGGAAATTAATGCTTTAGGAAAGTGTTTACACGCCTTAGACGAGTATCAAGTGTTGAAGACTGACGTGGTCCATGGTATTCTTGTGTTCTTGGTTGTTAATTTGGCTTGGAGTGAGGCAAGTATAGTTCTTCATACTTGTAGTTTAGTTTGATTCTCTGTAATTTTTGTTTTCTAAACTTGTTGGTGTTTGGTTTGTTTGTGTAATTGGTATTATATTACATTGTAATTTATTTATCAATTTCATAGTTCTAGAATTTGTTCTAGTAGGAACCTATTTCCTAACAAAATCGGCCTCTACTTAATTCTTATGATATTCATGTGCGCTTTTTGATCAACATACATAGATCAAATTAATCCTAAGCATATTTAATCTACGTCGGTTGATTGTTAATGCACAATCAAATCGATTATTATTGGTGATCACTTAAATTAAAATCATATTTGCCTCAATCAAATTATTAATTATCTTATAGACGTGATTTCAAGTACAAATTCCCTTTAATCCTGGAGAAAGAGGCGTGATCAAGCAATAACAATAAATCATGAATAATCAAGCAATGTATAATTGACACGACAATTATCATCATCATATCATTAAAACATCATTAGCAAGATCCTATGCATGATACTAAACGGATTAATAACAAATCCTAGCATGTTACTAATAAAAATCATAATCAAAGGTTTAGCCTAAACATGATACTAGAAATCAATATCAACATCCGAACATGATACTAGAAATCATAAAAAACATCCTAATATGATACTAGGAATTAAAATAATATTCTAAACATGATTTCTACTCCAAAGTCAAGGATTAAGTAATTGAATTACTTAAGTTGATGTTCCTCCCTTCTTGCTATTAAAATAATACACACGTTAGTAACTTCAAGAAAGATTAAATCAACAAAGTAAATAAATCAAATAATAATTGAAATATAGATTTGGGACCAAACCCTCAGAACTATTAACCTTTCACGGCGAGGTCGAAGGCAACTTCGACATTGGCTAGGAGTATTCAAAGCTCGTGAAGGAGGTATGGTATTTGATTAGGGAAAAGTATCAAGGATGTGTACTAGGACGTGTTTAGGCTAGGCTAAGAAAGGAATCAAGAGAGATAGAAAGTATTAGAGAAGGGATTATATAATGATTGTTGGTGAATGAAAATGGGGTGAAACGACCTATATTTATAAGGAAAAAAGTTGGTCGAAGGATCAGAAAAGAGTCAGAATCCGACTCGGAGTAAAACATTTCTCATCGCGGCGCGACAGCTTTATCACGGCGCGACAGGTCCATCGCGCGCGATAGTGCTGTCGCTCAGCGATGGTTTTGGAAAGATAAGATTCGTACAGAATCCAATTTTCAATCGGATTGGGTCAATCAAATTTCCGTACGTATTCTATTTTGACCGGGATTAAGATCATTGAAAAACAGATGTTTTATCCGATGTAAAATTCTTAAATCTTTATCTTTTCAAAAATAGGATAAATTAGAACCTTTTAGAGGATTCTAGAAGCTCACAATAAATCCTAATGGATTTAGGATCGAAAACAACCTTCTAGAAGATTCTAGAAGCTTGTAATAAATCTTAATTGGTTTAGGAATGGGATTAAGATGGACCCTCCACGTGATCATTGGGTGGCAGGTAAGGTTTGGTTCGGGCTCGATATAGTATTTTAGCAATAGCTTCTTCGTTATAAGTCAGATTTGGGCTTATAATATATCGTTGGAAAGATTTTTTCAAACCCCATCCAACTACACAATAATTGGACCAGGATTATGGACTAAAATTGACTAGTTTGGACGTTTTTATAAAGAGGACATGAAATAAATGATTTTCAAAGACACTAAATAAATGACTTTGGATTAAAACATTTAAGGAAAGGTTTGAAATGGTTAAGGCCTAAAGGGAATTCATGAGACTCTTCAACTCTTCACCTAACTCGATAATCAAAGGCGTGAATGGTACTCAACACTGGGTTTGATTTTTGGGAGACACAATTAGGTGTCTACAGGTATAATATGAACCAAGATTTTTCGAAGCAAATCGTATAGCACAAGATGTAAAAAGTAGTAAAAAAAAACAAAATATTATTAAACTTATTGGTCTCATACGTTTAGATGACTTAATAATAAGGATAAATAAGTTCATTTAATATAAGGGCTAATAAGTTTAAGTAATATAAGATAAGGGCTCATTAATCCAAATTATAAAAGATAAGGGTTAATGAATTTCTATAAGGTGTAATAACACGATCCAATAAGGTCCAATAAAATGAGATGATATAACATAAGGGTTGATAAGTTCAGATGAGATAATATAATGGTTAATAGGTTTAAATAAGATAGTTTGATCAGGATTAGCTAATAAGATAAGTGAAATTCAGGTAAAGAAACACTCTTAAAATGTTTGTAGTTTGTAACGTACCTTGTGTGTAGCCGGATTGCTTCAAACATGATCTAAAAGCAACTAAGCAAGTCATGTTATATTGCCTGAAAAACCATCGTTGATAATTGCATGGTATGATCTTATGAATGATTTAATTTAATGACACATACAACGTATATAGGTCCACTCTGATTAGATCTCTCTAGTACATATATGTATACCTTCCCTATCACTACACTCTAGAAAAAATAAATAAATAAATTAAGAGCAGGAATCAACATGTTGAAACTAATCTTCAACGTAAATTAAACTTTATCTTAAAACCAATTGATAATAAGTAATAACGAGTTAAATAACATGAAAAATTTGTACTTCCTCCGTTACATATTAGTTTTACAATAACGACTGGTAAATGCACTAATCTATTTTTACACGTAAAGACAGTTAGTTTCAACTCACATTGCATGTGGCCTTTAACCATTCAACAATTCCTTTTACACATAAGCCTATCTTTCTCTTGCAATCTAAGAAAGTAATAACATTATAAATGAACCATTTTTCAAACTTCCAACTTGAGGTCAAATAAATAGCATCGATCATCCACCTCTTAAGGTAATAATTTTTTTCGGACATCTTACTCCAAACTAAATTTCAATTCCTCTCCATCTTACTTCAATTAATTCAAATCAATAGATTGATATCATATTATCATGACATGCATTCTTGTAATACCATGAAAATTTTTGTGAAAAAAATGTCGTTATATTATCTTCTATTGCCTTTTGCCTTCACGGGATCGTTTGGTTGGATCATTTGGAATGGATTGGAATGGAGTTAGAATCCATTCCATCAACTTTTTTGTTTGGTTGAGTTTTTCAGTAATAGAATCTCATACCTAAAGGGTTTTAATTCCCCCTCCCCCCTCTCCCATACCTATGGAATCTCATACCCACCTCTCTCCCTAAGATTTATTATCCATTCTATTTAATGAAGTATAGAATCCATTCCAACAATAAAACTAAACTACTTTAGATTAGTATGCGTTTTAGAATCCATACCTATCTAGTATGAGATTGCATGCCAATACATTTTAATTTGATGAAACAAACACCCCTAAAATATATATTTTACGCTTAGGTAGTTGGGTTATAGCTTGAAGTGCAAGACTCTAGTTCAATTATACACGGAAGCTAATTCTATCCTACAAAACTTTATATTTTAGCATTGTTTTTCTCTTTTTAATGGAAATATCTATTGTACAATTTGCTAGTTGTATCTTTTTTTAGTACTTGATGGTTACATGTTTGACAACCATCTATCTTTAAATTAAAATCGTCACACTAAGATTGCTCCATTACTAAAAATGGATTCATTAACGGCATTAAATTTGCTTCAATTCTTTAATGTTATATTTTCTTCATGCACCTAAAAAAAAAAATAAAAATAAAAAATACCAACTCCTTAAAACGGAAACTAATGAATACCAAGTATGGATCAATTTTAGTGCGACGGGATGAATACAAAGTGTTTAGGGGTGGGACTTCGGTTTGACGGTTCGGTTTGACCTAGGTGCGAGTCGGTTTCGGTTTGGAGCGGTTCGGGTTGAAACGGTTTGATTTAGCTGACGGGTCGGTTCAATTCGGTTTGGGTTAGTCACGGGTCGGTTCGGTTTCGGTTTATTTCTTTACGGTTTAAATTCGGTTTGGGTCATAAGCGGGTCGGTTTATAAACAATTCGGTTCATGCCGGTTCAGTTTGAAACGGGTCGGTTTAGGGGGCGGGTTTACCCGGGTTGATGTCGATTCGGTTTACAAACGGTTTGGATCATGCCGGTTCGGTTTGAAACGGGTCGGTTTAGGGGCAGGTTTACCCGGGTCAATGTTGGTTCGGTTTATAAACGGTACGGATCATGCTGGTTCGGTTTGAAATGGGCCGGTTTAGGGGAGGGTTTACACAGTCCAATGTCGGTTCGGTTAATGAACGGTTCGGATCATGCCGGTTCGGTTTATAAGCGGTTTGGGTCATGAATTCATGATTGTTTTAAAGATCGCGTCATGACCATGATTTAATGAGTTGATACTTAGAATACGATAAATCGATAATTAAGGAAGTACAAGTACTCAATCAGATCGACCAACAAGTGTTTTAAACTTTTAAGTTTTAATAATCAGATATGTTTATCGATTATACGTACATACCAATGATTCAATGAGGCAATGATAGTATGATAATGATACCAACCGTACATTTGTACGATATGATATACATAATAATTAAATAATTAATACATAATTACATATACATTAACAATATCGTATTGAATCAATTTCCATTTCCAAACATTGCATTTGTTATAGATTATAAGTTACACGAGATTAAATGGATTCGTTATTTAGTTTGTTACTTTATTTAGATTACTAACTCAAACAACTTGATAAGTTAAATGGACGAAATCACTAAAGTGGTGATGAAATCATTATTCAATATTAATGTACAAATAGTCAAATATACAACGGTTAGATTGAATACCCATGAGAAACAATGGTTAGACTTAGATTTCATTACTTTATTAGTTATTAGTATTATTACTTATTATTTTATTAAGTTATTAGTTTATTACATATACAGTCACAGACTCACAGATATGTATACGTATAGAGATGTCAGATATTGATATACATTAAGTCATTTTCTATGTCGTATTGAATCAATTTCAATTTTGAAACATTTGCATTTCTTACAATTTATAACTTACAAGTTCTGAAGCACACGCAATGCGTGCACGATTTTCAAGGTGTTACAATTTATAACTTACAAACCCATTATGAGCTATTACTCTTATCAGCCGTTTTACTTGCACAATTACACTTCTCTCTCAAAAATTTCACCTCCCCTCCTTCCAATTCTACTTCCCGCCAAACCAAATCCTTTGAATTTCCTTTTAAACCACTTTACCGCCAATAACTAGCCCCCAAATCCGTAATCCGTGTGCCCAACTCCAAATCTAACTAAAACCGTCGATTATACCCCCAAATCAACGCTCCACATCCTTTCCCTCAAAACCTCGATTTTCAAAACCACCTCCCTATAAATAACCGCTCTCTTTCTCCCTCCCAAATCACTCACATTCTCACTCCACCCTTCATCTTATCATCTATCATTTTCTGCAACCCCAAACTTTCTCTCTCTAAAACCTTCACTTTCTCTCTTAACATCAACAATGGCACGAACCAAGCAAACCACAAGAAAATCCACCGGTGGAAAGGCCCCAAGGAAGCAACTCGCCACCAAGGCAGCCCGTAAGTCAGCCCCAGCCACCGGTAGAGTGAAGAAGCCTCACCGTTTCAGACCTGGAACCATTGCGCTTTGTGAGATCACGGAGTGAAGAGCACTGAGCTTCTCATCAGGAAGCTTCCATTCCAGAGGCTTGTCAGAGAAATTGCTCAGGATTTCAAGACTGATCTTCGTTTCCAGAGCTCTGTTGTTGCCGCTCTTCAGGAGGCTGCCGAGGCGTACTTGGTTGGTCTGTTTGAGGATACTAACCTTTGTGCGATTCACGCTAAGAGGGTTACTATTATGCTTAAGGGTATTCAGCTTGCCCGAAGGATTCGTGGTGAGAGGGATTAATTGGGGGTTTTGATTGAATTTGAATTTCTAGGGTTAGTGTTTTGTGATAATGGTAATAGTAGTTTGATGATGTTTCAGTTGATAAATCTGAAATCTAATCTGGGTAGTAGTGATAGTAGTTTCATTATGTATTGGTATATGTATTGTGAATTTTAATCAATGAAAATGGTGACTTTTTTTAATTGCTTGTTGATATTACTCTAATTTTAATGCTATTTATCTGCTGGATTTGTGGTAGTGTTATGAAATAATTGTGGCTAAAGAATGGTTTAATTCGTATATTATGGAATAATGTTTTAATTGTTTGTTTTCTTCCTGTATTTGGGATTGATTGAAATTGGGCTTATTTGAGGTTTGGTTAAAACTTGGTCATGATAATATTGGATTTTATTGTGAATTGTTCTAATTTCTTCTTAGGCAAATGGGTCTTTCGAATTTTCAAATTATTAAGTTGTTAACAATCGAATGATATTGTAACTTGGTCAAATTTTAAATTGAATGGTGTGGTATAAATGTGAATTGTGATTGACTGATTGGAAATTGTAACTCCATAGTATTGATAGTCTAGGAGATTTGTAATTGTACTTTTGAGAATTTGATTCAACCCGAAACATGAGCATTGAAGAGAGATTAAAGTACAATGATTCTGAGGAAGAGGAAGATGATAATGTGCTAGACGCCTAGACTACATATGTTCAGTTACCATATCAAATTCTACACTAAGCTCAGATGTAACCAGACGATTACAAGAGCTATTTGATATAAACCGTTGTATAAACCTAAGTTGTTTAATTAGATCTACATTTAGTAATGTTTATTGCATTTATTTTAAAATTTATATTTATTGTTACCTTTGTTAAATTAAAGTATATATATAAATATATAATAATACTAGTATGTTACATTTGATATTAATTAAAATAAATAAGTAATATAAAACGATATTAATAATGCCGTTGGACTAGATCTAGGTGATATAAACCTTTGTATAAACCTAAGTCGTTTGATTAGATCTACATTTATTAACATTAATTGTATTTACTATTTAACCATTCAGGTTGTAAATAATTCAATTTGAATTAAGCAATTTGTAATCGGATCAGTTTAAACAGGTTGCGATTCGAAAACAGTTCGATTTTAACGGTTTAACGGGTTATGGCAGTTCAGTTTAGACGGTTAGCGGATTATAACGGTTCGGTTTATACAGTTTTTCCTGCGGTTTAAACGGTTTTGGTTCATAAACGGGTCGGTTTAAACGGTTAGCGGGTTACAAATGGTTCGGTTTAAACGGTTTTTTTTACGGTTTAAACGGTTTCGGTTTATAAACGGTTTGGGTCATTAACGGGTTTATAAACCATTCGGTTCGGTTTCGTTTCGGTTCGGATTTGAGCAGTTTGGTTTGTTATCGGTTTACGGTCCGTAACGGGTTGACATTGAGCGGTTCGATTCGGTTTCGGTTTGATATTGAACGGTTCAGTTCGGTTTTCGATTTAAATTTATCGGTTTATAAATGAATCGGTCCGTGATGGTTCGATTCGGTAACGGGCGGTTTCACGGTTCGGTTTGAAAAGTCCCACCCCTAAAAGTGTTTCATTTGTTTTGATTCTAAAGTGAGTTAATCACCGAGTACGGAGTAGTAAGTTACAATAACCTAAAGTAGCTGCTTCAAAGTTCAAATTAAAGCCGACTAATGAAAGAGAAGGAAATTAAAGAGGAAAAGTTTCAACTGAAAAGCTGGTGATTAAAAAGATGTTTGGTGTCTTATTCCCTAATGTTTATGTAAGGCTAAAGGTTCTTTAAGTGATTTACTTCCTAAAAATAAATTGGATTACATGTGCCACCCATTTTTATGAATATATAAGTTTATGTTTAAAACCAAAGACTTTTAATACTTAAATTAAGTGAATAAGATTACAAAAGAGACTAACATTTAAGACACCAACTAATTAAAATCAAAGGTGTCGTCAATTAAGAGGCAATCTTGTGACTAATTAGTTACTAATCTAGGGGTTTAGTGCCCCATTATAGTCCATAAATTTATTTGGTTATAGTGTACCACAATCTCACTTAATATCTGATACCGAGTACAATATCTATCATCAATATGTGGACATTATAGCTAGCGTGATTACTTGTTAAAGCCTTAGCGATAATACTTAAGATTTAGAGTTTATATACACGATATACCTAGGTGTATCTATTATAAATAAATTTAATGTTGGTTCTGATCAATTAATTTGGTGAGTTTAGTTGTTGCTCGTAAAAGAAAAGGAAAACTACCGCTATACCACGTTACCTAATTTTAATGCAATCGAGCTAATAAATTTTATTACAAAATCAAATGCGAAATTTCGTTCATATCATTGTCTTCAATCTTCAGTCATCGAGAATGCGAATATATCATTTGGTGGTTGTTATGTTGTGGACTTGAAGATGATGACGTAGTAAACAATCCCAACTTCTCCAAAAACTAAGCTATAAGAATAATTTTTATGGTAAAAGTGTGAAGGCATCTAATGTATGACATAAAAGGGAAGATAAAAAGAGCATCTTTAGTATATAAAAGTGCACAAATTAAACTTCTTTGAATGATACCCAAGCAAAGAAAGTCACCTCACCAACACCCCGTGTGTTACGTTGTTTTTAAGGTCACGGGTTGCGACGCTCACCTCTAAGCTCTTTCACTTTTGCCTTTTGGCGGTGGAAGTGTGGAGCTACCATTGGTATTTTACTAATTCGGCTTCAATAACTCTTCTATTTTGTGGAATATATGTGCAATCAACATAAATTAATAAATTGGAGTTATTATATTTTACTAGAAATTACTACGTATCATTATAATATACTACGTCTCTACGAGTTTACATACTGTACCATCCATTTACTAAGGTTAAAGTGTACAGTCTTTGTAAATTAGACAGAAATGAGAAAAGATAGATTCATTACTTGTAATATTTTGTTCACGACGGTAAACAATCTGTATATTTGAAAAGGAATTAATTTTTAACACAAATTATTAGATTAGCAGTTTACACATACTGTAATAGTTACTCCATATTAGATAATAGCTTTAAAAACAGAAGCTTTTATACATAGTTTTCCCTTCCTTTGTTTTTCATATGGTAAGTATATAGTTAAAGTGTCATATGACATTTACTTTAATTTGTATGAAATTTAATAATAATTAACTTAATAATGTCATATGATATTTTACTTGTATGTTTCTCATATGGTATAACATCTATACCTGATATGCCATGTATTTCCTTTTTTATTTTTTACTTGTATATTTTTTTGAGTATTATTTCCTAAACGTCGACGTGCCATGTATTTCCTTTTTTTATTGTGCCACATCACCTTTCCAACATTACCCAATTATTTCGTATAAAAACATAAGGATAAGGAGATTCAAACCGTCAACCTTTTATAACAAAGGTGATTATTTAACCATTTAAGCCAATTATCAGCTATGTTATTAATATGTAAAAAAAATTATATAAATGCAAACCATAACCTTCAATTTTTTGAAAAAAATAATACTCAAAAAATAACTCAATTTTGATTTGACAACGATAATTTCAATTTTAAAAACCTTTGGTAAAATATATCGATTACACGTCTATAACATTAGCAACCTTGGGTAACGCCCGTGCTACTCAGTAGTTAATTATTTAAAACTTTGTATAGTTAATTTCTATCTAATCATGTTACATGCTGTTTCGGATGAAAACAATCGAATCTCGGAAGATCCTTTTATCTTGAGGGAACTTGGTCTCGGTCCGAACGACGCAGGAGCCGAGGGTTTCCTGCACAACAAATACACGTAAACTAGCCTCGGGGGGGACGCCGAGGAAGGCCCCTCCGATGCTTAAGTCAGTATATTAGAGAGAGAAAGCTGTGCAAGAGTTTAGTTGCTTGAGGCTTTTGTGTCTTTGTCTTACCAAGAATTGACCAAATTGTTGGCTTTTATACCTTGGCTAATGAAGGAGGCGGATTGGGCCCGGAAGTCAGTTGGGCTGGGCCAAGCTGATTGGGCCGTTGACTGACCTTGACATGGCTTTGAGGATGTTGATTTTTGACTTTAGCATATTTGGAGAGTTGAACCTTAGCCTTGGGCTTTTAATTGGATCATTCAGTGACCAGGCCCAATTGGACTAAATTGGACCCAAACAACTTGCCCCCCAGACCCGATTTGGAAGGATGACGGGTCGGGTTTGATTTAATCAGAAAAGGAGGGAAGTGAATGATTTGTTAATCCAAAAATGTGAATTTGAACCGTAATTAACCCATGATTAATGAGATAACAACAGTTAATGTGGATAATTGCGGAAGTTGGACGGGTAGTGGGCGATTTAACTGCAAGGTCGTGTGTTTAACGGTTACTTAGTGGGGTGCTTGAGAGAAATTGAAACGCAGACTCCTTGAATTCCCATTTCTGGAGATATAAATAGAGGCGCGTCTTCTCTCCCCACTCACTCATCAACACAAACCCAGAATTCTCAAGAACGCTCAAGAGCCCGCATCAAAACTTCGCAAATTCCCCGAGCATTAAGCTTAGAAGCTGAGACCTGTCACTACCAATTCGTAAATCGGCGGCTTTTGCTTCAGATCAAGGTAAATTCCTTTGATTTTATTTCATTTTTCCTCGACTTTGCACTCTTTCCCCTTTTTCGACTTTTTCCTTCGAAATTCGTCAATGGTGAGGGGAGTTAGAGGTGGAGCCCGTGCTCCAAGAAGAGCAAGGCTAATCCCCGATCCCAGGGACAGGATTGGGACCTGGAATGGACGAAGGACAGAGTCTGACCCTGCTGAAGGGGTTAGGGCGACTCCCATTTCTTCGGCTCCTCCTCAGAGGGCTGAGGGGGTGAGAGCTTCAGGACGGGATGATGAAGTTCCCGCTGTCCTTTGAGATATCCTCCCAGGGTTTTCAGAGTGGGAGGATGCCGAAGTAGCTTCGGCCATGATAAAGAACCGTCCCTACTCATGGTGGGTAGAGAACGCCGATCAATATCGATTTGCTGAGCAAATTGAGTTGCACTACGGCATTTTTGAAGCTGATGGATATTGGTGCCGAATGCCCTCAGCATCCGATAGAATCCATCGTCCACCCCCGGGGTATGTGGGGGTGTACACGAGACAGCTTCAGTATGGGCTGAGGTTCCCTTTGGACGTATTCGTCCGAGACTTGCTGATCCATTACAACATTTCCCTGTGCCAGCTGACCCCCACCAGCATCCGAAGGGTAATGACGTACTTATGGGTCTGCAAATTCTTCAGATACGTGCCGAACCTGCACTGCTTCAGAAAGCTCCATCGGCTAGTGCCAAATATTCAGAGTGGGCACGGAAGCCATGGTTCTGGGTGGTATCGGATTGAGTCTCGGCCCCCGTTCCTAACCATGTGGCCGAACGACTCTTCAGACAAGGACTGGAGAGGTCAATGGATTTGGGTTAGGGCGCCCACGGAGCCGAGCCATCCTTATGTTTTCAGCGCTCCCCGGTATCTTGCCGAGCCGGATCCTGATATGGGAAGTTTAGGTCCTCCCGAAGATAGCGGGCCAGACCCGAACCTTAATCAGCAGAACATCTTCGGCAAGCTGCCGAACCGGGGAGGCAGCGGCCGAATGCAGCATATCCCGGAGACTTGGCTCCCCGATACGCACTATGTTTTCCAAGAGAATATGCTGGCAGCTGTCGGCCTCAGCCGAAAGTTTAGGGATGGTAATCTTCTTCGGCTGGGGCCGAGGCCTTTTAATTATCTCTTTTCTTCTTTCATTTTGCTTTCTTGTGATGTGCCGAACTAACTGAATTGACTTCTCCCCTTTTCTTTTTCAGAACGGGACGAGACCAACATCGGCATTGATTACGCTCGCCTTGGCGTCAACCGAGAACGAGTCGTAACTGATCGGGCTCCCCCTATCACTGAACCAAGGCGCCGAGAGGTTCACCTAGACTCTTCCCACTTCCAAATTGAGGCTGTTGCTCTGTATCAGAGGCAGAAGCCTTGGTGGAAGAAGAGGGATCCCTTGTTTCAGCTGCTGGAAGAAGAAGCTGAAGCTGCCCGCACAGCCGAAGAGGTTGCACGGGTACTTGAGGCTTGTGAAGGAGGAGAAGGGTCCTCCAGAGCTGCTGAAGCCGAAGCTGCAGCTAGAGCAGCTGAAGAAGACGAGGCTTTGCTGAAGACCTCGGTGAGTTTTTAGACAACTTTTTTCTTTTCTTTTCTTTTTTTTTTTTTTACTCACACTCTTCTTCCCCCCTGTCTGTTACAGTCTGAAGAGAGTAACAGACACAGAGAAGGCAAAGCTCCTGTTCGTCCCGAAGATCAAATACAAGAGTCTTCAGATTCAGATATGGACGAGCAGCCCCTTCTGAAAAGGCGCCGAAGGATGGCCATCATCGGCCCTCATGATTTTCAGCAGAGGCCGATGACCATCGGCGTCGCAATAAGGGAACCTGAGGAAGGCAATGGATCGCCGAGGGTTCCCCAGCCAACACCCCAATCTCTTCAAAAGACCCCTCCGCCACCTCCTGAGATGGAGGTGGATCAGAGAACTCCCGAACCTAAGGGAGGGGTCCAAGAAGAAATCAAGGAGAGTGCTGCTGAGCACGAAAATAAAGATGCCGTGATGTCAAGTGCTGAAGGCTTCACGGCAGATATCGCAAGAGAGGTTGAGGCTTTCGTCCTCACCCCTGAAGAAGAGGAGGTCATAGTACTTGACTCCTCTGAGAAGGACGATGCTGAGACAACCAAAGCTAATCAAGCTCCATCGTCGTCCTTCCCTTCTTTCCAGACTCTGCATTCTGGAGAAATGGGTTTTTCGGCCCCCCAAATTCCAATCCCAGATCACATCTGGGACCTCATATGGGGTCAAAACCGAGAAGGAGCTGCAGCCTACTTCGGCAATTTTGCTGGCATGTCCGAAGTAGACAGGGCAAGGATCTGGTCGCTGAAGGCCACTGCTGGGATGGGCGAATCCAGTAGATCAGTTCCTGACCCAGCCAGGTCTAACCAACTGCTGATGATGCAGGTAATTTTCCTTGCCTTGATTTCTTTCTGAACTCAACCTTTCAGCTATTATTTTTTACTTTTTTAACTTGTGCCCCTGTTTTCAGTTCGTGCACAATCAGACTCTCACTGTAGAGCTGATAGATTCCCTACAAGATAGGGTGGACGCTGCTGTGCACGAAAGGAAGGTGGCTGAAGAGGAAGTTAAGCTTGCTAAGCTGAAGCAAGCAGCAGCTGAAGAGAAGCAGCAGGAGGTTGAGGAGTACGGTAAAAAAGCTGCCGAAGCTCTGAAAACCTTCTGCGATGCTATGGAGATGGAGGTTTTTCCCCCACTGATGGAAGGGGAAAAATTCCTCCAGGAGCATATGGGAGTGGACGTCTCCAAATTCAAGGCTGCTATTGAGAGCCGAATTCAAGAAGGAACTGCTGCACAAGCTGAAGTGCAGCAGCGTCTAGAGGCTCTTGAAGCCAGCCGAATGGCTGCTGAAGAGTTGCTCTTGGCCAAAGACGTCCAACTCTCAGAGGCTGCTGCTGCTGCTGAAGCTCAAAGAGCTAAGCTACAAGAGGCTGAGGATCAGCTCACTGCCAAGAAGGAAGAAATGGTCCAAGTTCAGGCCGAGGCTTCCCGGGTTCAGCAAGAGTTTACCGAGCTGAAAGGCTCCTCCTCCAAGCTCGTCGATGAGCTGAAGAGATCCGAGGAAGACTTGGAGGAGACGAAGAAGAAGTTGGCCGATGCTGAGGCTCTACTCAAAGTCCGTATCTATACCCAAGAAGAGTATGAAATGGGTTTTAGAAACGGGTTCAGAGTGTGCCGAAGGGTCTGCCTTCATGCTGAGCCGAAGCTGGACTGGTCCAAATGTGCTGAATGGGTCCAAGATCCCGAAGACCCTCACATGAAGTATGCCACTCCAATCGAAGCTGAAATCCTTAAGGCTGAGGAAGCCGAGGAAGAAGCTGAGAGGATGGAGTTGGAGGCTGAGCAGAGGGAAAGGGAGGCTCGGCAGAGTGCAAAGCCTGCTTCTTCTGCTGCTGGAGCTGAGACCACCATTGGGCCCAATGAAGCTGATCAGTCTGATCCTCAGGCTGAAGCATAGGAACTCGGGCAGTCGTCTTCAGAATCTTGCGGTTCATCATGCGCTCAACTTTAGACTTGCCGCTTTCTGAATTTTTGCCTTTTGTTTTTTTTTGCTTCAGCTTGCCTTATCGTACAACAGCTTATTATATTTTTATTTTGCCTGTACGTATTTCGGCAGTTGTTACTTTCCGCTTGTGGGCGGCTGCCGACAATTTTTGTAATTCAACATTTTTATTTCAAAGAAGTTCACTTTCTCAGCTTTCTCGTGTATTTTTTTCTCTTCGCTTTACCAGTCTTCGCACTTTACTGCTTTCTTTGAATGATCTTTCAAATATTTGCTAAGTGCAGAACTTCGGCTAGCGAGAATCATTTCTGCTGAGACTTCTTTTTGCCGTTTGTACTCGGATGTTTTCAACTTGTGAAAAAAACTGACATAAGTATCAAACTTCGGCTGAGCTGAAGGGTATTAGATCAGTTGTGCCATTTCTCTATTTCCCTCTGCCCCCCCAGAAATCTGAAGATGAGGTCTTCTGAATTCTGGAATGGCTGATAATTTTTCTCGGCTAAGCCGAGGATCTTTGTACACTTTGCTTTATTTTCTACATCTGTTTTTAAAGTACTGATTTCCCACCTGAGAGTTTTCACTCTAGAGATGGTACTCTTGTGACACTTTCTTCAATTCATCCAAGGGAACAACTATCCGAAACACCATGCCGGGGCAGCAGTTTATCTGAAGTACGAGGCATCATCATGCAATACTTCAGAGTTGCAACTACCACCCGGAACTGATTCATCCGAAGTACAAGGCATCACTATGCAATACTTCGGGGCTTTATCAGTTCCTATTTTTTAGGCTATGTTTCGGATAAGTCTATGGCCTTTTTGCCCAAAGGAACAGATTCTCCAAAGTACAAGGCATCACTATGCAATACTTCGGGCTTGTATCCTTTTTTGGCAGGTTTTACGGCTTGCCGAGGTACAAGGCATCATTATGCAATACCCCGGACAGCGCCGAATGAAACCTTGAATTTTTGAAAAACCGTAGAAAGCATAAAGACTTAAAGAATACACGCAATCTGAATGAATACTGGCTCGATGGCCTTTTTACAAACAAAATCAGTGTACTTACATGGATTGTACTATCCGAAGGATTTACACATAGTATTTTTTGAGCATATCGGCATTCCAATGGTTTTTCAGCTCGGTGCCATCCATTTGTTTGAGTCTGAAGGTACCGGGCTGAAGCTCTTGATAAATTTCATAAGGTCCCTCCCAAGTTGCTGAGAGTTTGCCATGAATGCGACTTTTTTGAACAGCTGCAGCATTCCTCAAAACTAAATCCCCAACTCTGAGAGGTCGTTGATAGACTCTTCGGTTGTAGGACTTGCTCATTCTGAGCTTGTGTGCAGCCATCCTTTCTCGGGCTAGATCTCTAATCTCGTCAAGGAAGTCGAGGGACTCTCTCATGAGCTGCTCATTTTCCTCGGCTGAGAAGAGATTCACTCGTAGGCTTTCTGAGCCCACTTCCACTGGAAGCACTGCTTCGGATCCATACACCAGCTGAAAAGGTGAATGCCCCGTTGCCTCCTTCTCGGTTGTCCGGAGTGACCAGAGGGTTCCCGGAAGTTCCTCTACCCACTTGGACTTTTGGTCCTCTACTCTTTTTCTGAGAGCGTTAAGGATCTGTTTATTCGCGGCTTCGGCTTGGCCATTACTCTGAGGGTGGCAAACCGCGGAGTAAGCCAATTTTATCCCGAATTGATCAGTGTATCGGCGCAAGGGCAGGTTGTCAAACTGTCTGCCGTGGTCGAACACAAAAACTTTTGGGATGCCGAACCGAGTTATTATGTTCTGCCAGATGAACTGTCTGACAGTTTGCTCAGATATGCTTGAAGCAGCTTCCGCTTCAATCCATTTGCTGAAATAGTCGATTCCGACTATCAGCCACTTTCTTTTGTATGGGGCCTCGGGAAAGGGTCCCAGAATATCCAACCCCCATTGTGCAAATGGAAGAGGATTAAGAATTGGCTGGAGATCTAGGCATGGCCGATGGATTACCGGTGCAAATTTTTGGCATTTCTCGCATTTTCTGACCATGTTCTTTGCATCCGAGATCATTGTAGGCCAAAAATACCCTGCCCTGAGAGCTTTGTGGGCTAAGGTTCTCCCTCCTATGTGGTTTCCGCAGATGCCGAGGTGAATCTCTCGGAGAATATAGTCGGCATCCGTTGGACCCACGCATTTCAATAATGGAGCGGAGAAGGATTTTCTGAGGAGTTGGCCGCCGAAGACGAGGAATCGTGAACTGATCCGCTTTATCTTGGAGGCCGAATTCCTATCCTCGGGGAGCTCGTCCCTGAGTTTATAAGCCAGGATGTCATCCATCCAGCTCGGCTCGAGTGCAGCGCAGCAGATTGATATTGCTTCGGCTACACTCTTTTCTCGGCGCACCTCCACATAGACAGAACGGCTTAACTCAGTCAGAGTTGAGCTTGCAAGTTTGGAGAGTGCGTCCGCTTGAGCATTTTGACCCCTTGGGATCAGCTCTACTTCGAAAGATCTCAGCTTCGCAATTGTCGATTTGATCCTTGTGAGGTAAGCTGCCATTGAAGGCTCTTTAGCCTCATACTCCCCCCGGATCTGATTGGCGACCAGCTGAGAATCTGTCTTGAGGTAGACATGCTCGGCTTCCAACGATATGCACAGGTCTAAGCCAGCAATGGCTGCTTCATATTCGGCCTCGTTGTTAGAGGCTTTGAATGAAAATTTTAGTGCATACTCGAAGGTTTTGCCTTCGGGAGAGGTAATGACGACCCCTGCCCCCGAACCGTTCACGGTGGAGGACCCATCCGTGAAGACGGTCCAGATTTTCCTCCTTGCATCCAGAGTCTCCTGATAGGAGCACTCGGCCAAGAAGTCTGCCAAGGCTTGCGCCTTGATGGCTGTTCTCGGCTGATAACCGATACTGAACTCGGTGAGCTCGAAAGCCCACTTTGCTAGTCTACCGGATTTTTCAACCTTGCCGAGGACTTTCTCTAACGGCTGATCAGTTAGAACCGCTATTTGATGAGAATCAAAATAGGGTCGCAACTTCCGAGCAGCCACCACCACTGCATAAGCCACTTTTTCTAACAATGGGTAGCGCGTCTCGGCATCCGTCAGGGTGTGGCTGACGAAATAGATCGGCTGTTGAACTTTTTCTTCTTCCCTTAGCAGCACCGCGCTTACCGTGGCTGGACTGACCGCCACGTATAAGTATAGGATGTCTCCTACGACTGGCCTTGCCAGTGTTGGGAGTTGAGCCAGGTGTTCACGGAGCTGCTGAAAGGCTGACTTTTGTTCGTCTCCCCATTCAATGCCTTTTGAATTTTGGAGCTTCAGCGCCTTGAAGAAAGGGAGCCCTTTGTCTGAGGCTCGTGAGATGAACCTGGACAAGGCAGCCATTCTCCCGGCTAGACGCTGAATATCCCTTTTTGTCTTCGGCTCGGGGAGGTCTAAAGCAGCTTGTACTTTGGCGGGGTTTGCATCAATCCCCCTCTTGCTGACCATGAAGCCGAGGAACTTGCCTGACTTCACGCCGAAGACACATTTCTTCGGATTCAGCTTCATTTTGTATTTTCTGAGGGTGGCGAAGGTTTCGGCTAGGTCCGTGACATGATCTTTTTCTTTTATGCTTTTGACGATTGAGTCGTCAACATAAACCTCCATGTTTCGGCCTTTTTGCTCGGCGAAAACCTGATCAACCAACCTCTGATATGTTGCCCCCGCATTTTTCAATCCGAAGGGCATCATTCTGTAATTGTACAACCCGGAACTTGTTATGAACGCTGTTTTAGCTCGGTCCTCGGGGTGCATGAAGATCTGATGGTATCCCGAGAATGCGTCCATGAAACTGAGCAGAGCATGCCCGCTTGTCGAGTCGACCAGTTGGTCGATCCTCGGCAGCGGATAGGAGTCCTTGGGACATGCCCTATTCAGGTCCGTGAAGTCAACGCACATCCTCCAGTTACCATTTGCCTTCTGAACCATTACAACATTGGCCAGCCACTCCGGATACTGACAGGGTTCAATGAACCCAGCATCTAGGAGCTTATCGACCTCAGCTGCGATGTTCTGGTTCTTTTCGGCGGAGTAGTTCCGCTTTTTCTGCTTAATGGGTCGACTGGAGGGGTCGACATTAAGCCTATGGGAGACGAAGTCCGGATCAATCCCGGGCATTTCTGCGGCTGAGAAGGCGAACACGTCTCCACTGGCCCGTAGGAGTTGGACGAGTGCCGCACGGGTGTTTGGCTCCAGTGACGACCCGATGCTGACACATCTGTTCGGATCTCCTACGGTCAGTTCTATTGACTCGGTCAGGTCATCCGTCTCCATGCTCTTAGAGTTGGATTCCTCGAATTCCGGCCTGCTATCAATATTAGCAGACTTTCCTGACCGCGGCTGGCCATCAGAGTCGTTCGGCTCTGAGGCGGAGTCAGCCTTTTGGCCCCCATCAGATTTCTCGTTGTCTGGGGCTTCATTAGCCGAAACGTCTGAGCCTCTCGGCTTTTTGGCGTTTCGGTCCCGGTGCTTTTCCTCCCCATCGCCACGGTCGCCTCGGCGAGACGTGGATGGCTTGAGGTGATTGCATCGGCGGGCTTCTTTTTGACTGCCCTTTATTTTCTCGGAGCGTCCCTCGTCTGAAACGTATATCATGATTTGATGATACGTGGAGACGACTCCTTGAATGCCGTGAATGAGGGGTCTCCCCATGATCACGTTGTATGCAGATGGAGCATCTACGACCAAAAATTCGGCCATGATATTCCTAGCTGCTCGGCCTTCGCCGATGGTGACAGGAAGTGTAATCTTCCCGTCAGGATACGAGGAAGAGCCGTTGAACCCAGACACCGGGTAGGGTGCGGGGGCCAGGTGCTCGGCTCCCATCCTCAGCTGGTCGAACGCTCCTCGGAAGAGGATGTTCGCCCCGCTACCGCCGTCGACGAGGGTCCGCCAGACGTTGCGGTTGGCGATGCCCAGAATGATTACTAGTGGGTCATCGTGGGGGTATACCACCCCCTCACAGTCTTCGGCTGTGAACAGGATGTTCGGCGCCGGTGACTGGGACTGCCGAAGCTCAGCCTGATGAATCTGATGGGTTAGACCCCTCAGTTGGCGTTTGGCTGTGCCTCGCGAGATTCCCCCGGAAATAACCAGGATGTCGAGGGACTCCTTGCCCTGAGGTCCCTTATCCTTCTTCCGAGCGAAGTTGAGGTCCTGCCGAGAATCTTTTTCAGCTTTTTTCTCCTCGCGCCTGTCCGCGAGGTATCGGCTCAGGTACCCCTTGCGGACCAGATCCTCAATCTGGTCCTTCAGCTGGACGCAGTCCTCGGTGCGATGTCCGGGTGAGTCATGGAACTCGCACCACTGGTCCTTTCCCCTCGTCTGATGCCAGGGAGGCAACGGACGAGGTTTTTTGAATCTCCCCTCGTCCTTCGTCGTGCTGAAAATCTTAGCACGGGGAAGGGAGAGTGGAGTGTAGGAATCGTACCTTCCCGTGTAGGGAAAGTGTCTTTCCTTCTTCGGCTCGGCAGCAGAGGACGGTTCTGAGGCCTTAGCCTTCCCTTTCCTCTGCGCCGAGACTTCGGGCTGCTGCCCTTTCGGCTTCTCAATTCTCGGACGAGACTGAGACCTGGATCTGTTCCACTCCTCGGCTCGGATGAACCTATCCGATGCTTCCAAGGCTTCCTCCAGGGTCTGCGGGGGATGCATGACCATGAAGTCCAGGAACTTTCCAGCTTGGAGGCCGTTCCGTAGCGCGAACACGGCCAGGCCTTGATCCAGGCTTGTGATTCCGGATGACTCGTTGCTGAAGCGAGTCAGATAGTCGCGGAGGCTCTCGTCCTCCGCCTGCTGCAGACTCATTAGCTCTGCAGTGGTCTTCTCTCGGCGGTTGGCCGTAGAGAATTTGCTCTTGAACTTGTTGGAGAGGTCGTTCCAACCGGTTATGGAGCCTTCCTTGAGCCCTTTGGTGATCCAGGATTGGGCAACACCTTTGAGGGTCGTAGGAAAGTATTTACACCAGGTAGCCTCAGACCTCGGGTTCAGATACATGTGCCCCTCGTAAGAGGCAATGTGATCCTTAGGATCTGAGGTACCATCGTAAGTAATATGTGCCGGGATTTTGACCGTTGGCACATGCTCTTCCAGAATCCACTTCTGGAAGGGCGAGTTCGATGGAACCATGACCGCCTTCCCCTTGTACCCGGCCTCAGGGACCTCGCTCCCTCCTCTCTCAGAGGTGGAAGTGGTTTTCGTCCCCGGCTGAGACAAGGTTGGGTGGGGTCCGGTATCCTCTGGGAAGGTGAGGCGGCTATGCACACTCACCTCCCTCGAACCCAAGCGTTCGTGAACGCTTTGGCGGGCGAATTCCGGGTCCTTGGAGGGCCCCATGGAATTCTGAGCTTCAGAGTGGTCAGAGGGTTGAGGGTTCCTCCTCCTCTCCTTACTGGAGTTTCGGGTGTCCCCTCGCCACCTCTGGCCGAGCTGTCTATGTGGTGGAACTTGTCCACCATCATCCTGACCGATCCTCCTTTTCAGGTTTCTCGGCTGGTGATCATCAGGCATCCGGATTGGAGCCCCTTGAGCTTTAAGGAACTCCATGCAGATGGCCACTGCTCTGGCCACTTCCTCGGTGGAGGGTCCGGAGGGAGGAGTCTCCCGCGGATGTGACCTGGATTGCACGCTATGGCGCGGCGGGGAGTTCCTCGCTCCTGAGCCACTCGGTCTCGGGGATGGCCCCGGCTGCCGAGTGTGGTGCGAGGTGTTCTCCTCCTGGAGGCTAGGACCTCTTGAGGCTTCCCTTTCCGGAGAAATGGGGGCCTCCGATTCGGAAGAGGCTTGCTCCGGGGAGGGATAAACCGGCTGGCGTTCCCTCACCGTAATCCGGCCTCCTCCCTTCTTAGCCTTCTTGGAACTCTTTCCACTCTTAGTCATGGCGACTGCCGGAGTGTTTGATGACTGACGCGAAATTTAGTAGCGTTCCCCACAGACGGCGCCAAATTGTTTCGGATGAAAACAATCGAATCTCGGAAGATCCTTTTATCTTGAGGGAACTTGGTCTCGGTCCGAACGACGCAGGAGCCGAGGGTTTCCTGCACAACAAATACACGTAAACTAGCCTCGGGGGGACGCCGAGGAAGGCCCCTCCGATGCTTAAGTCAGTATATTAGAGAGAGAAAGCTGTGCAAGAGTTTAGTTGCTTGAGGCTTTTGTGTCTTTGTCTTACCAAGAATTGACCAAATTGTTGGCTTTTATACCTTGGCTAATGAAGGAGGCGGATTGGGCCCGGAAGTCAGTTGGGCTGGGCCAAGCTGATTGGGCCGTTGACTGACCTTGACATGGCTTTGAGGATGTTGATTTTTGACTTTAGCATATTTGGAGAGTTGAACCTTAGCCTTGGGCTTTTAATTGGATCATTCAGTGACCAGGCCCAATTGGACTAAATTGGACCCAAACACATGCTATTGTTGCATTATTTATTCTGTCAAATATTATATAATTTGATGAAAGTTAACATAAAAGTTGTGCTAATAATGTCAAAATATAAATAAATAAATAAATAAATCTCTAGCCGCATCAACGTTAATTGTTGAACATAAATTAACAATGCACTATATGCATTTTTGTATACATCATGCTCACCTAGCTTCTGAGTTTCTATGTATTATCAATCGGAAAGTCATTAACGTGCATGGGGTGTCAGCCAACTCCCCATTATGTAAGACATTTTTTTCCTCTTATCAATATATATTTATGGAGTACATAATTCACAATCTCTAATAACTTATAAGTATTATATATTGATACTCCATCTTTAAAATCTTTGCTCTATCAATCTATATTATATATACGCACAAATTAAAAAGATGTGAAAATTATTATGTGGATGAAGCTTAACTAATTTTCGTGATTACCATATTTTAATGTGTATATATATATATATATATATTATATATATATATATATATATATATATTATATATATATATATATATATATCATGCTTAGGAAATCGTTTCAGAGAATCCCCGCTTTTTTTTTAAAAAAAAAAAAAAAAAGAAAAGTCTTTCAAATTATTACCCTATTATTAGCATTATTGATTTATTTTAAAAGTAGAAAGCCTAGAAATACATAATTTAATTTTTAAAAAGGTACAAGGTTCTATCAATGATAGGTCCCTTTTACGCTTATAGTAAAAGATCAAGAATATAACATAAAATAAATATTCTTAGTAAGTAGCATAAGTAACCCACTCAAACCATGCATAGTGCCTTTCCTTAGCTACCACAAAATTATATTTGATTTGATTAGCTTTTTAAGTTATGCTTCAAAAGGTTATATAGTTGGTGGTATCAAATATTATTTTGATTATATGATTTTTATTTGTAGAGAACAACTGCATGTGCCTTCAATTACTCAAGCATAAAAAAGCCAACACAACCCTAAAATCCCCTCAAAATAATATACATCGAATCATGCATATATTATATATATCACACGGGATTAGTCCTTTTGCTACCTTCTTACTTTTCTAGAGCTCAAAAAGAGCAAACCTATGCATGAGAGCCCCATGTTTGGAAACTCTAGATTTTGTAAAGTGACACAACTTGTCTTAGTTTATAGACTATCATCTATCTAAAATGAATCTAAGAATAGAATGTAGACACAACTTCGCTTAGTTTGTACTCATCAACATTAAATTTGGAATATGATACGAGTTTGTGCAACCGGATTTTAAACGTCTAAACAATGGGTGAAAGATTAAACTTTTATATAAAAAAAATCCAAAGTCTAATATAAGTAGTAAATACAACTGAGTTGGTTGTTTAAATAGATTTTAGATCATAAATTTTAACAAGATATCCTTGATGTTAAAAATATTACTCCGTAAGACCGTAACAAAGTAAACAACGTAATCACTATACTACAATTTTATTTACATAGCGCCTTTAGTTAAATAGTTACTAGAAATATTTGCCTCTTTTCTCTTCAAATTCTTGCACCAAGAGAGCGGGGATGAGCAGATTGTCTAGATTACATTCCTTGCATTCAATCTAGTCAGCAATTCTTGGGTGGTGCAAATTTTGGTCATTTTGTTTCGGCTCTACATTTAAAAGCTCTCGCTTGCCTTCTTAGTCTACAATGGACTTCCACAATTTTACTTTCAACAATCACAATCTAGCTTCACTGATTTTCAAAATCTAGTTGAAATGTTGCAAGAACACAAAATGCAGGATATTCAATTCAAATACTAAATATGGACTCTTCACCAAATTACACATATTAGTAAAAATCTCTCCTGGTGCAGTATTTACAAAGTTAACCGACAGAGAATCAGCAAAGCTTATCACTTAGCAACTACAATAGCTTCTAGTCTTGGCTCCTTTTATTAATTATTATTGTGTCAAGCTTTTTTTTAAAAAAAATAAATCTAAAATTCTTCAAGCTGATCAAGAGTGACCATTTTTTTTTTCTTACACCCTTCATTTTTTAAATGCCTTAATTGTATTGACACTTATGCTAATTATAATTTTTTTAATTTAACTTAATTTGATCTAACAAAGATTTTTTATGTTATAATAAGGAAAGTTTCTAGACGAGGAAGTAGTAATGCAATATTGTCATGTATTTGCAAATGCATAGCAAATACTAAAATGTTGTAAAAGGGCATGGAAGTGAGAGAAAGGAGGAGAGAGATAGGTAAGTGGGACCATTTTTTTATTCTACCACTGAAAGCTTATTATATAATATCATTGGTTATTTAGTGGTACTATATCTGCATGTAATTAGTATTCCCTCCATTTCGTATTAATCGCAACATTAGAGTGTTCACAAAATTTAAGAAAATTTATAGACTAGATCCCAAAAGAAGATTTTTTATAATATAAAATATTATTGGTAGGAGAAAGAAATAATAAAAAAGTTGTATAAGTAGGGTTGGTAGGAAAGAGAAATAATAAAATATTTGTGAAGTGGGGTTAGTGGGACAGAGAAATTATAAAATAATGGTAGTTCCAAATATAAGAGTGTTTCAATTAATATGAAACAGATATAAAAGGAAAGTGTTGCGATTGATTCGAAATGGAGGGAGTACCATTGAATACATATATAATATCACTACATAAGAGCCTATTTTGTACACTCGGGTATACCGTACACCCGGATGTATATAACAAATTCTACCACTACTACATACATAGTACCATTGGACATTCAATGGTACTATTTGATCACCCAATAATGGTAGTATTTGATCACCCAATAATATTACTCTAGATTCATAATCATTTACTTGTAATTACTTATATACCCTTGATATGCATTTGCAAATGCATATCTATACTCCCTTTCAACAGCCTTGTTTGTAAACCATTATTTAAAGAAAAAAAAATGCCATTTAAAGGCATAAATACCTCATAACCTTCGGCATCTCTTTTCTCTTTGAGACTACACCTAACCACCCATCAGCCCAAAAAAAAAAAAAAAAAACAAAACAAAACAAAACAAAAAATAAACCAAAAAAAAAAAAAAAAACAACCATCCATGCATACAGAAGCACCTAGGCGGAGGCATCCAATGTTATGGACTTATGGCGGAAATAATCAAATGATCTATTTTTATTTACAAAAACTATAAATGACTATTGTCTAAAAGTTTCAAAGATGATAAATTGTGGCTTCAATAAAATGGGGGCATATTGACATACTTCACCCGTTTGTAAATTCTATGTGTAAAATTGACTTGTATTATTGTATATACGGTGATAATGAACATATTTTTTCCGTTTCATTTTAGTTGACAAGTTTTTTTAATCCATTTGTCAATGCATAAATTTAATCATTAATATCTTTAATTATCGATAAACAAAAATTATGAAAAGTTGATATTTTGAAAATATATATCGTGACGAATCTAACAAGATCCCACGTGACTATATTTTTCATTACGTATAAAGCACAAAACACGGTCAAATTAAAGGAGAGTGTGTGAATAGTGTTAAACAGAGGCGAACATATGAAGTAACGCGGGGGGGGGGGGGTAGCACTACCCCTGGAAAAAAAGGAAAAAAAAAATTGTTGATCAAAGAGACTTGTTTTTATAAACAAGTCTATTTTATGTTGTCATAGTAAATTCATACCTAACTTGTGCAGCTTTCCCTTTTTATCCTAAAGAGACCGGTTATGTACAAAACAGGTCTCTTAGGGTATCTTTATTTTTTTTTCTTTATCTTTTGACCTTTTTTTTTGTGGCTTTTGGTTCTACTTGCATTGTATGTGTCAATAAGTGCATTATTAATTTTGTATTCATCTAATTATTTTTTTTATTTTCTAAAGGCTCTCATTTAAGTTACAAAAATATAAAATAGTTGAATCTATGATTTTTAAATTATAAAATAAATATAAATTTAAAATTTAATTACTTTTTATACATCGTATATGACACCAAATATAAAGAAAAATTTAAACTTTAATTACTTTTTATACATCGTATATGATACCAAATATAAAGAAAAAATAAATAAAATGAGTAGCTTATTACTCTTAAAGGTCCCTGCATTAGATGAATTCTTCCCATTTTAATTTCACTTTTCAATGCCATATTTGGTAAGAGGTATATTTACTATTAGTTTTATATGAGTAAGAGGTATATTAAGAAAATTTATGTTAAATAAAATAATTTCATAGCTTTATAATTTCTTTTTATTTATATTTTACTAGTATATATTACAAATAGTTTTTTAACTTTATGAATAATAGATGCGGAGTACATACAAAAGTAATTTTATCGAACATATGGAATACTTTTTAATTTGATCATTGTATTATATTGACAACTAGAATATAAATTATTCCATATTTGTGAAAGAAAATTTATCCACCAAAATAAATGTTAAAGATTAAAAGGCTAATTATTAAATGATTTTGGCCAATTTTAATCAATTTGTTTATGGGCTTTATTTCCTTAATTAAAGCATTTCTTTCCTATCCTAGGGGTTATTATAAATACTCCTAGGTTATTTCCTAGCCGTGATAATCATTAGTTGAGTGATTATTCAGTAATCTGAGAGTCTTTTGTGTATTTCTCATCTGTGAGTTTTGAGAGAGATAACATTAGAAATCCGAGAGACGATCAATCTGTTTTATGTGATTAGTCCCAAATTTTGTTCTTAATCTGTAATCTGTTTTCCCCAAGATCAATAAAACTATTACTCTCGCCTGCATCTAGTCGCTTCTCGTGGATTTTCATAACTCCGTGGACGTATCCAACGCATTGTTGGTGAACCACGTAAATTTGTGCGTGTTTTAATTTCTTGTTCATTTTACATTTAATATTTGTTCTTTCTTGCATCCGTTATAACAGATGTAAATTTCAAAAAAAAAAAAAAGAAATGAAAAGAAAAAAGAATCAAGTATGGACGACTATACTGCCCTTTTCGCATGTTTTCAAAAAAAAAACATTAAGTATGACTTGCCCCTTATATTTTTTGTTTTTCATACTCTAGTAATTTTAACTAGCGATTTTATTTATTTGATAAACTTATTATAAATTTAACGTACTAGGCCAGGAGTTAGTTATACCATAATTTATGAGAATAGAGGTGTAAAGCTAGGAAAAGATAGGCAGTAAAAGCTGTTGATTTTCATTCATTGTGCATAGCAACATATATACAAGCTATAGGCAAAACAAGATCCCTAACCCTACGGCAAATGCGATAGAAAGATGCCTAACTTTGATAGATATCATATATATCATATAAATCAAATATATACTCCAATAATTATCCTAATACCCTCCCCCCACAAGTTGGAGTATGCAAGTCATGAATGCCCAACTTGCTAAGTAAATAATCAAATTTTTGTATGCCCAAAGCCTTGTAAAGACATGGGACAATTGATCCGTAGTTGACACATATGAAGGAGTTATCAAACCATCACGTAGTGCATCGCGCACAAAGTGGCAAACGATCTCAACGTGCTTCGTGCGTTCATGAAAAACTGAATTCTGCGCAATATGCAACGCAGATTGATTGAAAGGAATGGTGTCCTTCCAACAAGTGTATTATTCTGATAGAGGGTTCAGAATTATTACAGAGCTAATTCTTCAGTAAGGTCAAGTGATCGGAATGCCTAGTTGGAGGCCGCTTCCGATCAGTAATATTAAGGTATAATTAATATTACAGCTTAATCTTAACTGAACTCTTCGGGTCGAACCCAATCGAGCAACCGATCCGAGACGACGAATCAATCCGAAGGATTCGATGAGTCATCGGAGTTTTATGAACACAGACGCCGGATATCGAGCCTAGCGCATCGAGACCGGGCGTCGCAAAATCACAAGCAACAAGTACGAGCATAGCCATAGCATCACATTGGCCTAGCCATGTGAGTGCTAGGCTAGGCTAGTTCATCGCAAGCCTAGGCGCACCATGTGTGTGCTAGGCGCGCCAAGAATGCTAGGCACTTGCATGTGTGTGCGTATGTGTGTGCCTAGGTGCTATCGCAGCCCATTGCACAAGCACAGCACCATCGCAGTGCTAGGCACTTGCGTGTGTGTGTGTATGCCTAGGGCTATCGCACCATCGTAGCACACAGCACAGCACTATTGCATGGCTAGGCCTGTGCGTGTGTGCGTGTGCATGCATGGCATCGCAGCGAGCAGCGTGCTGGCAGCCTCGCACATCAGCAGCACTAGCCTCGCCCAGCGCCCAGCACCTAGCATCATGCGTGGCTCGCTAACAGCACGTTGCGTGCTGGGCTGTGATGCGGTGCAGGCTAGCTGTGCTAGCTGGTGCATGCTAGCTGGCTGCCAGCCCAGCAGTCCCTGCTTGGTGCCGGTTTTAGAGGTGGGGACCAATGCTTGGAGCATACCTTGGGGAGCAAGGCAATGGTCCCCCCCCCCAAGGGACATGGTCCTCACTCAAACCTCTCTACCCTTTTGCCACTTGTTGCATAGTGATTGCTTTGATTAATTAATTAATTTAGAATTAAATAAATTATCACAATTGCACATGATACCACATTGATCATGAAATGGGATTCAAGTTCCCATTCTCTATAAATACCCACTTGGTTGGGATTTTGAGAAAATACACTTGAGTGGATCTATAAAGGCATCTCCATTGTTGAGAATACCTTAAGTTCGTAAAACTCCAAGTTTATATTTTGTTCGGGTTCCGACTAACCTTCGGGACTTAGGACAATCGGGTCGGATTCGAGGGTACGAACCGTCGGAGGCCTTGCATTTGCGAGGTTCAAGTAAGAGTTCTTTTAACGAGCGAAGCACGCGTCTAGGGTATAATTCTTAATCCCTCTTCCGCTTAATTATGTATTAATTATATTTGCATGCTTTAATTGCTTTAGTTATCGGGGCGGGTCTTGGGGGGTTTCTTTCCGCGTAGTGAGGGTCACTACGAAACCCTACATTGACTACCACAATAAAGAGGTATAGCCTTTGGATGATGCACACCCAAACTCAAATAGAGCTTTCAACCACTTCAATTCGCATGTTATCGCTGCCACAAAGCGATACTCTACTTCGGCGCAGATGATTGCGAATCTGTGCTTTGCTTTTTAGTTTCCAGGAAATCGGAGACTGCCCCAAAAATACCGACTAACTTGTGAGAGAGTGTCGAGTCAAGGGACAAGCTGCCAATCAGAATCACACCAACCAGTCAAAGATAGCTCACTATCTGAGCAAATGAAGTAATATCCCCTGTCCCGGGGTACCCTTCAAATATCGTATCACTCGTAAAGCGGCATCCCAAAGTTCTTGTCTTGTCTCACTCATGAATTGGGATAAAAAGTGTACCGCATAGCCAAATCAGGACAAGTTACAGCCAAATATATGTGACGTCCTACCAATCGACGGTATGGCTCAAGATCAGCTAAGACTACTCCTTTCGCACGCCCAAGGTGACGATTTTAATTTGTTCTATCGAAGAAAGAGCAAGCTTACTACCCAAAAGACCTGCATCATTGACAGTGTCTAGAGCATATTTCCGTTGGGAGAGAAATAACCCTTCGGGAAACCTCAATACCAAGAAATTTTTTTAGAGCTCCAAGGTCTTTCATATGAAAACACGAATTGAGATAGTCTTTAAAGGCCTTATTGCAGCGGAATCATTCCCAAAAATTATCAAATCATCTACATAAATCAAAACATTTAATTTTATGGCACCCTTAGTGTATGTAAAGAGTGAATAGTCAGAATATGACTATAATAATCCATACCTTTTCAAGGCAGTGACCAATTTGGCAAACCAACATCATGGTGCTTGTTTTAAGGCCGTATAAAGATTTTTTCAAACGACATAACATACAAGGTGATTAAAACCTGGAGGAAGCTTCATATAGACCACTTCATGGAGATCACCATGCAAAAATGCATTATGTACATCCATTTGGTGCAACTCCCAGTTCTTAGAAGCTGCAATAGCCAGAAAAGCACGAACAGTAACCATTTTTGCTACAGGGGCAAAAGTCTCATCATAATTTATCCCTTCAACCTGATGATTTCCGAAGATAACCAATTGTGCCTTCAATCTTTCAATGCTACCAACGGACCTATACTTGATTTTTATATACCCACCTACACCCCAAAGCTTTCTTATATGGTGGAAGGTGCTCCATAACCCACGTACCATTGTCTTCTAAGGCACGAATCTCCTCTTGCATAGCCTTACACCACCCTTCACCAGTCATTGCTTCTATAAAGGACGTAGGCTCCTTCCCTGTTGTAACAGCTGCAACAAAATTTCGGTGTTTCACATAAAATTTCTCACAACTAACATAATGTGCTATAGGATACGACATACCTGAGGGTAGGGGTGTACACCGGTCCAAAACCGGACCGGACCTGGACCGGACCTGTTTGGACCGGGGACCTGAATTGGGTAATTATGAGGACCGGGGACCGGACCTGAATTAACAGGTCCGGTTCCGGGCCAGACCTGAAAAATCAGGTCCGGTCCGGGTTTGGACCTGAATGGACCTGTTTTGTGTCTTTTTCTTTTTTTTTTTTTTTTAATACAAAACCTGTTGGACCTGCATATGGACCTGCATATGGACCTGTTTTGTGATTTTTAGACCTGTTGCATAATTTAATAATTACATACAAACCAAAATTATCAATTACAAAACTACATAAAGTCTATAAAGTCCCGATTCTCAAACACCAAAAATACAAATGAGTCCACCGAAAATACAAATAAGTCCACGAAAACTCATAAAATTACATAAATTCTCTTAAGTCTCAACTCTCAAGTACTAGGAATATACATAAATTCTCCAACGAGTTGTTTTCCCTTTGATCGCGTGATTCACACTAATGAGTCCACGAAAACAACTTCATCGTCTACATTGTTAGATTCACCACGTTGCACCTCTAAATAAAATACAATATAGAATATATTAATGATTGATAACAATGAAATAATAAATTTGGTGTAACAAAATTTCAAATACATAAAATTATTACTACCTTTCTCTATTTCCTCTAACTCTTTCAAATTTTCTTCCACATCAACAATTGGCACTTCCTTAGCTCTAAGCCAATCTTGTGTGCAAAGTAACGCTTGAACCATCTTCAATACAAAAATATTACACAAATATGTATAAACAAAGTCATATTAAGATATAAACAAACTTGATTTTATAAAATAAAAAGATAACGATGCATTACCTTAGGAGTTAAAGAACTCCGAAATGGATCTAGAGTACGACCTCCCGTACCAATAATTTACAAAACAGTAATATACTCCCATTACCCAGGCATTTATGAAAAGAAGAATCAGGAACAAGGGCAGGCAGTAGAAACAAGTAGAAATGTGCAGACAAGGAGGTTGGAGAGAGTATAAAGTAACAGTGAAAGAAGTTTGAAGGTCCTTGGACATGAAACATTCAGGATTGATTTCTCGGTAAGTGGAACAATTGCAGAGGACATGGGCACAACATTCTATCAAGAAATTAATTAAACAGGCTAATTTTTTCTCCCTAATACTTGAGCTAAAGGGAAATTATTATACACACAAAACTACCTATAGAACATTTGCTTTCACTAGTATACAGAAAAATCAAGTAGTTACATTGATAACCAAATCACAACTTACATTGTGAGGACCAATTATAGTACCCGTCCAAGAACGCATGTAGATATCATCACCTTCATCCATTCCATAGCTGACGCTCCCATCTCCAATCCCTTTTTCACCACGTTCAAGTTCTTCTAGCAACCTGAAGTTCCTGGGAACTGTATGACCATATCATCAGTAAAAGTACAACTGAGAATACATACTTCATAATGCAGTTCTAGTGTAGTTGTACATGATATTCAGCTAAAAGGAGGTATAAGTAGCCAATATCCAGAGAATTACTCACAAAACATTCTTGAAAGAAGAGTCAACTGGTTATGCAATTAGAAAAAGGCAAGCATGATTCAACCGAAAGTGATTGAATCATACACCTTCATTAAGATACACTATACATGTATGTATGCAAATATATGAAATTAACAATTATTGAAAGAGAGAAAATGGTGAGTGAATTGAAAAATTCCTTAGCATAACACCACCCAGCCACCCCGAAAACCCATCTCCACTCTCGGTGACCCTACCAGCCACCACGAAAACCCCATCTCCACTCCCGACAACCCCATCAACATTCACAATTTTCCATCCAGCCATCCCAAAAACCCCAGCTCACCACCCCAACCCACCCCACCCCACCCCACTGCCACCCCTTAACCCTTAACCCCCACACACCAGAACCGTACCACCGTAACCCCACCATAACCCCACCCCAACCCACCCTACCACACAAATTTTCGCACTAAATTAATCTTAATAATCATAATAAACACAAAATTTCGAACTAAATTTCGCACTTGAACCCTAAACCCTAAACTTCTTAATTCTTATGAACCCTAAACTCAAAAAAACCAAAAAAAAAAAACAGAAATTCGAAAGAGATGAACTAAAAATAAGAAATTCAACATGCAAACATCAAACAATCATTAAAAGCAATTGAAAATTTGAAACAAGAATAAACATATAAATTCTCACACTTAATTTATTATTTCGAATTAAAAATACCAAAATTATAAGCAAATACTTACCAGATATTATCGGTGTGCATCGCCTGAGAGAATGAGGGAGGTGTCGGCAGTGGGCGGTGGCCGGAGCGAGTTGGGACAGCCGGACAGCCGCGTTGAGAAGTTGAGATTGAGGGAGGCTGAGAGTTTGGGCTTAGGGAGTTAGGGTTAGAACTTAAACATTTGAAAGAGATTGAGGGAGGCTGAGAGTCTGAGACTATGAGAGAATCAGATTTTTTTTTTTTTTTTTTTTTTTTTTTTTTTTAATTACGATTTCCCGGGTTTCAGGTCCGGACCTGAAAACCCCGGGTTTGGACCGGGTCCGGACCGGGACCGGGAACCTGGATTTTTAAGAACCGGGACCGGACCTGAATCAACAGGTCCGGGTCAGGTCCGGTCCGGTTCAGGTCGGTTCAGGTCCGGTTTCAGGTCCGGGCCAATTTTTGTACACCCCTACCTGAGGGAGATGGAGATGTAGGCTTAGGTGAGACGGGGGAAGGACTTTGCATGAACACCGTATGAGTGACAAAATCTCTGTACTTGACATTAGGAAATTTTTATCGAAGACCACGACCCAAGTTCTCATCGTCCAAGCAAACAGCAGCCCCTTTAGTAGGAGGCGTCACCTCTGACCGAGTGGCTGCCCCCTTACAGGTGACGCTAGGGACTGCTGCTGCCGCACCTGCTGTTGCGGCCGGACAGCAACCTCCACGGCCTGCTCGTAGTCAAGGTCAGGTCCCCGCGGGTTGGTTGCGGTCCCTACTGGTTGGGGCTGTAATCCCTCCTCATAGTCATCAAAATATTCCGAAAATTCTGTACTAATTCCCACTTCATGTTGTATATTCTTAGGCACAAAATTAGTGGCAACCGCATCCAAGTATGGGAAAACATTTTCAAAAAAATTCACGTCCTGTGACACAAAAAATTCCTTAGTGTCCAAATCAAATAGACTCCAACCCTTCTTGACAAAAGGATACCCTACAAAATACACTTCCTACTCCGACTAGAAAACTTGTCTCCTTTTGCCCGTTGATTATGAGCAAAACACAAGGATCCAAAAACACGCAACTCCTTAAAAGATGGTGGATGGCCAAATAACACCTCATAAGGAGTAAACTTATTTAAAATGCTAGACGGAGTTTTATTAATAACATATGCAGCAGCTAATACACACTCCCCAAAAAAATCAATTGTCAAACCACCCTGAAATCTAAGTGTGCGAGCAACATTTAGGATATGATGATGTTTCCATTCAGCCCTCCCATTTAGTTGAGGAGTATAGAGATGGCAAAGGATCAGAAGTGGGTCAAGTGATGCTTCATCCGCCTCCATCCACCAACGATCCATCCATCATCTAATTTTCCTTCATCCGCATCTGATCCATCCATCATCCATGGATGAATCGGGTGGATCGGGTGATAATTCGGGTAAAATAAATATCTAAGTACAACTTTGCACTTTCATAATTAAAATCAAGAATTTGAAAACAAAAAAAGTGATCAATTTATTGAAATTATGATACATCCATCTAATACTTGTTCCTTTTTACTAAATTAAAAACACATGTCAATTCCTTACATTACAAACAGACATTAAGTTATTAAAAATGATATTTATTTTAATTTTTTTATATATAAATTTAACGGGTGGATGGATAGGTCGGGTGATGGGTTGGATGTATCATCATCCGAATCCGACCCAATCCATCACCCAACCCATCCGTCACCCGCTTAAGTTCGGATTTTCATTCATATATTTGGATCGGGTGGATGGTTATCCATCGGGGTTTGGATGATATTGTCACCCCTAGAGGAGTACCAACACACGATTTTTGAAACAATATCCCATTTGCTAAAAAATAATTGTGCATACAATTAAATTCAGTTCCATTATCACTACGAACAATTTTTAATTTCTATGAAAATTGTCGGTCAATCATAGAAATAAAGGACATAAACATTCGAAAAACTTCCTTTTTGTTAATTAATAAATAAACCCAAACGACTCGAGAAAAATCATCCACTAAGGTCAAAAAATAACGAGCACCACAAGAAGAGGTTTGGTCATAAGGACCCCACAAATCACAATGAACTAACTTGAAAATACAAGCTGATTTATTTTCACTTAAAGGAAAACTACTTTTAGGATGTTTAGCGCTATGACACACTTCACAACCTTTATTCAAACTAAAAGTGGTATTACTAAAAAAAGGAAGCCACTTTACTACTTTCTCGGAAGGATGACCCAATCTACTATGCCAAAGCTCCAAAAAAGATGAGCTATCCACCGAAACTGCCGAAACCTCTTGCACCTTTGTCTCTGCACGCAAGTAGTAAATTCCATCCCGTCGTTCACCCGTGCTAATCACCTCCCTCGTTTGTAGGTCCTGTATAGCACATATAGACGAGTTAGTTAAGACGCAACATGTTAAATCATCACTTAATTGTGACACCAAAATTAAATTACAATTCAATTTTGGAACAAAGAGAACATTATGGAGGGTGATTGTGTTTGTAAGTCTAACAACACCCTCCTTTACATCCATAACTTGTTGTCCATCCGAAAGTCCAACAGGAAGTGGGGGTACTTCCTTAATGTTGGTCAAATACGATATGTTTCCAGTAACATGATGTGAGCAGCCCGTATCAATAATCCACTCACCATTCAACTGATTCGAAGGAGGTGGAGGAGTACCAAATGCTACAACTAAGGACTGCCATTGCTCGGCAAAAAACCCAGTTGGTTGTTGAACGTGTGCGCCAATTGGTGGTGAAGTTTGAGAGGTTGAGGGTGTCGCATTAGCCTTCACAACACCTCGACCTCGACCAGAAGTAGTAGGTGCAGGCTTTTCCCTTGCTGCACTCTTCGAATCTACACTAGAAGATCCGTACCTCTCCAAGTACCAATCCGGAACCTCATGAAGTTCAAAACAGGAGGTGGTGTCATGTCCTGTTTTATGGCAATAGGTGCAAGTCAATGCTGCCTTTTCTGTTCGACTAAGGCAAGGCTTTGCCCTATTCTCCATGCGGACAACAAAGCCCACAACCTCTAGCTTCTCATCCTTCACTAGGGAGATACCTCTAACTCGTTCTTCCTGTAAGACTTGTTGATACACTCTGTTTAAGGAAGGCAGAGGGTCTTGCGATAGTATGTTAGAACGTAGAGAATTACAATAATCTAAACAAATGCCTAAAACAAAAATTGTTGCAAAAAATCATTCTCACGCCTTATCTCATGCTGTCTCCCAACTCCACAAATGCATTTCCCACACTTACAACTTATTAGAGAATCATACTTGGCAAGATCATCCCAGAAAACCTTCAACTTGCCAAAATAAATTGCAACAGACATGGTCTTCTGTTGCCCACATCTGTTAATCTCTGCCTTTAATTGTTGAATACCTGGTCCATTCACCACACAAAACCTCTCATTTAAATCATCCCACAAACGTTTTGCATTGTCATAATTTTATAGCAACGATTTCACCTCCAGATCAATCGTATTCATGAGCCACGAAACAAGCATACATTGTATTGTGACCCAATCTTCTTTAGTCGCAGGTGATACCACATCAGTGATGGTTCCATCAAGATACCCAAATTTTCGGCGAGACGAGAGAGATACATAAATCGCATGAGCCCAATCGTCAAAATTATCGAGCTTTAGACGCACAGGTGTGATGAACTCTTTGGGTTTATCCTGTGCACCTAGATATAAAGGAGAATTTGGTTCATTTTTTGGTGGTGGTGGTGGTAGTGTTTCACCGCCACCAGTCAAATTTAGGGGTTAAAAAAAACCGCTCTGATACCATGTAAAGCTAGGAAAAGATAGGAAGTAGAAGTTGTTGATTTTCATTCATTGTGCATAGCAATATATATACAAGCTATAGGCAAAATAAGATCCCTAACCCAATGGCAAGTAGGATAGAAAGATGCCTAACTTAGATAGATATCATATATATATATATATATATATCATATAAATCAAATATATACTCCCACCAATAACATTATACTAAAATAGACACCAAGAATGACACGTGTCACTTCTTGGTGCTGTTGTTTCCCTCCAAACTTTTTTATTTATTTTTTTTTATTTATGATTCACTTAGCTTCTTACAAAAGATATAAACTTCTTTACATAATTGCATGTGATTCACTTCCTTAAAAAATATTCACCAAATCATATAATTGTGATTCACTTCCTAAAAAAAATATTCATCTATTTTTTATATCTTTTATTTTATTAAATATTATTCTATAGCTTTTACTTTTTATCTCATACGAAGTATATTTCATTTCATATATTTAAATATAATAGTATAGTATTTTATACTACTAGGGTGGCTAACGCGCGCGATGCGCGCGTCATAGCTACCTATGCCTGGAAAGCTCTTTCGGTTTGCCTTAATTCACGACTTTAGTTAGTAACATTAATGAGAGAAAATATGTAAACAAATATTTTTAGGGGTATAAATGTTCGCACACTGTTCTTAAGAGTTCAAACAATAAGCTAGACAATTAACATTAATGAGGGTAAATAAATATACATTTTAGCGGGTATAATTGTCCAAACACTATTCATAAGTATCTCATACTTTTTATAAGGTAGGGAAGAAGATTCTGATTCAATTTCTGCAAGTTTTATTATGACTAGGGTGGCTAACACGCACGATGTGCGCGTCATATCTATCTATGCCCGGAAAGCTCTTTCGGTTTGCCTTAATTCACGACTTTAGTTAGTAACATTAATAAGAGAATGTAAACAAATATTTTTAGGGGTGCAAATGTCTGCACACTACTTTTAAGAGTTTAAAGAATAAGACGATTAACATTAATGAGGGTAAATAAGTAAATATACTTTTTAGAGGATATAATTTTCCAACCACTATTCATAAGAGTTATCTCATACTTTTTAAAAGGTAGGGATATACGTGACTATATAAATTTATTATAACTAAAAATTTAAATATTAAAGTTTTAAAGGCGTTGCTTTTGAAGAAAAAAGGAAATAAATAAAGTTATTAATTAAAATGAGAACGTAGAAATACTTTTTGTACAGAAAATATTGATACTTTTTATCAATAATTATTGACAAAATTTTACTAATAATTAATCAATACAGTAATTATGAATGACATGTGAAATGAGATGTTTTGGTCAAAATATATATAAAATACTTTAGTATAAAACTATAAGACTTCAAGATCACAAGAGACATACAATAAAATTAATTGTGACTAAATACATGGCCAATGAGTGATTAACACACAACCTTCAATCTAATGATTTAAATATAAACAACAATTTTTATTCCTGCCCGTAGCATTTAATATGTAGTATACACTTTTAAAATACTTAATTATTTAGTTAATAAGGAGAAAAAATGATACCAAATTAGAAATTTTACAACACTCATTTGTCTAATTTACTCTTTCATTATATTTTATGTTTCATTTCATTATATACCTAAACTAAGAAGAAAAATTATTTATACATTTTATGGATATACTTTGTCCACAGTATTTTTATAAAAGATTTTACTTTTATTTGTTTACAATTATAGTGTTAAAATTTAGAATAATATATGGAGAAGTGAAATTACCATGCATGGCACGTACGGCTCAATTTGATTTAGCTTATTTGTTGGCTCATATACTTCATAGTTGGCTCAATTTGGTTTAGTTTATTTGTATAACTTACTACCTCGTTTGTTCCCTTTTATATGTTTATCTTGTAGCAGGCCTACCAAAAGAAGGTTGAGGCGGCTAGCACTCAAAGGACTCAGAAGAGTCCGAATGAGCTGTACTGGGAGACAGTGGGTGGTCAGAACAAAAAGGGACGTGTGAAGGGACTAGGCGAAAGTGCTGACATGTACTATGGCAGCCAGATAGGTCGCCGACTTTCCACCTCTTCCATGCAGTACACGCCCTCCTTTGTTTCTCAGATGCAGGATCAGATGGAATCCAGGGTCCAGGCTATTCGGGAACAAATGGAAGTCGACATGGAAGCCCGAGTTCAAGCCCAAGTTCAAGCCCAACTACAAGCCCAAATGGAAGAAATGGAGAAGAGGCTGGAAGAAAGGATGATGGGTCGTTACGCCAATGACCCATGTTCCAACGTGCGACCTCCATTTCGAGATCCCAGGGACGACGACCCGGGTTTTGGTGGAGCTGGCCAGGGCTCTCGCGCTGTTGTATATCATTGATGAACTTATTGTTTGTTAGTTGTAATTTTATATTAACTTAGTGTTTATTGTAAATATTGGAATTAGTATCTATATATATATATGTATATATATATATGTATATATATATGTATATATATATATATTTATATATATATATTTTTGCACAAATTATGCAATGAGTAATATAATATACGAAGCATGAACTACAGGTTTGTCCCGAAGGAAAATATATAGCCAAAATAGAAATTTATTTCGTAGCATAAAATAAAAGTTTCGACGGAATTATAATCCCTCGGAAAAGTTGAGCTTCCGACGGAATTATAATCCCTCAGAAAAGGAGAACTTCCGACGGAAATATAATCCCTCGGAAAAGGGGATCTTCCGACGGAATGGTAATCCCTCGGAAAAGGGGACCTTCCGACGGAATAAATCCCTCATAACTTTCCCCTTTTCCGACGGAAATTTCCCTCGGAAACGTGGGGCCTTCCGACGGAAATTTCCGTCGGAACAGGGGAATATTCCGAGGGATTTTATTCCGTCAGAATCTTGCGACGGACTTCCAATTCAGGTCAAACTAAGGCTCCGAGAAACTAAAATCCGTCGGTAAGGATTTTTCCGACGGAAAATCCCTCGGTATTACCCAATTTTCCTACAAAGGGATCTCCAACAGCGTGTTCCGACGGAATTCCGTCGGAAACTGGACTTTTCGACGGATTTTAAGGTTTTTCGACGGAATATGTCCCTCGTAAATTAGCTGTTTTCTAGTAGTGACGGGACCTAACCTAGTAATTAGGCATGTTCACGAATCGGATATCCAAATACTCGGATATCAAAAACTGATATCCAAATCCGATCTGAAAATTTTGGATATCCAATATTCAAATATCCAAAATTTTCGGATCGGATGCTCCGGATATCCATCATCCAATATTAAGTAAAATTGATTATGATTACTTTCTAAATTTCACTAATTCTACCGCTTTTTTATCGTTAAGTTGCACAACATATATTTAACAAAATAGTAGCCTTTTTGCAATAAAATTATCATTAAATATATTAAGAATATTATAATAAGTTAATAATACAGGGTCAGTTTTGTACGAACAATTTAAAAAATTTATATATATTTCACTATTTTAGCTTTTATATTTTGGATATCGGATATCCGAAATTTTGAAAATCAATATCCAAATCCGCATCTTATATCTGTTTTTTGGATCGGATATCTGATCCAAAATGAAAACTCGGATCGGTTATCCAAAAATTCCAATCGATTTTCGGATTCTCGGATAGTTTTGTATGGGCCTACTAGTTATTATCCTAATAAGAGGTGTCAATCAACGGTATTAGGTCGGGTTCAGTTCAGTCTAGTCAGGTCAAGTTCGATTGAGTTTAGTCGAGTTGATTCTAGTTTGAGTCTGAGTCATGTTAAGTCATATGTCCATATAAGTTAAAATTTAAATTAGATTACTTGCGAGTTAGATTAGGCAAGTTTTAACACCTCTATTATAACAACTAGATGAAGCCCGTGCGATGCAAACAAATTTTATTCGTTGTACATAGTATATCAATTAATATTTTTATTTTAAAATAAATTGTAAATTTCCTTCCTTTTGTTATATATTTAGATAAAATTCCTTATCTCAAAAGATAATAAATTATATTTAATTAATGTAAACTTTAAAATTTCATTCGCCAATTTTGCTTATGTGGCATTTGTATTATTTAATTCTACAAGAATTTTCAAATCTCTTATTTAATTGGCTATAGCTAACATGTATAGTCCTACAAGACGCGTTAATAAAATTTAATCCTATGTGGCTTTCCAAAAACTCGGGAAAAAAACTCTCCTTTATATATATACTAGTTTTGTGCCCGGGCATAAATTTTTTAGCTTGAATGTTAAATACGATCATATAACCCCTTTTGATAATGTAAAAAATTTAGACATACGATATCATATCGCTTATTTATATAATAGTGTACTTTTTGTAATTTAATTTGTAAATAGATATCTATGTTTTTATTAACTTGATATTTTTTTATTGCACTTAAATTATTTCTAATTTATATAAATTAACTTGATATAAAAGGATCTAATTTTGATAAAAGTTTAGGATAAACCTTTTGGATTGAATGTTAAATACGATCATATAATCCCTTTTGATAATGCAGGATATTTAGACATACAAAATTGAAATATATTTTATTGAATTGAAATTATTTTTACTGAACTAAAAGTATTTTTACCAAAACAAAATTTATTTTTCATGATTAAAACTTATTTTCACTAATTTTCTATTATTTTTGTAAATAAATTAAATATATTATAAATGGATCTTATTTTAAAGAACTTTTTAAAACGAAAATTTCAAGTGTTGTTGTCTCGTGACGTGACTACGAGACCGGCTTTATTTATTAGTGAATTAAATTTGACTAAATATAAGTATATAACTAAGTCGGTACAGGTTCAAAATATTGCATAATTTGTTCAAAGACAGACAATAGAACGACAAAGATCAGCCTTTGATTTATTAAAGAATTACTAAACTGTGATATTATTGCCGTCTGCTTAGTAGACTTATGACCACGTTGTAAGCTAATTATTTCCTTTTTATATTAAGTATAGTCATTTAATTAGGCATGTTTCATAACGCAATATATGATGGCGACGTGTAGAGCAATTAGCACTTTGATACCTTTTAAGAATCTTCTTTAAAAGGTTTTTTTTAGCCAAAATTAAATCACCTGGTTGGATTCGGACTAATTGACATTCAACAATCAAGCCTTGTTGGTTTACGTTGGTTTGACTTCATTTAAACGAAAGAACCTCACACTTATAATGATTAAGTTGCAATAACTTATCGACGGGTTCTTGACTTAGTGGTTAAAATTAGGTTTTGTATATAATAAGGTTATGTTTACTCTATTTTATTTTTTGCCGAATTAAAATTATGTTTACTGAATTGAAATTATTTTTACTAATAGTAATAATTTTTACTAAATTGAAATTAATATAACTAAACTGAAATTATTTTTACTGAATTGAAACTATTTTTGTTGAACTGAAGTTATTTTTACTAAATCTCTATATTTTTTCCTTAAAATTACAAATTTTTACTAAAATAATTTTTTTTTTTACTGAACTAATATTATTTTTAGTGAAGTGTAATTAATTGTATTTAATTAAACTTATTTTTACTGAACAAAAATTATTTTTACTGAACGTAAGTATTTTTATTTAATTAAACTAATTTCTATCGAACTGAAATTATTGCTACTAAACTGAAATTATTTTTACTAAATATTACTTGTATTGTTATAAAGTGAAGTGAACAATGCCTAAGTCAGGTCACAGATTTAAATGTTCTATCCCCGATTATAATTTGTATTACCCTTATTACTAATTCGCACCGAAAAGAAAATGATCTAGTTGGAATAAGTTGCTTATTACTCCGTATATGATTCAAACACTCGTTTAAAAACATTCTATCTAACTTTTGTCTTATAAACAATACAAGATATGTCGACACCTGCCTTATTTAGGGCTCTTGTATGCGACATTTTGCTATACACTTCTTATAAATTGACAAACTAAGCTAGCTAATATCTCAATAATCTTTAAATTTTGGAAATTTATCTCCGAGTTTTGTTTATATCCAAGAAGCAATCACATTTTTTGGCTCCATTCCACCACTTGAGAGTTCAAATACTTTACACTATAATTCCCCTGAGGAAATTGCATGGAAAATTCAAAGCATACTCCTTTATTTGTAATCATATACAAGTATACATATCTCTAACAAATAACGTCAAATCTTTAATCATAGACATTTTGTTATGGAGTTTTTCATATTGCGGATGCCAACTAACTAATAATTAGTTGACATAGTGTTATTTTAGGGTTAATTACCCGAGACCTTGGATTGAAATATACTTGTCTATAAAGTTTACTTTGTGGCGCCCTATCACACAAAACAAATTGATACAACATACAAGTAATAAATAAAGGTGGTTTAGATGCATTGTGAAATACAATATCCAATCTCTATCACTTTTTTTAAATGTAATTTGGATTTTTGATCGAGCTATATGTAAAAACATTAAATGGTTTAACTTTACTCCCATACATCAATTAGCACTTTTATCTTGTTCCTGAATACTCATGTATTTTCATTTCTTGGTATTACTGAGCAAAACCGATAAAATAAAGAAAAATAAAAACACTCATGGATACACCAAACATCCTAACTTTATCTATATATACCTGAAAACAACTAAGAATTTGTACGTATTCCAATCAATATTGTGGTAACTACCAACCCGAAATATCTCATGAACATTAACAAAAAAAAAAAAAAACTAATAACATTAATCTATTCACAAATTTGTGATTACGGAATATTTTAAAAAAAGAAACAGAGTACGTGATGCTGGACATTCTGCATTGTTTGGCACTGCATGCCGCCTTAAATGTTGAAATCTGGTCCCTGACCTCATATTTTAAGCTCACAATAATAGTGACAAAATTAACAAAGAGAATCTCCAATAAATAATCCTCAAGAGATTCAGATCTTACATACAAATATTATGGAATATTAGTCTTAGTAATGCATAGAAAATGCTATTATTATAATATATAATTTACAAGTTAGTCACAAGTCACAATTCACAAATACACATATATATATATATATATATATATATATATATATATATATATATATATATATATATATATATATGGAATACAGCGTAATCTAGCTATGCGGCATTTGAACATTGTCCGTCACTAACCACCCTTGCGCCGCATAGGAAATATTGAATATTTTGTACAAAGACTGAATCTCGTGCATCAAAGCTCCTAGCGTAATCCATGACTATGCTAGAATTTTTCTAATCCCGGTAATAAATTTTCTATCTTAGGGTGTATATAAGTTTCCTTTGGTATTTTAGAATGATATATTTTCTACCTTAAGATTTGAATCTTATGTATGTAAAAACTATATATTATCATGGTTTAAAAAAAAAAAAAAAGAAAAAAAGTTTATTTTGTGTTTGTGTGCTGAATAATATAGTAAAAGTTCCTTACCAAAATAATGAAGAATTGCAATTATTATGAAACGGACATAAAAGAAAAGTGTTGCGATTATTACGAAACGGAGGGGTATATGTTACTAATACTGCTAGCATTTTCTATGATCATTTGGAAACAAGAGGTTAAAATTATATGTTTTTTTTGTCAATTAGCTAGAAAATGATATTTTTGGTTTGGTAGTACAAATAAACTGTCAAATTTTTTGTTTATGTTCTTTGGAATTTTTTTCCTTAGAAAAACAACCATAGGTGAGTTAAATTATTTGAAAGTTGTTAACAGTTTTAACTTACTCTATAAAAGACAATTAAGCTCATTAAAAAAACTTAGATAAATTATTAAACAGAAACACCGAATGAAAAAAAAAAATACGTCATTGCTAACTTATTTTTATAAAGGTAGTATACATAAATTATGAAGTCATGCACAACAGTTTGGTTTTTCAGCATAACCAGAGGCCAAATCTTAGTAGCTGTTTTATGTTGCAAAAAAATTGGTAATACGTAAGATTCCAACACATCGAACTATTATTTTAATTATAAAAAACAGATACAAAACATAGATCTAAATAATTTATCTCTAATGTACCAAATTTAGATCTTAATTAAGAATTATATCTAATGCATGTTAATAATAATGGAGTAACTATTCAGATCCCTCAACCACCAAAAATATTCATTTGATAAAACATTAATATTTTGATAGTTTCAAACAGCTCATGATTAAAAGCATATAAAATCTAATCATTGAAATGCAAACTTATATGGTGTTACTTAGACCTTATAAAAAGCTGTTGTTACATGGGATAAATAGTTTGTGATGACCACTCATTTACAAAAGAGTCAACTTAAGAAATAGTCAATGTTGTCTGTATACGGAAAGCAACGTTAATCGCAACGAATTTTTTTTGGAAAGTTAAAAATTATTTAGACAATGATTTTATTTATAATTTAATATCTATCTTCTCATCACATAGGTTCCCTGTCGATTATTTCATCTCTTAAAATATCGCCCATTCCAATTGCAATTGAAAAAGGACGGAAAAAGTACTAAATAAACATGGTGTAATTTAGGTTAAAAGAGTCAACTGAGCATTTATAGTTTTCAAATATGACCTTGTGGCCTAGGCAAAACTTTTTCTTGGAGCCACTACTAATGCTAATACCTAATTGTCTTCTTGTTTGTTTTGCCCCTTTATTGAATTGCCTTCCCTTTTTCTTTTATGAAACAACATACGACCTTGATGTAGGGATTAAGAGTCTCTTAGTCATATCGCATAATTAATGTACACTTGTACCGTCCACTATCCAAAATTAAGTTAGCTAATCCAAACTATTTAAGTTATCAATATTATCATATTGATAATTGCAATTGACATAACTATTTGATAGATTTGCATTTTACTAATGAACAGGACAAGTGATGAGAATCGAGCCCAGCATCTCTTAGAATCGAAAGGAAAGTTCTAACTATTTGAAATATTCCTCACTCTCTCACTGATCATAAATTAGTAACAATAATGTAGTAAATTAAATCAATTAATGGTAGTAACAGTGCATCAAAAAAAGTTGATGGTTCAAAAAAAAAAAAAGTTAATGGGTAGTAACAATTATAATCGTTTTAAAATTGACCAGGGTTTAGCATATTATTGTATAGCATCATTTAAGCTTTAGCATATGTGATACATTAAATATATACTTCGTATAATTCACTTCAACTATAGCATATACATACTGTAGCATGTGTTATATATGTATGATGATACACATGCTATGTCTTGAAATAACGCTTTGCTATTATTGTACACTTGTACTGTATTGTCCATTATCCAAAACTAACGAAAGCTTAGTTATGCTTTGAGCATGTAGAGAGTATGGTAGAAGAGTCCATCGATCCTAGGATTTTTGTTGCGGTAAAAAGACATTAATTTCTCAATTGAAGCTTTCGTTGAATTTTTCCCGTATAAGATATAGGTTCACAGATGAGGTATTTACAGTGCTGAATGCCTTCGCCCAGAAACATGAACTAAGATACCGCCACAGGACATCAGGACATCAATCCATACGGCAGTTTCCCATGAAGGGAGGAAAATATATTGCCATAAATAGTACTAATTTCAAATCGGAACCTAATTACTTAAAATTGGAGACCTGAGCAGTTTCAAACTGGAGCTACATTTGATATCCTTGTACTCAACACCTATCTGATGCACCAAAAAGCAAAACCCATGCTTCAGTGGCGGAAAGTTCGAACAACCTGCTCAATACGTCGTCGACAGAGTGGACATGTTGACAATTGCGATGAACAAGCTGTGCAACAGCACATATGACCACACCTGAGATACATTTGTGTCCAAAGATATATCAGTAAATATGCACAAAACACTACCAGTATCATAGCTTAAAAAGAAAACACCAAAGCATTGGACCTAAAAATTCTCAAATATAACAAAAATTGAAACAATAAAGCTTATTATTAGAATTTTAATTACAGTCCAAATTTTAAGAAAATAATATCTAACCATATCACACAAGAATTTTCTCAGGTACATATGCTCATGCCAATAGCCCAGCGTCATTTAAATAGCCACAACAGAACTGTCCCTGACCTATTTTTCAGATGTGCCTAGAATGCAATTTTTTTTATTTTAAAAAATAAATGACAATGAATCAGGACCAGACTGTCAAACATGCCTGCTTGAGATTTAAGCAGCCAAGATAGTAAGTAGTTGCAAATACAAGAGCCAAAGAAGGGGAACCTTTGGGCAACATATGATGTTAGGAATGATAAAATAAGGTCTTTCCATCACATCAAAGCCAAGGTATCCTTGGCCTCGGTAGTACACAGAAGGGTAAGAAACTCCAACTAAAGCAACTACAAGATATCCATACCAACACTTCTTTACCAAGAGGCCGAATCTGCATCCTATACCAAGAAATACTCCGAAGTATCTCAGCTATACAAGACCACACCTAATATCTGTCTCTGATCTGAATAATACACTAATTTTCTGTCCATTAACTGTTAAATTTTGCATCTAATCTTGATTTACTCTGACACCTCCCTGATCTACTTTTTTTGCGTTTGACCCAAAAAGATTAAATGCAATATAGGTGAGATGATGGAGGGTTGACATAAAGGAAATAGAGTAAGCCATATAAAAGAAATTGATGACTAATGGATTTAAAAAGGGGTATGGCTGTTAATTTTGAAGATATAAGGTTAACTAGGGGATACCCCAAAAAAAAAAAAAAAAATAAATAAATAAATAAATAAAAAACTGTTCTTGGAATATGACCTTAACAGAGTAACAGGTGGAGGATGGTTAATTTCTAAATAAAGCAAGCAAGCCATGCACTAAATCTACTAATTCAATCTCATGGCCAGCTTATTAGCCTATGAGTCCAATAGCTCTATAGCTGTAAAACTAATTGATAAAAAGAAAAAAACGACCTATACAATGTCCTTGAGTTCAAACCATGGTTAGTCTTCAATTCTTAAATTGCATTTAGTAGAAATAACCATTTGTAAACATCAACTGCCTGAACCAAAACATGTCAGAGTATAGTATCAAGTCAACCAACTATTAATAGTATCAAATCGCTGCTTGATAACTGATTAACTCAAGGCCCCAAGCTTTCTGTATCAATAGTTACTTGCATTCTGTTAGTGTTTACCTAAATAAACAGGTTCCAGAAAATACTGCGAAACCAAAAAAAAGGGAATAGAAGCATACGGGACAAACACAGCATTATACTCTTGCTCCAGGCATATGACACAGAGATCTGGCATCAAACAATCTCTCTTAGCACTATCTGATCCACCATCCTTTCCATCTGAAATAAGGAACAGAAATCATTCAGCAAATGACCAAATAGAGCATTAATGAAACAATAAAGAGTATAAAGAAACTAGCATCACCATCCCGGCCTGATCTTTTTGCTGCTGCATCACGAACCCTGCACAATTAGGAGACATATTAAGTTAAGGCCTGATATCATAGAGGGTGAGTGGGTTACAGAAGTAACAGAACCAATAAGGAACAATTAAACTTCTAAAGAAGGAACAAAGATGAACTAATGATGATTAAACTTCAGAAAAGATTCAGAAATAGGCCAAAGATCGACATTGATCACTGTTATGTTCATCCAGTGATCAAGTTCACAAATAAATTCTTTGCCAGGTAATGCTTTCACACAATCTTAGGTATCTAATGGAAGAAAGATCATACTTTCAGCAAGGGTGGAAAAAGAGAGTAAGCAATCTAACTTTATTGCCATCTAGCAACTATCCTTGATAAAATGTAGTTGATTTGTGAGTGGAAGTGTCCATAATCAGCAAATCCAAGACAATAGAGAATCTAAAAAAAAAGTTCAGACAATACTGTGCATTCGACATACATATAACATATAACATCTAACTTATTAAAAAACATAAAGATAATCACATGCATATCATCTGAAAGCTGTAGAAGATGAAACAATGGCAAAGAGGACTAAAACAATACAATTGTTGAATTGAGCCCGAGTAGGTTACATTTGCTTTAAAGTTGTGGGGTTGTTGGCTTCTTCACAGTTCAGGTTTTAAGGTGGCCACAGGGGTTTAGTAATAGCAGTATCTTAGTCTATTACTACATTTGTTCTTTGAAAATACAAATTGAAATGATCGATGGTAAATATGGATGAGATGAAAACTAAGCTTACTCTCTTTTCATTTTAAAAATAATATTACTGTAATGAGTATTACACAATCTACCCTTAATATTTATCACACTGTCTTTTTAGAATAACCCAGTATTACACAATCTTCTTTTATGCATCTTTTGAAATTTAATATATGAAATTACTCTCCTCGTTCTCAAAATTTTTTAACGTTTGGTATTATGCACGGTGATTAAGGAATAATTAAATCGGGGTTATTTTCTTATTTCTTAATTGAAATTAATGGATTCAACTTTTGTGATTAATTTAATTAATTAGGAGCCTCCGGAAATCTACCAAAAATATTGGATGAATAAAAAATTTGAGAATTTTGAATTCAATTGATATAAAATTAATGATAATCACATATTTTAAGGAAAAAGTTCATAAAAAATTGGAATATTATGTATTTTACAAAAGAAAGCGTAAAGAATAGAAGGGAACGCCCAAAATGGAATACGTAAATAAAAAAATAAAGAACGGAGGGAGTAATAGTTTTTTCTTATCAACAATTATCGTAGAATGAAGATTTAGTTAAACAAAGTTGCAATAGCTTAATTAATAATATATTTCTAGTGACTGTATTCTTACTATCATCACAGAAATCATAATGAAAGATTAAACAGAATTATATGCATTTAATAATATGCATTTAAATATGACGTAGAAGACACTCTCAATCTATTGGGTCAACCAGAAAATGAAATTTGGAGTTCTGAACCATTTCCTAACAAGAAGCCGAAATGACTACCAATTTAACCCAAACAGCAAATAACCGGCCCAACCAGTTTTCCACCATTACTTTCTCTAACTTTTTTCTCTCTCTATTCAAAGCCAATTTTTCATTCAAATAATCCTTCCGCACCAAACAAAAGTTCATTTTCCGTTTGCAAACACATTTTCGATAGATAAGATTGTCATGCATTCCGTTCTGGACAATGAAAAATAAAATTATGGGTTTGGTTGAGTAAGGGTGAATATAAAATAAAAATAATAATAAATAAGGATAGTGGGGTTTGGTTGAATAAAAAGTGAAAAAATAAAGTCATTAATATGGAGTACGTGCTATGGAGGTATTGTGTGCTAAAAACCCTACCAAAAGATGGGAATCGATGAGGTTACAAAAAAACAATTCATTGGATGGTTCCATGATGACTTGGGGGGCAAAGGATTGTCATTAATATGGAGTACGTGCCAAACCCAAAGTAGATAATATATGGGACAGAGGGAATACAAAGTTTCAGCAAACATATTTGCTTGCTCCCTTGTAATTTCAGCTTTTATTCACCAGCCATTCAACTGTCTCAACATCTATAATACTATAACTATCCATTCTCAAAACAACTACTCAGATCCTCTTTATACGGTTATACAGTTATACCCTTGCTTTTTTTCATGTTCCTTCCTATTATACATCACCACTCAATGTTGACAGCAATATATGTATCATAATCCAAGGACAAAAGAGCAAAGAACCTTCAATTTTCTATCCAATAAGCCAATCAAGTAAGTAAGCTTGTTTTTGAGCAGGAACAACAATCATTGTTTTGTACATTATTCTTCACAACTATTTTACAGCAACAATCGGTTATAAATAAACAAGGCAACATACCGTTTATGCATCTCCCATCGACGTCTTCTCTCAAGGATAAGTCCAAGAGCATGCTTAGCAATCAGATAGACACCAAAGGCAGTGAATCCCAGGGATGCAAATTTGTACCACCTGATGCAAACGCAATTTATACACAGAGAGGATGCGTAAGACAGGATTGCAAAAAAACAAAAAAAAAAAAAAAAAAAAAAAAAACGATAAGGCTGTACCTAGCCCACTTTCCAAGATTTGCAATTAGCTGGTCAATAGTTTTCGGAGAAACATAAAAAGGCCCTTTGTGAGGGCGCTGAATGCGAACTGTTCCCACATCGTCTTTGATAGCCTGCAAACGTAAAAGATAACACCAAGAATTAATTGAAGCCCATTAATGAAACAAAAAAAAAAGTAAAAAATTAAATTACAGAGATCGTATGAAATAAGAACCTAGATACATAAAAAGTCTTAACAGGTTACATGTGTGGAGAAGAAAAGGGAGCAGATATATAATCAACGGCACATTCCCGTATGATTAATCAAAGAAGCATAAGGTTTCTAAGTATAGCAGACAAAGCTACCGACATCAGCCATGTAACCTTGAAACTCTTTTAAACAAATTATGAACAAGTATATATAAGTATATAGTGATTAGGAACTTCCTTTACTCTCTCTCCAAAAAGCCACTCTAAAAAAGGAGGGAAAGGAACTAGCAAAAGACAGGCAGCAAAATTCCTCAGGATCCTCTTATAAAAGACAAATGGTCAATGAAGGCACAGATTTATCCATCTCAGTTAACAGTGACACCGTATAAGATATAAAAACAATAAGTTTGGCAAATTTTCAAATTGATGGCACAGAAGCTAATGCTTACACCAGCATCCTGCTTACTTCATACACATCCAACAAATAATGTTTTAACAAAACATGACTACAGGTAACAGTGACACTGTATAAGATATAACAACAATAAGTTTGGCAAATTATCAAATTGATAGCACAGAAGCTAATGCTTACACCAGCATCCTGCTTACTTCATACAAAACCAACAAATAATGTTTTAACAAAACATATGACTGAGTTAGTTTGACGAGTGTCAGTGCAAGAAACATATGAAAGCAAGTGGCCTATTGAATCAATGGTGTAATATCATAAGCTGGTGCATCTCAAAAGTGTAAAAAAAATACTTTCAAGATTCTTATCAGCATTGAATCATACCTCCCCTACGACAGTCAAGGGTGTCCCAGTTGGAAGCACTCGTTCTGTGCGCTTCACTCCCAACATCTGAAAAGTAATTTAATCATCAGCAAGGACAGCAATGCATCTGGAACTGGAAGCTTACATTAAAATGAACAGATATGTACCTTAAGACCTTGGAGATAGTCCAATGTCCCACGGACAAGGGATCGTCCTGACTCCTCAAAAATCTCACTCCCAACAGTTAATTCCAGACCAGTAGCACCTCGTGCTCCCAAAACAAAAACACGACCTGTCCCATCATCCTTACAAAGAAAAATAAGAATTATCAGCTAGTTTAATGCAATGCATCATGAGGGTCTTCCTCATAAATAACCATGCATCAATATCACATCAGAACATAGTAAACAAGCTTAAGTTAAATACTTCATAGCCAATATAACAAGGATGAAAGTATTACCAGGTACCAGGGCACCTCCTTACTCATACATAGCATCAATGCAGAATCCTGTACCCATGAACCAGCGTCATTGTGTTTCAAGAAATGTTGCTCAGCCTGAGGCAGCCACAAAAGGACATGAAAAAAACTTCAATGCATAGGTATAGATAGAGAAAGAAGAACACAAGTGCACAATCCTATCCTAAATTCAAATTTCATTCTCCCTCCACCTAAAATAAATACTTCATACCTTACATATAAAGATTACAATAATGTAAAAAAACAATAATTTAGAAGAAAACTGCAAAGTTTTTAATAAAAAAATAGTATCTAACCTACATCAGAGCCCTATTCAGCACAGGTTACGCAAGATAGAGAAAGATAATATCTATGTTGCTCAGAAACTGAATTTTAAATTGATGCTGTTAAATAGGATAGCATGAATTACATACCGTTTCTTCCACCATGACGCCTCGTAATCCACTGTATTCACATTTTATTGGCGTTTCAGAACCAACACGTCCAGAGACGCAGACAACGAAAGGTATAACTTTGCTTGCAGCATCTAGCAACAGTGCTGAAACACCAGGTAAGCAATTAACTTCGGTAAGCAATTAAGAAACACCATTGACTAAACCCATATCTTTTAAACCCCTACCCTCTACTGATTCATTTCAGGTAATAACTCAATTTTATACTGATGCATTGCTTAACACAGGTTGTCAGGTAACAACACTTATACAATACAATGTCAAAGTCGAAATAAATTACCAAGGAACAATACATTATATAATCCAAGACTAGTTATATAGCAAACTGCAATAAACAGGAAAAAAATTATAATCATCTTACCCAAATCTTTCAGTTGATTAACTCGACCCACGGATTTCAAAGAATCTGCATCCCTGCAATCATTATAATTAACAATTACATGTAAACATTTAATCATATAAAAAATTGCAATTGATAAACACAAATAACAAAGATTGAATCAACCAAACAATACATTAATTTAGAATGAAAGAAGAACAAAAACAGACCTCCCACTACTTCTTCCAAGAAGATAAAGTGCAGCAGCACTCAAACAACAGCTAATCCCACCCCACGGAAGCATAATTTATGAACTCGAATCGCTTTACGAAACCCTAATTGCATAATCCGAACAAATATACGAATTCATACGCAAAAATCACGATATTGCTAAAAACTCCAATAATTCTGAAAATCCGCCATTAAAGCCATCTCCAAAAATCCAATACCTCTAGCAGAAAAACGCAGTAAGAAAGTTTCAAAGCTTGTAATGGAGGATAAAATGGCGGAAAAGTAGCGAGAAAAGAGAGCTTTTTGGGCCTGGAAAACGGAGTAGAAAGAGAGAATCTGATGCAAAGAGTAGGAGGAAGGAGAAAGGAATTGAATGACGAAAAATAAAGGGTTGCGACTTGCGAAATTGAATGTTTTCAGGTAATACAGAATCTGATGAGAATTGTTGATGATACTGCCAGAGAATTTCTGTAGACCCTGCAAGGAAAGAAATGGATAACCTTTGTTTTGGTGTCCAACGGATTATACATGCGATGCGTGCGATAATTTAAAAGGCAAATGATATATGTAGTCAAGCCTCACTTTATCTTTGTTTATCAAATGATAAAATTATAAATAAAATAATTATAAAAAACGCAAATGATATACTATGTATGTAATTATCAAGGCATTTTGATAAATAAATCAACAATTATGGAGCTTATATATGACAAAAGTTGTTAATTTATTTACATTTTTGCCATTTAATAAACATATTTTATTTATCAATGAGATAAACTTGTATTTTTTTTTTTCAAGGATAGAAATAGGTATTGAGGGGGTGTGTGGTTTTTTTAAAAAAAACTAGATAAGTACCCGTGCGATGCATGGTAGTAATAATCTTTTTTCCCATAATTAATTGGTGATACTACCTCCGTTTATTTTTATGTGCAACTTTGAGTGATAATACGGTTCACGAGGCAAAAGATTGAAGAGTAAATATTAGGAGAAGTTAGTGGGTTTAATTAAAAAGCAAGGAGAGAGAAAGTGTGGACCACACTTTTTGTTTGTGGTGGGAAAGTTTGGCAGAAAAAACCAAAGCATAATTTCCCACCCAAAACCCACCGAAAATTTGGGGTGAAATTTTACTTTCCCCCTCCTTTTTTAAAAATTTCATACCAAAGTCAAATTTTCCCAAAAAATTTAGGAGGCTATAAATACAGCCATGCCCCCATTTAATGTCACCATTCATTCAAGCATTTAAGGAGGGAATAAATCATCCTCCATTGTCAGGCATTAATTACAATCAACATTGTTTAAAGGTGGGTGAAACATTCCACCAAAAACACAGTTTCATCCACAAAAGCTTATCAAATCCTAGGTTAGAATAATTACACACTAACTACTCCTTAAAACTTTACAAAAAACAGGGGTGCTCTGTTGTCCTTCATGCACAGGTGGGTGTAGTCTTCATCTTCAACCCACACAACTCAGCAGGGCCCTGACTTCATCCTCCCTGTGCTGGAAAAGAGGAATGGCAGAAATTGATGACTCTGTTTTTTTTGATATTGAACACATTCTCAATGAAGAAGAGCTAGCAGAGCTGTGGTTCGAGGAAGAAGAAGAAATGCAGGATGCAGGAATATGGGAGTACAACTCAGAAGATGAAATGCAGGATGGCAACCAAGAAGAACAGCAACAGCAGCCACAGACAGAAACTAATGTTCTCAACACACAAATGCAACAGCAAGGTCATGAAGGGACTGGTCTTGTATGCAGAAAACAATTAACTTTGCAGCAAAGAAGAAAGATTGTTGATGCAATTTTGCTGAAAATGAGCAATGGGACTTTACCAAGGGGTCACATGAAGCAATTAGCATCTGAATTTAATGTCCACAAATCAACAATCACAAGAATCTTTTCAGACATAAAAAAACAGCTGGCAACAGGGGACTTGATTGATGTCAGGACCAAAAAATTTGGCAAAACAGGGAGAAAGCCAATGGAGATTTCTGATGAAACTCTCCAGTCAGTCCCATTACATTTAAGGCAGACAGAAAGAAGCTATGCAGGAGCATTGAAGATCAGTCTAACTACAGTTCACAATTTGAAGAAAAGAGGCAGGCTAAGAACACACACATGCTGCAACAAACCATTGCTCACATCAGACCACAAGGTTGCCAGACTAAGATGGATTTTGTCACATATAAATCCAATTACAGGGAATGAGGACCCCACATTTGTTGACATGAGGAATGTCATACACTGTGATGAAAAGTGGTTCTACTTGAACCCTGACAAAAGGAGGTTCTACCTACTGCCATGTGAGGAGGATCCCTATATGGCAGTTCAGTCAAGAAGATTCAAACTAAAGGCAATGTTCATGGCAATCATAGGGAAGCCATTATATGGCATAAATGGGGAACTTTTACATGATGGAAAGTATGGCATCTTTCCATTCACTGTCCAGCAAGTAGCACAGAAAGCAAGCAAGAAAAGACCAAGAGGGACCATGGAAACCAAGGCACTCCAGAACATAAACAGAGAAGTAATCAGAGAGATGCTGCTAACAAAGGTTATTCCAGCAATCATATCAAAGTGGCCTGAAGGTCTGCCCAAGGATGTGGTCATCCAATGGGACAATGCAAGGCCACACCAAGTTCCTACAGATGATGAGTTTGTGGCAGCAACAACAGCTAATGGCTTTAACATTCAATTTGTTTTCCAGCCAGCACAGTCTCCTGATTTGAATGTCCTTGACTTAGGGCTATTTAGGTCTATACAATCATTGCAATATCAGTCTTTTCCTAGGGACTTAGAGGAGCTAATTCAAAAGGTCAAACAGTCTTATGACACTTTCAACCCTCATGTAAACAAGTACATCTGGGTTACATTGCAAAAGTGTATGATTAAGATACTCAAGGCAGAAGGTGGTAACAAGTACAAAATACCACATATGAACAAAAAAAAGCTGGAAAACCTAGGTAGTCTTCCAGATTTGGTAGAGGTTCAGAAAGAGGATGTATTGGAGGCTGTGGAGTACCTAAACACCATGTTTAGGCCAGCAAATCAAGGCACTCAAGAAGACACAGAAGATTTGGAGGTGGATGCAGATTAGGGGATTCTTTACAACAACCAGACAACACATGGACTGCCACACATAACCACTTATCATAGTAAGTTTTATTGGTTTTTTTTTTCCCAAAAACATTTTGAGCAATCCAGTGGTTAGGTGTATTTTGTTGATTACAATTACCCAAACAAGTCAGGCAGTCTGAAGTATAGTCATTAGATTATCATACATATGGTCTTTTGTAAAGTTTTATGTACTAGTATTTTGTACCCACATTTTTAGTTGATTATGAATGACAAAGATAAACAATTTATGTGGGCACTAAATCCATCAGAGGGTTATAATGTTGAATACTACACATATGCACAAGGGTACCTCAACAACAACAACAACTTTCATGTTGATGGAGCAAATCACCTGTGCATATTGAAATTCATTGGAGTCCCTTCATCATGTGGATATGGGTAAGCTAAATAGCATATCAAAGTAGGGGACTCTTTAATAAACAAGAAACAGAAGGCAACATCATGGGACTCCTTTTAAGGGACTGACTAGGCAACAATGAACATGCACAAGACACCAGCCTCATCATTCATCAATCAAGTCCACACAGCCAGCAATAAAGACAACATGCAACCAGATGTATCAACACACACATGCAACCAGCAATAAATCTCCCAGATGTAACATAACCAACAACCCAACATTACACAGCAAACCCTAGTATCCAGCCTACATCAACACAAACATACAAATAAACCCTAACATTTAACATAATCAACAACCCAACAATAAACAACAACGAGTCAAAGTTACCCATAACAGCAAACCCTTAGCAGCCAGAGTAGATCAACACAACCAACACCCCATCATGAAACCACAACCAGTCAAACAATCCCGCAATAAACAGTGAAACCCTAGTTTCAGCCATAGATCCACCGGCACAAAAATTAGGACTCTTTTAAATTTTAAAAAATTTAAAAAAATTAGGAATAGGAATCGTTACGCAAAGGTCAGTGCTCAGCCTCCTCATCAGAGGACAGCACCACGAGGTCGGACTCCGGCAAATCAGGCAACCCGCGCAAACGCCTCATCGCCACCACCGCAGCCTTCCTCTTTCGCCAAAGCTTCGGAGGAGGCCTGGAAACCTTAGATCCGCGCTTGGGGGTGGGGGAGGGCGCAACACTGACCTCAAAATCGGACTCCAGATCTACATCTTTAACCTGAAAATCAATTTTTTTTTTGGCATGGGACTCGCCTTCACCCTCCTCTTTGTTCGTCTTCTCCCCCTCGTCGATATTTTTCAGGACTTCCCCCAAAGCTTTGAAAGTCGTCGAAGAACAGCAACTAGGGCCTTCCTCAGAGTTGTAAAGGCGGCGAGGAAAATCATTGCCCCTGTTGATGTCGTTAATGAGGGACTTGATGAACCGAGCCTCACTCTGTGAATCTGTGCCAATATAGGCGTCAACAAGTGGATCTAGGTCATGTAACGGAATTGTGAAGTCTGGATGCCTCTCGAAAGGGGAGGGAAAGGGGGAAGACATAATTGTGGGACTCTGAATTCTTCAGGAAAAGGGCGAACGAAACGAAGAAGACGAAGAACAGGAACCCTAGAACACGAAGAACAGGAAAACAAAGAAACTGATCTAGGGTTCTATAGAATTCTCTAGATCAGTTTAGAAAAGGTGGTTGGGAAGATGTAGAGTTGTGTCGGTTGGGGGGTAAATTGGAGGGAGTAATTAGGTTAGGTTAATTTAGGTGTGTTAAATTAAGTTAGGGTTTTGGATAATGAGGGGTAAAAGTAAGATGATTAAATTTTTTAAGTGGGGGTAATATAGTAAATTCAAGGGTTTTTATTTACCAAAAACAGAATGAAAAAGGAAAGTTGCACATAATAGTGAACGGACTAAAATGGCAAAAGTTGCACATAAAAATAAACGGAGGTAGTATAATATAAAAATGAGGCAACTCATGTGGAATAAACAAATGCAACACATATAAGAAAAGTGAAATAATAAAACAAAATATATTAAAACTACAATAGAGAAAAAAAAAATACTCTATTATTTTTAATTAGTTGTGTTGAAAATATTTAAATAGTATATATTATATTACATTAATGATGCATGTTTTTCCCAATAAAATTATATAATGTAGCTGTCGTATGACTTTTTATTAATAAATTAATTTATTTTAAGAAAAAAAAATATACAGTGTACTTCCAAAAACTAAGCTAAGTAGAATTATTAAAAATTGAAAAGACTTAAAACTGACATCATATATTTTATTGGCGGAAAATTTTTAATGATAGCTTGACATATTTTTTAAAATGATCGATATAAGCATGACCTGTGTTTAATAATAGTGTACATATTTTTTGAAGGAAAAAAAAGTTATAAGTTGGTACAATCAGAAATATTTAACATAAAACTAACTCAATTATTATTATTTCATAAGATTTCAAATCAACACCGGGAATAGAAATGCTTTTTTTTTCCAGTGAACCACATTATGGTACAACTATATAATGGTAATTTAAATGTTAATATTACTAGGTTAGTCCCGTGCGATACACGATTTTAGCAATAAAACATTTGTTCTTATGTGTGCAAAATAATTAATTTAAGAAAAAACATATGTAACAAATAATGATCTCTCTTATTATATAAATTGAGCTAAAAAATGTTAAATATTCTAATTAACTTCATAATCTAAAATCCTTTCTATTAATATGAAAAGTTGAGTTACTGTGCTTATAGACAGTGGGGTGACTGTTTTGCCCTTCCTTGTTGCTGCTTTCTTCTGCATTCTTTCTCTCTCTTCAGCATGCTATATCTCTCTCCTCCATTAAATTAACTTCTTTAGCGAGCAAAGAAGTGGCCGAAATTAAAGAACACCGTCGTCATCGGAACCTTCTCTAGCCACATTAATCGAACATCGAAGAAGGCAAAGTTGAATCTCGGGAATCCATCCAAAGATCGAAACAATTTCAACCAAAAAGCAAATTTTAAATTCAGCAAAACCTAAATAAATGCAGTTAGAACGAAATCGAAAATTTAAACCCTAGCTTTTCCACTAAAACCTTCAAGAAGAAGCTAAAATCACAGATTTGCATGCTTCATCGTTGGAAATCAAGCTTCCATAACCAACAACAGGAGGAGAAAGAATCGATGAAAATCAAAACCCTAATCAGTTGAAAAATTCGGCGATTCAACTGCGATTCAAACACTTTTTATCCTCCCTCCTGAACAAATGAGATGATGAAGGGATAGAGAGAGAAAATGGGGGGTTTTGGGAGGAGAGAGAAAGAGAGGGGATTGTGTAATTTTTGGTTTTGGGGAACCGATGGAATTCAGCTAAACTAGGAGAAGAAGGAAAGGTCACCTGAATGGAGAGGTCGAAGTGCGCTTCACTCGATTCGGCGGCAACACAATCCGGCGACAACCCGAACGGTGGCGATGTGATAGAATTGGCGGTATTTTCTCTCTCCTAAATTCAGGTTTCTTCGGATTTTTTGTTCGTGATGATTTCGCCATTAAATCTTCTCACTTTTTGTTCTTCGATTCCCTTCTTTCACGTAATTATCAGCTCGATTTCAAACTTGCAAATGATCCTAAACTTGCTTTACAAGATACTAATCGCTAGAAGTAATCATCGAAAATCCAAGTAATCATCTTTTGTTTTTAAATTTCTAGGTTTTGATTTTTTATCTTAACTTTTGATTTTTTTTTCTAAATTTTTCATTTTCTTTTTGAATTAATTTGATTTTTTTTCCTGGGGTCTTGAAGGAAGAGAATGTTTGCTGGGAGTAGTAGCAACAATAGTGCGTCGTTCAAAGACCCTAATGTAATTGAAATTCCGCGTCCTACTACTTGGAAATCGAAGCCAAGAAAGCAAAATTCGGTGAAATTCTTGAACTATTTTGTTTTAAAATTTTGTTAATTTGAATTGAATTGTGTGGGTTGTTCAATTTTTATCTGATTTTTTCTGGGTTTGAGTTTGGTGATTGGGATTGTTATTTTATCAATGTAGAAATTGATATTGTGGTTCGAGGAGGTTTTATTGTAATCATGCATTTACTTCAAAGAATTCCATTTATTTTATGGCCTTGAGTATTAAATAAACTTAAATAATAGTAATCGACACATGATTTTGTCATGAATAGTGTAATTTATACAAGTATCATATTAGGAAATGCATTAATTAATGCTTATATTTTGGACCTTAAATTCTGCAGTATTGCAATGCTTTCTATTTCTATCTTTTAAAAATTCTTTTCCTTAATTTTACCTAACATTTGGATTTTTTAAAATGGTTTTTCACGCTGACATGCATGTAAAATAGAAAATTTTGGCACTTTTGGATTCATGGCAAGAAGCATTTGGTGGTCTTGGTGGAAATTATGATCTTGTGATGAACTGAGGGTAAGCTCATTCAGCTTATGTTTTTGAGTGCTTGGGCACCCGTAGATATTATAAACTCCCATTTAGGTAGTTATGGGACTCCATCCCTTGTCAGAACTGTGTCGTAGTCCTAAATGAGTACTACATGGAAAGCACGTTGAATTAGAGATTTCTGATATCGGTGCTTGTATTCTGAAGCTTCTCAATTCTCATCTCACTCCTACTGTTTCTGTTAGTGAATCAAGAGTCTTCTACTTGAAGATGAAGGGAGATTATATCATTGTTATATGGCTGACTATAAATCTGGTGATGGAAGGAAACTGCTGCTGAAGATACTATGAATTCTTACAAAACTGCTCAGGTTTGTGTGTTTTCTTTTAGTTTTATTTATTTTATTTTATTTTTTTTGTTTTGTGCCATTTTTTAGGATTTAATGGTTCGATTTTGCGGAGATCTGTCTAAATTTATTTTGACCTAAAAGATTTAATTCGATTTGTATTTGTTATTTTGAATTATTTTTTTCTCTGATATTGCCGCTCTATATACTGAGATATGGAAGAATAAATGAGATTCGAGCTAACAATCGCTAAATGAGTGCTTAATGCTGTTTGTTTTAGTTACTAAAGTAACTAAACATAGTATATTGGTGAATGATTGAGATTTGATACTTGAATATGCATATATATTGGATGTATTTTGAATAATTAAGAAAATTCCTGCAGTTTTATAGGAGTATTTGGATGTATACTAAGATTCTTGCGTTAATAAGAGTTTGGATGTATTTTGGATATTTGAGTATATTTCTGCAGTTTTAATACGAATGTTTGGATTTTATTTTGGATATTTGAGAACATTTATGAGTCGGTAGAATATTGTAGTTGAAATGAATAGCGATGAGAATGTTGGTGAGAAGAATATTTTGATTTATTGGTTTTGAATGCTAGATTGAAGTGAGGTAGTATTTGAACTGGATTGTTGATTCTCTGGAATTGGATGAAGTTTAATTTAAAGACTTGTTTCAGTACTAATTACCGACATACTTGTAGTATACTAGCTCACGCTTGTTTCATCTTGGAAGTGGAGTGCAAGGATAGAGTGAGACAGTATTGAGTAATGGATTTGATTATTGCTTTTCTGGATTTGTTGGCCTAATTTGGTTGGGATATACAGTGCAAGGATACAAGCCTTTGATTATCACTTTTCAAAATTGTTATGGGCATGCAATTTCGATATTCTCCTTATATGCTATGTTGAGGTTTATAACCTCTTGAGGAAATTTAATCATAGCATTGCATATTTCCTATGGTATTTTAGAGTGTGAAATACCATAGGACTATAGGAGGTATAGACAAAAAGTAATCATAGCATAGGCCCATATGTTAGGAGGCCCATACTTTTTGTATATAAAGTAGTGAATCTTTGTTCAATTGTTCTCTATCTGGTTTAGGAGTCTAGATGGAAAGGGTGGGAAGAGATATCTTACGGAGGTTATGAATGCGTTAAACATGCAAGAGCAGCTGAGTATCTGGTATATATGCTGTTCTCTGATTCTTTTTGAATTTTCAATCGTACTTGCAGTACAATGTAGGAGTACATTCTGAGACATAACTGAAGTACTGCTGCAAGTTTATCATTTTTGAAAATCAGGCTTTGTGGGTTTCAATGTTTCATATGCGTTTAGGTTAGATCTTGGATAGAAGAATCATATCCAGACATTAATAGTCGTATAATTTCTTACATTATTGGACTTGATAGCCTGAAAGAAGTCTGCAATGAAAGTATTACCTCAATAGCGGCTGGATGCCAAGACATAAGGCTACGCATGGATGGACTATTTGAGGTTAAGGAGCATGCAATCAAATTTGTCAGAGAATTCACTGCTTTATATACAAATGGGTGAATTTTTAACTTTTTACTTTAGTAGTTCATGTTTGTCCTATGGTATAACAAGTGGCTCACATTTGTAGGCTCAGCCTCCGAGCACAACCTCTACGCCTACAGCTGCTGTGCCTGCACCAGTTGCACCTCAAACTCAGTAAGTTCTTGAAGTATTTTCTTTTTAATTTTCGGGCTTTGGTGTACCAATTATTATTATTAATATTCAATACTGAAAGTTTCTAGGCTTGTATGATACATGATCTTTGTTACTGTGCTTATAAATGCTATTGTGTAATGTTAGGACGCAGACAGCTACAGAACCTGCTGCTGCAGCTTTCGTGAGTCCCTTGACTGATGCAGTTGCTGCTTCGTGAGTTTTAACCGTTTCTTAGACATTCTAAGCAATGTTTTCCATCAAAATCACTAATTTGTGGAACTTATGAATAAATACGAACTTAATTACTTATATGCAGAGGGGACGCAAATGTCTATGGCTAGGTTGCATCTAATTTAGTTACCGGAAGCAATTTGGAGAGCACCATTCAGCAAATTCTTGATATGGGTAGAGGAAGTTGGGACAGGGTTACTGTTGTTCGTGCTTTGCATGCTGCTTATAACAACCCTGAGAGGGCTGTCGAATATTTGTATTCTGTATGTCTATATACTACTGATTCATCATTCATGCTCCCCCCTCCCACTTTAATTCATAAACGAGCATACACCGTGCTTGCTTCACTCTAAAATTCTTGCAAAGATGTTAAGGTTCGGGATTATCTTTGTAAATCCATCTTGTTACTACATTTGACTTTAATAGTGCCTCTTATTTGGTTCTTTTGATAAAGAATGTTCTGCTTCGGCATTGTGCCATCAATTGGACTTTGTTATGATTAATTTACTGCAGCTAGAGGTTTTATTTTTTATTTGTTCTTTATATATCTACAGGACTGCTGTTTTCTCCAATTGATGTTGCAGGCTTTGCTGTCATTTTTATGGTTACTAATTTTCTCCTTGATTCTTGCTGATATAGAATCTTGGTTTAGCTTTATAAGGGAATTCCTGAGCAAGCTGGAGTTGCTCCAGTGGCCAGAACTCCTGCGGCTACTACTGGTGGGCAGGCTGCAAATCCTCTTGCTCCTGCTGGGAATCCTCATGGTTAGGTTGGCAACCCTCTTGGTTAGGCTTCTCAAGCAGCTGTACCAGCAAGTGGTGGTCCTAATGCAAGTCCATTAGATCTCTTTCCACAAGTATGTCATTTGGCTGTTGTCATTTGTATTGCTAAGAAAGTACAAAAAGAGCTTCGAGGTTTAGCAGGCAACAAGGGTTATGTATCACCAGATGATTAGCCAAAGCTCGAGTATTTTAAAGCCATGGTCAAAGAAACATTTAGGCTCCGTCCTGCAGTTCCAATGCTAATAGTCAGGGAAACACTCGAAAAATGCACTATATAAGGGTACGACATACTACCAAAAACCCTCGTGTTTGTTCATGTATGGTGTTTAGGGTAAAAATACCCTATGCCACGTGGCCCAGTAGCATGATGACACGTGGCATCCCACCAGAGGCCTAACGGGATCCAATCGGATGTTGACACGTGGCATTGTACCTCCAATGGGGGAGCAGATCCTCATCTGCTATAAATAGAGGAAATTCCTCATTTATAACTCATTCATAAATACAAACACAAAACCCGAGCAATATTAATTGTGGAATCTCTCTTAATCAGTGAGAAAAACCCATTTACTTTCCGCTCGTTTACCCATACGGAATCATACTAACTTGATCGTCGGAGGCGGAACTCCATCCAACCGGATTTTTGTGGTTTTACAGGTACAGACGTCAGGCGCGCATACTCAGTATTGTAACTCTCCCGAGGGACTCCAAAAACACCCGAAACTTTTGGCGCTGTCTGTGGGGAGAGTACTACTGAGATGGCATCCGACACAGTACTGTGCGCAAAGGGCAGCCGGTCTACGACTGACCTTGAGGTCCATTTGGACCATGACTGTGGTGACGACTAAGAAGTCGACACTTACATGGCCCCATACAAGTTATTTCGTTCCAGGCGCACCCGTTCCAAAGAAAAGAAGGAACGGGGCCAAGACAAAGCTAGACCAAGCAACCCAGGCGGCAAGCACCCTGGGCAACCCCAGGTGGCGGAGGGCACAACCCCCGTCACCGGAGACGAACTCATGAATCTCATGACTAGGTTCAAGGGGGAAATTAACGACATAATCAAGAAGTCAACTGGCTCAAGCAAGGGTCAGTCCGCAAAGAAGTCTTCTCCCTCCGGGAAGAAGCAGATTAAAGACTGGGTGCCTACTCCACACCCCAAACCCAAGGGGACGGATGGGCCCCTGATCGACCTCTCCAAACTTCGTTTCCCTGAATCAGGGCAAAGGAAGGCCATCCGGCAAGTATAGCCGGATGGGTCCAAAAAGACTTACTCTGGCGCCCGAATCTTCATCCAGGAGAAGAGAAGTCAGCACATGTCTGAGTCGGCTTCAACGTCGACCTACTTAGACAGTTTCCAAAATACTGCAATGAAGCATTCAGAGACGCATCAAGGGAGTCAGTCACGCGGCATGTTCTCACGTACTGGCCCTCATGTTATCCAGCAGGCTCTGTTTGTGCCCCAACAACCATACGCGCCGTATGAATCTCCATTCATGCAGTCGGCTCCTTTTGGGGGTCAGGCGGCATATTAAGTCCAGCCCATGGACTAGCAGTTCTGGCTGCTAAACCTTGGGGAACAGCCTTCGGCTTTCTCCAGGGAAATAACCGAGGCGGCCCAGCCCGCCAAGGTTAAAAACGTGTTAGTTGGTACCTACGACGGTACCACCAACTCGGAAGACCACCTAATGGCGTATACCAACCTCATGTACCTACAGGGGTTGGATGATGCCGCCTGGTGCAGATGCTTCCCGGCTACGTTGAAGGGCATAGCCCAACGATGGTTTGGCAACCTGCAAGCCGAATGCATCAATAACTTCAAGATGCTTGCATACCTGTTCGCGTCCAACTTCTCCATGAACATCCCTGCCAAAAAGACAAGTCTCGACCTAGGGGCTATTCAGCAGGGTGACAAGGAGGGACTTCTGTCTTATGTCAGGCAGTTCAATCTGATGAGAATTCAAATTCAAGGGCAGTCTGACGAAGTTGCATACACAGACTTCTTCAAGGGTCTAAAGGATGGGTCAACCTTCAAGTTTGACCTGGTCCGCAAGAGGGTTTCTACCCTCCAAGAGGCGCTGATGGAAGCCGAAGCCTATATACAGGCGACGGAACTCTGTGCCGTCAAGCACTCGTCGGAACCCAAGAGAGATAGCCGGCTAAAAAGGAAGAAAAGAAAAGAAAAGAAGTCTGGGCAGCAGACCGCACTAGTCAGCCGTCCCAGAAGAAACAGAGAAAGTTGGAACCGTACGTCCCCAAGTACGAGTTCAACAAGGACTGCTCCTCCATCCTCATGGAGATAAAAGACCGGTTGACCCTTGAAAAACCGGTTACTATGAAAAGCTATGTCAAGAACAGGGACAAGAGCAAGTATTGTCAGTTCCATGAGGATGTCGGCCATGACACCAATGGTTGCTATAGCCTCAGGCGGTTATTGGACCGTTTGGCTAACGAGGGGGCATTGAAATCCTACCTGGTGAAGTCCAAGGGCAACTCCAAATCAAATGGCGGACAGCCGTCCAAAAAGCCGGCTATGAGCTCTGAAACTGATGAAGAGCACATCTTCACCATAGCAGGCGGCTTCGCAGGCGGGGGTCCTACCATCCGAGGTACCAAGGATAATAACCGGAAGTTGTCCAACCCAGAGGATGAGAGTCAGGCGTCGAAATACACCTTTCCTGAGGTCTTCATCTCTAAGAAGGATCGGGGTATGGTCAGGCGGCCCCACGATGACCCCATTGTCATCGAATGCAAGGTTTCCAACCAACGAGTTGGCCGGATCTTAATTGATACCGGGAGCTCGTCTGACCTAATCAGCTACCAGTGCTTGACAAAGCTCAAGTACAAGCCTAGCAGCATGCACAAGGCCCCTCACCCCCTAGTCGGCTTTGGGGGAGGAGTAGTGCATCTAATGGGGAGGATTGACCTACCCATCCGGCTAGGAGAGAAGGGGGAAGGGCGGCACATGGTCGTAAAATTCTTAGTGGCCGAGGAATTGACCGCCTACAATCTCATTCTGGTCGTCCCACTCTCAACGAGTCCAAGTCAGTCATCATCCCATCTCTCATGATGATCAAGTTTGAGAGGGATGACGGGTCAGTCGGTGCCCTGCGCGGGGATCAAAAGACGGCTAGGGAGTGCTACCTTTTAGACGTTAAGCCGACTGCTATAGCAGCTGACCATAACGAGGAGCCCATTGACCTCAATGAAAAAGAAGTCGCGCCTGCCCCTATGGCAGCCGGCAAAAAGAGAAAGGCGGACCAATTGGCCCCCGTCAGGAAAGAAAAATAGCAATCACTGACCGGGGAAAGGCCGAATTACTCCCGACCCCAGCCGGTTGGTGAGAGCATTGACGTCGTCCTGGACAACAGCCGCCCTGATAGAACCGTCAAAGTTGGGACGGTTGCTTTTGAAAAGTTGGGAGCAGGCTTGCTCCAACTCCTAAAAGAATTCAAAGGTATCTTCCCCTTTGAAGTGGAGGAGATGCTAGGCGTCAGCTCGGATCTAGCCGTCCACAAACTTGCCGTTGATCCCAAAAAGAAGCCGGTTTGGCAAAAGAAGAGGGATCATGGTGAGGAGAGGTCTCAGGCGGCAGCCACCGAGGTCAAAAAGTTCCTGGATGCCGGGTTCATTTGGCAATGTCACCACCCGGATTGGGTAGCAAATGTTGTCCTTGTCAAGAAACCGAATGGTACCTAGCGAATGTATGTAGATTACACAGATCTGAACAAGGCGTGTCCAAAGGATAGTTATCCACTTCCTAAGATCGACAGCCTAGTTGACTCTACAGCCGGCCACGCCTTGATGAGCTTCATGGACGCCTACTCAGGCTTCCATCAGATCCCCCTATGGAAGAAGGATCAGGAGAAGACGGCCTTCGTCACTGATCAGGGGTTGTACTGCTACACGGTGATGCCGTTTGGGTTGAAGAATGCGCCTACTACCTTCCAACGAATGATTAACACGGTTTTCATCAATCAAATCGGAAGGAATGTAGAGGCGTATATTGATGACATGATAGTTAAATCTAAGCTACAGGCAGATCACTTAGTCGACATTCAAGAAACCTTCACCACCCTCAGGCAGCACAAGGTCGTGCTTAATCCCAAGAAGTGTGTCTTTGGTGTTGAGTCTGGAATGTTTCTCGGATTTTTGATTGATCAAAGAGGCATAGAGGCCAATCCGGAAAAGGTATAGGTGGTGATTGACATGAAGTCACCCCGCACCGTCAAGGAGGCCCAGAAGCTAACCTGTTGCCTGGCGGCATTAGGAAGATTCCTCAGTCGGTCAGGTGACAAGTGCCTTTACTTCTTCCAAGCAATCAGGAAGAGGTCTAGATTTGAATGGCGAGAAGAAGCTGAGGCGGCATTTCAGAAGTTAAAGCAACACTTGCACTCTTTGCTAAGGCTAGTGAGTCCCCTGCCTAAGGAGGTTCTCTACATGTACTTAGCCGTCTCAAATCACTCCCTTAGTGTTGTTCTCCTTGCTGAGAGAGACGGAAAGCAGCTCCCGATGTATTTCATCTGCCATATACTCAGAAATGATGAGCTACGGTACCCAATGATTGGAAAATTTCGGTTGGCTCTTTACAAAGCAATCAAGCGGCTGAAGCCCTACTTCTTGGCTCATCCGGTGATTGTCTATACTGATCAACCACTCAAGCGTCTAATGACTACTATAGAGTCATCCGGCAGAATGATCAAGTGGGCTGTTGAAATGCAAAGCCTGGAGATAACTTTCGAACCTAGGCTGGCAGTGAAAGGTCAGGCGTTTGCCGACTTCATTGTTGAAATGACTAGGCCGGCACAGCCGGAGAAAACCAATCAGGTTTGGAAGTTATTCATACACGAAAGTTCTACCTTAAACGGCTGTGGTGCAGGCGTAATTTGCAAGTCTCCGGAAGGAGACACATACGAATATGCACTACGGTTCAAGTTTCAAGCTTCAAATACTGATGTTGAGTATGAGGCCCTGTTAGCCGGTATACGCATGTGTAAGGTAGCAGGGGCAAAAAAGGTTGACGCCTGTTCTGATTCTCAATTGATCGTTAGCCAATTCAATGGTGACTACAAGGCCACCCATCGGCAATGATCAAATACCTTCAGGCGGTCAAAGATGAGGCGGGGACACTTGACGATTTTCATCTAAGTCAGGTGCCCCGGTCAGAAAACAATCAGGCGGATGCTTTGTGCAAATTGGCCTCATCCGCCACTTATGATGCGCCTAGGTCTGTCTTCTGGGAGGTCATGGAAAAAAGAAGTATTGAACATGACCCCATTTTGAGTTCTTAACCGAAGCTCTACCTAGATGGACCCCATCCCGGAATATTTGGTAGACGGCACTCTGCCGGATGCCCCTTCAGAAACGGCAGCACTGAAAAAGCAAGCTCTGAGCTTCGAAATGTACAAGGGGGAGCTCTTCAGAAAGGGTTACCTCCAGCTGTTGCTAAAGTGTGTTACCCCAGAAAAGGGAAAAGAGGTTCTAGAGGACTTGCATGCGGGCTTTTGTGCATCACATATAGGCGGCAGGACTCTAGCAAAGTGGGCCAGGCGGCAAGGCTACTTTTGGCCCACCCTTGAGGCAGACGCCATGGAATTGGTGAAGAAATGTGACAAGTGCCAGAGGTTTGGCCGGCTCAAACACCGTCCGGCAACAGATCTGACGGCTATCTACAGCCCGGTTCCATTTGCAAAATGGGGCATGGACATCTTAGGTCCCTATACACCTGCTACAAGTGACAGAAGATATATTCTGGTGGCTGTAGACTACTTCACCAAATGGGTTGAGGCAGAGGCGGTCAAAGGCATCAAGACAAAAGATGTCATCTCTTTCATTTGGAGGAACATCATCAGCCGGTTTGGGGTTCCTATGTATATGGTCTTTGATAACGGTACTCAGTTTGAAACGCCTACCCTCAAGAGTTGGTTGGGAGATCAGGGGAACTCACATTGTTTTGCATCCGTTGGCCGGCCCCAAGCAAACGGTCAAGTTGAAGCCTTCAACAAACTCATCTCAGACGGCATAAAAAAGAAGATTGAAAGAGCTGGAGGTCTTTGGGCGGATGAGTTACCTCACGTCCTTTGGGCCATCAGAACAACTGAAAAGGGGGCAACCGGTGAAACCCCGTTTCTCATGACATACGGCACTGAAGCCGTCCTGCCAATTGAACTTTATGAGCCAACCCTCCGAGTCATGCTCTATGATGAAGAGGCTAATTGGGAAGCCATGCGTCTTGCATTGGATTCACTCTCGGAGCGCAGGGGCAATGCCGCCTTGCATCATGAGATATATCGTCTGAGATTGACAAGGGCTTAAAACAAAAGAGTACACAAGCGGCCCCTCAAAGTGGGGGACTTTGTGCTACGAAAAATGGAAGTAACCGGTAAGGCGAATGAACAAGGAAAGCTAACCCCTAATTGGGAAGGCCCCTACCGGATTTTTGAAGAAGTTAGAGGCGGCACCTACCGCCTGGAAACACCAGACGGCAGGCAGCTAGCCAAAACCTGGAATGTAGATAACTTGAAAAAGTACTACTTCTAAGGAGATTGTAAATATTTTTGTAAATAGAGTATATGAATGAAAAGAATACTTTATTTCAGTTCTGTTTTTGTATAAAGTCCCATGTGCAATGCACAACCGGGCAACTTCTAAGTCCCATGTGCAATGCACAACCGGGCACCTTCCAAGTCCCAGCAGTGCAATGCACGACCGAGCACTCGTTTGCTCAAAATGAGTAAAAGGCTAAGTACCTAACTTAGATATTCAAAAGGCCCAAGGCCATCACATATTAAAACCGCCTACTCTAACCAGGATCAGGCATCCGGCGACGCCCATTCAGGTGAAATCGTCGAAGAGAACATCTCCCTTAATCAACCTTAATCAGCGGCCGGATACACCAGGTTATTGCCCCAAGGCAATACCAACGGTCAAATAAACCTTAATCAGCGGCCGACTTTCGCCAAAAAGCACCCCAGCCGGCCCACACTCCCATATATAAGGTCAAACCTTGTTGACCTTAGCATCCATCTGGATATTGCCCAAAGGCAGTACAGGCGGTAATCTATAGTTTTGTACGCAACCGGCTTTTGCGAAGGAGCATTACAGCCGGATACGATTTGAAACGCATACGTCCGGCGCGAGGCCGCCTGCATGCCACCATAGGCATTGACAGATACCTAAGTGGTAACCGGCAGTCGGGCGAGTGGGTATCCTAAGTATAATTCAGCCGGCACATCCGACAGATTCAACTTGGATCAATCCTGTTGAATAACGGTCAAGGACCGCCTAATTATTCATTCGGATGCTTATGGACGGCTTCCTGCTTAGAGTTGGTAACTATAAGCAAACAACCATCCAGCGGCAAGCAGAGCCAGTGCATCCGGCATATCACAAGATTTCATGCAAAGCAAAGAGTGCAAGAAATGAAAAGAGTTGAAAATATACGAAGCAAACCGACACAGTCGGCATATATATATATATATATTTAAAATTTTAAATTCAAAATGTTAGGCGGACCCCTGTCCGGGAAAGTGATACATAAATACACGGCTCGCAAGCCGGATGAGAAGTAGGAGTTTGAAAAAAGTAGTTTAGCTACTGCTGCTGCTGCTGCTATTATTGTTGTTGCTCCGGCTGCTGACCCTGACTGGCATTAGGGGCATCCTGGGTCTGCTGGGGTTGGGTTTCCTTTTCCCCACCCGACACTTCTTCCTCTGCCTGCTTCATCCCCTATGTCGGCCAACTCCTCGAAGGGCGCCGGCTGCTTAAGCCCGAGTACTTCGGCATCAAATACCTCTGTTGCGTATTTGTACCTCAAGTCGAAAAAGGCATAGTCGGTGTCCGGGTGGATCATGGACCATGCCATCTTCATGCGTGCTTCGCAGTCACGCTCATTCTCGGTGACCAGCCGGGTCTGCTCAGCCGACAGCTAGTCTAGAGCTTCCTTCTTGGACTTAACCAGCTCATTCTTGGTCTTGTCCAGCTCCTCCCTCAGCCGGGTGACTTCATCCTTCAACCCAGATCTCTCCTTCTCAGCATCCTTCAGAGCCTAGATGTCGGCTTTGAGTTGGTCAATCTGGAGCTGCCGATCAGCAACAGTTTGATTGGCTGTATCGGCAGTAGCCGTCAGCTCCCGCATGAGTTCCACCCGTTTCATCTCCCGGTCTTGAGTTGGATTTCAAGCATTAGGGAGTTGTATTGACAGACATCAATTAATTCGGCTGCCCGTTTCTAGGCATCCCTTACCTCCTCTTGCTTCTTCCGCAAGGGGGTTTTCAACCCATCCACCCTTAGCAACGCCTGCAGAGTCAGCCGGAAAAGAAGTTAGTAAAAGTCATAACCAAATAGCAACTGTCAACTAGCAATCTTGCACAAGAATACCTCATCCGGTAAATAAGCAAATTGCACAAAAGTACCCCATCCGGTAACTTACCTCAACCAGCAGTGAGGTGATCCGGTCAAGGTTGACCTGGTTGATACCCGGCACAGCCTTCCCCTCGGACCGGGTGAGGGTCCTCAGCATTCTCTTGGTATAGTTTTGCATATCCGGCCAACGAGAAGCAGTATCTGCATCATGAGATATATTTGTTAATTGTTGGGCATAAGCAGCTCCTATATTCAGCCGGTCACCGGAAGAATCTTCTGATTGAGAAGCATGAGACTTGACTCGAACTGGCCCAAGCGGCCAGGGGGTCAAAAGGGAAGTCCATACCTTGGTTATCAGGCTGAGGGGTGCCACCACCCCGAGCCTCATTTGAGCCGGATGCAATAGCAGGCACCCGGAGAAGGAGCTTCAGGCTCCCTAGATCCTACCCTAGCCGGACCTGAGCTTAAGCCTAGGCTCTGCAGAATCTTGCCTGCTATTTTGGGTCTATCTGGAGTCGGCACTCCACCGACTGAGGATGGCGCAGGGCCGCCTGTGACCCTTCGCCTCTAAGAAGCAGGCTGAGGAAGTTCCTCCCCTGGTCTTCTCATCATCTGACGCAAAGAGCGAGGAATGTTCTGGCTTCCCGTTTGTAAAAGACAGAATCAACAAGTCAGTATCAAAGCTATTTGCATGACATACAGACGGCGTAGGGTCAGCCGGTGTTTACCCCGCTCGTCCGGGCCGCAAGTTGGGCTCGTTTTTGTTCAAGCTGCTCCTTCCTAATCTCGGCAGCTGACTTAGCCGGAGTTTTTTCTGGAGGAGTCATCTCGAGTCCTTTCTCTGCAAAATAACAAAAGAAAAAATGTAAGAGCATTCAAGCATCATACAGGCGGTATAATACGCTGGTTAAGCAGTAAACCTACGTTTATCCCAAAAGTGCTGAGACCGCAGGCGGAGAGGAACGCCTCGTCTTTGAACCAGTCCGGATGAGGGATCCAGAATTTAGGGACAATGATTTGTGTCCCATCATCCAGTGGCTAAGTAGTTTTCTTAAATAGTCCCGGCTTCATAATGGCATCCCAAGCCTAAGCCGGCACCCTTGGAAGGGCACACCTCTTTCCCAATAGAGCCGGGTTCTTATTGTTACGGCGCATCCGGTGATTTGCAGTCGTAGATGGGGAAGAGACGAAATAAAACTTGCACTTCCAGCTAGTCCACTTGGAGGGCTTCTCCAAGGTCATCATATATTCCGGATGCATGGTGAGTGTGTACCACGCATTCCAGTCGCCTGGGGCACGGCTCAGGTAGTGCATGTGCGCGAACGCCTCCCAACTAGGCGTCACGTCCCGCATCCCGCAGGCGGCTATGTATCCAATGATGTTCACCCAAGAGTTGGGTGTGAGCTGCTAGACACCAAGGTCGTAACCCCGTAGAATGGCTTTAATTGTTCTGTGGAGGGGGAACCGGAGGCCGACTTTGAATGCCGCCTCATAGCAGCCGAAATAATTGTCGGCATGCTCCAGGTCATTTTCCCAGATGACGATTGAGGTAGCAGGCGGGACGCCAACCTCCCAGCCGGCCCCTACCAGGCGCTTCTCTAAAAATGCCGGGAGGGTTGCGTTTAACGTTATAACATCCCGGGCGCTCATTTGCGCCTCATATGGATTATTTATTGAAGGCCAGTTATAGGCCTCCTCATTATCTTGAGGGGCATCCGGTGTCATGGTAGACTCAGTAGATCTGGCTTCCTGATCGGTTTCCTAACCGCTTGAGCTCCCGAATTCTTCAAGAATCTCATCACCGGGCGTACTCGGGACGCCCGATTGGTCTAAAGGAACATCTTCAACCGGAGTTCCGGCTGAATCTTCTGATTGGTACACGGGGTCAACAACCGTTTTTCTTGTCGGAGCCATTCTGTCCTGCACATGAACAGAGTCGGTCGGATTCATAGAAGAGTAAGGGTGGTCCACACACCCCCAGACGACATCCCCAGTCCTAGATTCAGCCGTATCCGGTGACCGGTTGACAACTGCCCTAGGTCGTGCCGTGTGTGTATTGGAAGAGTCCATTATTCTGTAACAGCCTATACAACCGGTAAACTCAAAAGGTTACAAGGGGGCAAAGGTGATACCTTGAATTTGTGAAGACGTTTGTAGAAGACTTGGCTGAGATTCCAAAATGTGGCTTGAAGAGGCCACAGGCCGAGCAGTCCGGTTGCGTATGAAAATCTAAAGCATAAAGACAAACAGTCAGGCATTTTGGAGAAAAATCACCCAAAGATACCCCAAACGGTATCAAAAAAGCTTGCTCAAAGATACTCCAGACGATATCAAAGGAATTTACCCAAAGATACCCCAGGCAGTATCAAGGAAGCTTGCCCAAAGATCCCCAGACGGCATAAAGGCCGACTGAGGGTCTAATGAATTGGGTTGCAGAGCATTGTTCAAAGACCCCCCAGGCGGTATTGATGAAGATTGCTCAAAAGCCCCCCAGACGGCGATAAGACCGTCTGAGGGTCTTATGAATGCAATTGAAAAAAAAATAATAAAAAAAATAAAAAATATATATGAAAATTACTCAGAAATGCCCCAAGCGGAACATTTCCGGCGGAGGGTCCATTGAACGGTATCCAGGAAGAGTTACTCAAAGACCCCCCCAGACGACATAAGAACTGGCTAAGGGTTTTACAAGAGCAGATCATGAGCAAGTTATGAAGAAAATTGCTCGAGCATACCCCAGACGGCATAAGCCCGGCTGAGGGTATGATGGATCCAAGTTTGAAGAACAATTGCTTGAAGATACCCCAGACGGTCCATAACCGTCTGTGGGTCTACTTTGAAGATCAATTGTTTGAAGATGACCTAGGCAGAATATTTCCGGTTGAGGGTCTATTAAATGCAAAGTGTTAAGACTATTGTTTGAAGATGCCCCAGACGGCATGTAACCGTCTGTGGGTCTCTTGAATTTAACCCCTTGAAGACAATTGTTCAGAGATGCTACAGGAGGTATATCATCGTCTATGGGCCTATGGAATGCATTATTGGAAAGTCCATTGTTTGAAGATATCTCAGACGGTCCATTGCCGTCTAAGGGTCTGTTTTTGAAAACCATGGTTTGAAGATACCCCAGACGGTCCAAACCGTCTGTTGATGTGTGGTGTTTATGCCACCATTTCACCCTATTTCATTAGAGATTTCCCCCGGAATTGTCACTTGCTCATGCCTTTTCTTACTCATTTTATCTCGACTTGAGTTACTTTAGCTCCCTCTCGTGTTTCCTCTTTTATTTCGTCTTTTCTTTTACTTTCACTGCCTTTTTGTGTGTTTTGACATTTCCTAGCGCTCGCGGGCGATTCTCGGATCAACGGTTGAAATAGAGTTGCTAGGAAGCTTGCTAAGGGAGTGGAGATGCCAGGAAGGAGAGGGCGCGCAGCAGCTTAGGGCCACGGGCGCGGCACAGATAGCCGCGGGCGCAGACAGGGCCTCAAGCAGAATTCGCATACAAGGTGGAGATGCCCCAGAGATGGCTGGCCGCGGGCGCGACCTGGAACCCCGCGGGCGCGGCACTGCGGGTCTGGCGAAGCTCGCACCCAGCTTGGAGAGGGCGCGGCGGCTGCTGGCTGGAGAGCCCTCTCTCGTGCCCATTTCTCCTTATTTTTTAGAAAGACTATAAATACCTCTTGGATTGAATTTTTTTTGGGCACTATTCCATTGACATGAAAAACAATTCTTAGAGAGAGAAAATCTAGGTTTTCTAGAGAGAGAAAAACACTTATCTTTCATGGTTTAATCTTTGTAATCAAATATTCAAGCTTTCTTGTGGATCGTTGCTACTACTTTGATGGTTTGGTAATCTTTCATCTTTATAATATCACTCTTTACTTTTGTTTCTTTAGTTTTGATTTCCTTAGTTTTATTGTTCTTACTTGAGTTTTCCTTCATAAATATTAAAGCTTTATTAGTTTGTTTGATTTCCCTTCAAGGTAGAATCATGCTAGGTTGTGTTGATATTGAATATATGTTTATGTTAGTTGTTATGGCTTTTCCTTTTCTCCTAGCTTAGATTTTTAACTAGGGAAGGGGGTGAAAATCATGTGTATTTGATTATCTATTGATTATTGATTTGGATTTATTCTTGAGTTGATGATTTGAGTTAAAATATGCTTGGAGTTAGTGTATGCACCTCTAATCCCAAGAGTCTAGCCCTTGATTGAATGCATGAGAATGATTTAATCTAGGTGTGAATGATTTCATCGATTTGCTTGAGTAGTTGCATGAGAATGAACTATCTTAGGTAGAGTTTATACTCCTAGAATTGATTCCTTATCGATTTTCATTAGTATTCTTTGGTCATGATTGAATCCCCCTCTCCCTAGTGCTTTTGCCATTGCTATCTCTTAATCTAATCCTTTTACTTACATATAGAAGTTCTTTTACTTATCCCTTGTTTTTAGCTCGTCCTAGACTCATTAGTTGATAGTTTGTCCATAACATTTCTCACAACTATATCTCAACACCCTTTTTGTTAGTGTATTGCTAAACATCGCCCGCAAATCTCCACATAAAGCCCACAAAATTCACTTGATTTGACAATATTGCCCTTGACCTAAAAAAAAACACTCACACTCTCATCACTCACACTCTCATCGCTCATCTTCTTTCTACATCTCTAAAAAAAAAAAAAATTCAAACTACGGCAATGTCGAGGCGGCAAGGCAAGGAATTGGCGGCGGCGGCGGAGGGAAGGAGGTCTCAAGGAGGCAAGGTACAATTTCTTAAAAAAAAAAATGAAAACCGTCGTGACGGAGGGGGGCGCCTTGGCTGGACGCCCAGCTAGTGGTGGTGGCGCCAGCTGCAGACGCCGCAACCAGTGGGTTGGCGCCTGGGCTGGACACCGTAGCCACGGTTGTGGCGTTTTTTCAAGGCGCAGCAGCCGTGGCTACGGCGTCCAGCCCAGGCGCCAGCCCACTGGTTGCGGCGTCTGCAGCTGGCGCCACCACCACTGGCAGGGCGTCCAGCCAAGGCCCCCCCCCTTTTTTTAATGTTTATTATTTTTTTATTTTTTATTTTTTTTTGTGTAATATCTTTTTCAATTGTTTTTATATTTTGTTGTTTTTTTTTATAAATTTTTTCAATTTTGTTGTATTTTTTCTATGTTTATATTTTGTTTCCAATTATTTGTTTGTTTTATTTGTACATTTTTATTTTTATTTTTATTCTCTATTTCAATTTGTTAGTACATTTTTTTGTTCATTTGATATTGTTTTTGGTTAGTTAATTTATTTTAATTTTTATTATTGATTTATAAAGTCTTAAAAGGACGTTAGACAAAAATCAATATAAGTTCAGTAAATTATCAAATAAAGCGACTACACCTAATTGAAAACCAAAACTAAATTGGGAATGAATTATTTATGTTTATATATATTCTTATGTGTTGGTTTTATTTCCTTTCTTAGTGTATTTTTTATTCTATTATTTTTATTTAAGTGTTTTGTTAATTTCTTTATTATGTTAATTTGTTAGTATGTTTTTAGTTTATTTGATTTGGGTATTGGTAGCTATTTTTCGTATAATTTTTTGTATATTTATATATTTTTAAATTTTTTGTAGAATTCACTGGGTCGTCATGGTGCGGGGAAGAATGTAGAGCTTCTTAGTAGAAGCTATTCAGTGGAGAGGTCGGGGCATAGACATTTTAGATCCCGTGGTATTTCGGCCTCGGCTCGTAGAGAACGGATCCACCGTCGGGATGAGGATGACGATGACGATGATGATGCTGAGGAGGGTGACCAGGAGGAGGAGCAGGAGGAGGGAGCATATGAGGATGAGGATGTGGACGATGAGAGTGGACCGTATGATGATTACGGTCCATTCAATCAGAGGGTTGATGACATGTACGAGACACATATGGTGGAGGTGCGTAAGGGTAGGGGTGGTAGGTTTGTTAGTAGATCTGGCACATCATCTGCGTCCACTGTATCTGGGGCAAGCAGGAAACGGTCGAGGGCCGTTAATGATTCTTGGGTTGTTAGGAGTGAGGTGCCCGGTGGGCCTGTTGACGGGAGTGTGATTTCTAGCTTTCTAGGACACATAGCTGCCCGTATTTGGGAGGACCAGGAGAGGCCTTCAGTTACGGGGTTGTTGAAATGGCATACCCGGGAAAAGACTTGTAGCTTTTTGCGTACATGGGCTGAGGCTTGGCCGGCGGAGAGCGAGATATTCGAGCGACTGGAAGGCACTGGGGTGAATCACGTTCCTGCCACCATGCACGATAAGATTGATAGTACGCTGATCACGGCTTTCGTTGAGCGATGGCAGCCGGATACAAACTCTTTCCACCTTCCGTTCGGTGAGATGACGATCATGTTACATGACGTCGAGGCCATTCTGGGGATTCGTGTTGAGGGTAAACGACTTTGTGCTGTGGCTGATGCGGATCAGGCAGATTTGCTGGCGAAGTTGTTGGCGGTGGACAGGGCTGCACTGTACACCGAGGCGCTTGGTGTTTGGGAACACGGCGGTGTGAAGATCGCATCCGTGTTACAGCGGTGTTAGTACCCCAGTGCACGTAGGACGCACGACGCACAGCTGAGTGCTTATGTTTTTCTACTCCTCGGATGTACCTTGTTTCCGGATAAGAGCGGCGGAAACAAGCTCAGGCCACGCGACATAGTAGAGGCGTGTGACCCCGACAGTGTAGGCCAGTTTTCTTGGGTATCGGCTATGTTGGCGTATTTGTATCGCCAACTAGGATTTGCGAGTCGAGCTGACGCGGCAGGTATCACTGGGTGTCTGACTTTATTGCAGACCTGGATATACGAGTACTTTCCTGCATTGCGACCACATCGTGACCCGGTTCCTATTGATGAGGGGATGCCGCGTGCTTGTGCGTGGAGTCCGCGCTCGGAGAAGAAGTCCGTTGACCGCCTCCGATCGATATGGTTATTGCTTGACAGGCTGTCCCCCTTAGAGGTAACGTTTATAAATTGTTTATACAATTTATTATATGCACATATTATATTCATGTTATTAAATTTTAAAACTATGTGCAGGTGAACTGGATGCCTTTCGGCCCGAACCCTAGTGTTAGGGTACCCAGGACCTTGTACACGGGACTCATTCAGTATCGTGAGATCGTCGAGGCGTACCTGCCCCAGCGTTGTCTTCGCCAGCTTGGATTTGTCCAAGTTGTCCCTCCTCCCCCGGCATGCCCGATGAAGGCGGTCCGACCTGCATCTTCGAGGGACTACGTCGTGCAATGGCCGGATATCATGACTGGGATGTGGGACCAGTTTCCGATGGTGGCCCGCTTATGGACTGCGGAGTTGCAGAGGCCGCCCTCTAGGGTTCCTCCCATGTGTGACCACTACTACATGGAATGGTTCAACCGGTATTCGCACCCGAGGTTGATCGCAGATCTCGACCACAGCGATGATGATTATGTGCCACCGCCTACTGCCATGGAAGCGGTATGTCTCATAAAATATTTATCGTTGTTTTTTAATTAAGTTTTATATGTTGTTATTGTATTTCATCTTTTATTTTTTGTTATATGCAGTGGATGGGAAAGATAATGCAGGACGTACAGAAACTCTCTCTGGAGAAGGACAGCATGAGTGCAACAGTGAGAGCTGCTGTTGATAGTCTGGAACAGACCCTTGCGCATTGGGAGTCGGCGTCGAGGAGGGATTACTGATGGTTTTGTCATTTTATTTATAGAGCACTTTAAATATTATCGTTTCAATTTATTAAATTGGACATTATGTTTTAAGTTTGTAACATTTTAGATTGTTCTTTTAGCTTTCAACTTTGACATATTATTATTGCTGTTTTTAAATTTTGACATAACCGTTCGTGGATCCGCGCAACTTACCCATGCAACATATAGAATGCAGTAAGCAATACAATATAAAAAATTAATGTTCTCATTAAAAGAGCAACGTACAAATAAGGTTACATAGGAAGAATGTAAACATGAAAAACTAAAATGCAGCTAGGGTGTTCCATTCGTGGATCCGGTCATGATATAGCGCATCCCAACCCTCTACGCTCACTGTGCGAATGGTGTACCACCGAGGTATAATCGGTGGCACTGGAAAATCGGATGACATGTCTAGTCGGATGAAATGTCTGTATGACGACCCAAGAAACACAATAGCTACCTCTCTGACCGGTGTGGTGACAGTCTCACGCGAACGCCAAGGGAGAACCGTGGTACAAGGATAATAAGCTTGACTATGAAATCCCAGCCCGAAATGCATGACTGCGCACTTGTAAATGTTTGCAACGACAAACAGATCTAGGGGCGCGTTAAAATAATGATTTTGACTGCAAGGTCCACCTCCTCACCGGATACGCCGCAGAGCGCCATCCAAGTCATCCTGGTACACATGACGATAAATATTTCTGTTAGAGGCAATTTCGCTGTACATCAACTGACGCACCAAACCGTAGTTGTCTTCGCCCATTTGAAAAACATCAGCCACGACCCGGAATCCGCACTTACCATCTCCGACTACATCATTCCACCCTTCCAAGTACGGCATGATGATCGTAGGTATCTTGTCCTTGTACGGAAACTGATCAACATCGTTTCTTCCTATTCACCATATAATTAAACACAGTTAAGAAGGCAGGAGTAACCTTATAAACAATGTGCAATGTAAAAAACCAAAACGTACCAGTTCTCAGGGGCATATTCACAGACGATGAAGATTGACTACGACTAGATGACGATGTCCGACCACGAGCACGACCACGACCAAGACCACGGATATACTCAAACGCACTCCTGTTCCGCCGTTGCCGACCTCGAGGACGGTCAACTCCTTCGGGTTCCTCAAAATCTAAGGTAGACGTGTGGAACATGTCATGAAGTACATGAGTAGCGTCACGAATAATAGAAGGATGACTGGAGGACACTCGGTCGTACATCGAACGAAACTGCTCCAACTCCTCCTGTTCACGGTCGGCCGTTTGAGTATTTGCATGCTCACCAATAACGAGCGTCCGCAAGAATGAATGAACCTGATCAACATGTAACGACGCCCTTTCTTCTGTAATAATGCGGTGAATGGTGCATGCGCAAGGTAATCCATGAGTTACTGAAATAGCACACCCGCCCGAGCATACACTTCGTCAGCCAAGTCCCTCATCCTGTTCAGCTCAGTGAGAATCAACCCCAAGCAGTAGTGCGACACACGACCATGGAGAATCTTAAATATGAAATGGCTATACATCGTACCATGTCGTCGTCTGGAGTCCTCTAGAGAGTTCCTGATGCCGTTCTTCTGAGTTTCAATTGACTTGTTAAGTCTATCGAACAGTGTATCCAAAGCAGCGGTCGATGAATCAATCCAGTCCTTGGTAGCTCTATGAGCGCTCTCAACTCTACATGTTGTAGTGTTCCCGAAATGAAGTACCTGGTTTGTCCAATATTTGACAAACTTTTCCCTGTGAGGGACCCATTGCTGCATCACATAGTCCACCAGTGCCGGACACCACTGGTACGAATCCCTGAAGTTAGCCAATTCTCGCTCGTACGCTTCCTCTGTGGTAGCTTGTAGGATCTTCCGCCACTTACCATTCACCAATCTCTCTGCCATTTCCAAATTCTTGTTGAAAAGGTTGTAGGCTTTCACTTTCACGCAGTTGTTGATGTGCCATGTGCACATAAGTGCTTCGATTCTGGAAACAGCTTTGCTATGGGGACAAAGAGACCTCCCTCACAGTCACTGACGACGGCTGTTGGATGAACATAAGGCCCGATGTAGTTTCTCAACTTCTCCAGGACCCAATAATAACTTGGAGCCGTCTCATCCTTGATGATTGCATGACCAATCAGAAAGTTCTGGTTCGTTGGAGTCATCCCCATGATCTCAACCAGTGGGAACTTGTACTTGTTTGTCTTGTACGTTGAGTCGATCAAAATCACAAATGGCCAAGACTTGATCATATCAGCACAATCAGGATGCACAAGGAAAAGATGAGTCACCTCCGCTGTATCTTCATCAGAATCAAACCAGAACAGGTAACCACGTGATTGTGCCTGGTGTAGCAGCTGCTGTATAGGGTTCCTTCCCTCTGACCGTTCAAACCTGAGTTGCTGTCTGACGTTGTAGATGTGTCTTCGGTTTGGATGGTCTTCTGGAAATTTCTCTAACACAGATGCTAATATTTTAGCAGGCTTGACTTGAGCATCACTCATTTCTTTCACAACTAGTTTCGCAGCAGGACTTAAGCCGCTCAGCTGTCGATGACCCTCTTCATATACTATCATCTCATGGTTGTGATACCCCCATTTAGAGTAACCAATCACTTCCCAACCGTCACGACTCCGTAGTTGTCGAACCTTTACTCTGAACTCACACCCACAACCTTTCCGCTTTGTATCAAACCGAGTGGCTGTACGAAAATCTCTTTCTTCTCTTTTGCGATAACGGTCACATCTCAAAATGCGATCCATTCTACCATCCCGTTGAGATTTATGAGTTACTACTACCAAGCAAAATCCAGCTGCAATTGCAACCTGTTTTGCCCAATCAATCGCTTGTTGAGCTTCTTCGAATGGACCATCATGTCCAAATATCCCACTGTAATCATTTCCGTCTCCACCATAATCCTGCATCAATTATATATTATAACAAATACATTTAACGGATAATACATTTAATTTCTATATTTACACATAATTAACACAAAAAAAACATAATTATGTATAATATTATTCATACACATACACATACAAATTTTAAACACAATCATTTATAAAAGTCACATAAACAATTAAATATTTTGGTATAAATTAACACAAATCTACTCACTACATACATAAAAACATTAAATTATTAAACATAATTAAAAAAAAACACCGTTTTGAATTTTCAATTTGAAATAAATTAAAAACAAAAAAAAAAACCATTTCCAATTTTTTTTAATACAATTTCGAATTGTCAAACTTAATTTAAAAAAAAAAACCTTTCTCAATCAAACTTAATTTAAAAAAAAAAAACCCAATTCGAATTTTCAAACTTAATTTTAAAAAATACCATTTTGAATTTTCAAACTTAATTTTAAAAAAACCTATTTCGAATTTTCAAAATTAATTTTAAAAAAACCCATTTAGAATTTTTTAAAAAAATCATTTTCGATTTTTAAAAAAAAAAAATAAAATCAAAAAAATAAAAAACAACAACAAAATCAAAAAAGAAAAATAAATAAATAAATAGGGTGGCGTCTTCCAAGGCCGCCACAGCTACTAGACTGGCGCCTTGCAGGGCCGCCTCAGCCAATGGAGTGGCGCCTGGCCAGGACGCCTGTCTGATGGTCTGGGCGTCTGGGCTGGACGCTGGTGTGGTGGTTTTGGCGTCTAGCTTGAACGTCCATGCTACGGTAAGGGCGTCCATCCTAGGCGCCGGAGCCACTCCTACGGTAAACCGTGAATTTAACGGTGACTTACCTCGTTTTCCGTCGACGACGACGTACCTCCGGCGTCCCCCGCATCTCTGGCCTGCCCTCCGATCTCCCCCGGCGAGCCAGCGGCTCCACATTTTTTAAATCGAGATTTGTTCAATTTTAGAAAATGGGCATAATTGTCACACCAAGTCATATTTGTGGGCTTTATATGGTAATTTGCGGGCGATGTTTAACAAATCCCTTTTGTTACTAGCAATTTATCCTAGACTTCATATTAATTGTGCTAAACCCCCGTTTCCTTGGGAATCGACCCTACCTTACCACTATCTAAAGTAATTTTTGATAGAGATAGGTTAGGAGATATAAATTGTAATTTTGATCTAGGATAGTAAACTAACGACCTATTGTCCACCGATCATCTGTGGGTCTACCAAATGCAAGACATGAAAGAAAGGGCTTGAGGTGCCCCAGACGGTGTAAGACCGTCTATAGTTCTACTCAAATCAAGGGTCAGACGGTACCTAAATGAGTTGATTGAAGAAACACTCAACTGGTATCCGGATGCGTTCGAAAGAGGAAGCTGGTTGCACAATTAAGCAGCCGGTATCAGAGCTCTCAAGAAATTTTTGCAAATTTTGTAAAGTGAAGAGGAAAGAGGGGGTGTGTCTCTATTTATAGACAAACCCAAAAGGCAAATCGCCACCTTCTGCCTCAAGTATTTGAATTCAAACTTAAAGAAAAAAGGCAGGAAGCAGACCAACCGTCGCCTCTCCGCCGTTTGACACCTGTCACATGTGACACGTGGCCAAGCCACGTCACACCTGTGAGGGGCAAATGTTTAGGGTAAAAATACCCTATGCCACGTGGCCCAGTAGAATGATGACATGTGGCAACCCACCAGAGGCCCAACGGGATCCAATCGGATGCTGACACGTGGCATTGTACCTCCAAAGGGGGTGCAGATCCTCATCTGCTATAAATAGAGGAAATTCCTCATTTATAACTCATTCATAAATACAAACACAAAACCCGAGAAATATTAATTGTGGAATCTCTCTGAATCAGTGAGAAAAACCCATTTACTTTCCACCCGTTTACCCATACGGAATCATACTAACTTGATCGTCGGAGGCGGAACTCCTTCCAACCGGAGTTTCGTGGTTTTACAGGTACAGACGTCAGGCGCGCATACTCAGTATTGTAACTCTCACGAGGGACTCCAAAAACACCCGAAACATTTGGACTATTGTAAGAGATCCTTAATATTGGAAGAATTCAGAGATATTTATGCCGGAGAGGTTATGGGAAGCTCAATAAACTATATAGGACAGAATTTTAAGTTAATTCCTTTTGGTGCTAGGAGAAAAATGTGCCCTGGAATGCTTCTTGCTGTTGCAAACTTTGAATTAGCACTAGCCAACTTATCAAAGCTAAGGTAGTAACATTTTGTTTTAGTTGAATTGATGTGCTATAATTGTTTTTAATTCTATTATAAAATTTATCTTTATGTAATATTGATTATTTTTATATAATTTTAATGGACTTTTAAGTCCCACGAAGAAGAAATGCCTTGCTGATTTTGGTATTGTTACCCAGTGTATGGCTCCTACTAGGTATTTTGCTGCCTTTTTTTAATTATTGTTATTGTTTTTAGGAAATTTTAGAAAATAACACCTCAAAAAAACCCAAATTTTGATTTAAAATTTTTGATTATAACACCACAAAAAAAAAACCAAAAAATTGATTTCACCACCACTTAACTTTTCCATCCAAAAAACTGCTAGTGGGCCCCACATTGTACACGTGTCAATTGTTTATTGGATAAAAAACACGTGTCACTATACTATTGGTATAAAAAAATTAATAAAAAAATATGAAGAAAAAGGAAATTTTTTTTTTTAAAAAAAAAACCCCAAATAACCTAGCCACCACCTTCACCACCGGCGCCGGTTCCCCCTGCCCACCGTCGTCACCCCAACCCACGCTGTCGACTCCCCTTAGCCAACGACGAAACCAGGCCAGCCTAGCCGACCACCAGAACAACCCAGCCTCAGCCCTGATTCGATTTGGTTTGGGTGCGGGTTTGGGTTCAGGTGACGCTGACGGTGAGGGTGAGAGATGTAAAGTGGTATTTGGGTTTGGGTTTGGGTTTGGGTTTGGGTTGGGGTTTCGGCGACGGATCTGGGTAAGGGAGGGAGTTCGGTGATGTCGCTAAGGTAGGTGGTGGTGGCGTGATGTTGCGGTGGTAGGAGACAAGAATGGGTGGTGGTTTTCGTCGGTTTCCAGGGAGTGGGAAGGAAAAAACGGGTGGTGGGGCTAGTTTTCGTCGGTTTTGGGTGGGGACAGGGGATGCCAACGACCTAGGTTAGGGTGTCGGCTGCTGGGCAGGTGGCTCCGGTGGTGGGGTTGGCTGGGGTCGGGGATAGATTTTTTTTTTTTTAATTTTTTTCTTTTTTTTTATTTTAATTTTTTAAACCAATAGATTATTGACACATGTCAATTGTGGGCCCCACTTAACGGTTTTTTTGGATAAGAAAGTTAAGTGGTGGTGAAACCAATTTTTTGGTTTTGCTTTGTGGTGTTATAATCAAATTTTTTTTTTTGGTGGTGTTATAATCAAAATCGGGGTTTTTTTTTGTGTTATTTTCTAATTAAGCCTTGTTTTTATGATTTATGATGTTGTTTTTGCTAAATTGCTTGTTATTGAATTTTTTGGTTGTAGCTTTTTCCCATTTTTAGAATAAGATTTTTGTTAATTTTAATTTTCACTGTTAATTTAGGTTGTATTACAGAGTGATTATGTAGGACGAATAATTAAATTGAATGAAATTGAGTTTCTTATTCTTGTAATTAGCATGTATGATGGATTCTTACTGTAGAATTAATTGTGTATTTGCTAAACTTGAACTCAGTATGAGTAATTAAGAGTTAGCATGTTCTGTGCTGTAGAAATTGGTGGGTTTTTGCTGTAGAATGTGTATATGGGAGATTCGGCAAAATAAGCTGGATAGATTTCAAGTGGAATGTTAGGGTTTGATATTTATAATGAGATTTGCAGTTTTTAATTGGGGTTTTGCGGAATTGTAGATATGAGTTTTGCAAAGAAATGTGTTTAATTTCAAATTGCCTTTGTGTAGTATTACGGCAAAACTTTTTTTAGGTTCTCTATAATTGCCTTTGTGTAGTATTATGGCTCTGTTATAAATATTAGTTAAAGTCTGTCTTTTAATTTGAGTATGGGGTTGGAAGGATGGCATTTTGAGAATGTGTTCTCCGCTTGATAATTTATTGAAGTTTGTTCTTTCCTCCTCTCTTTCCCCTCCTGTTCCCCCCCCCCTAATTCTATGTCTTTATTTCATTTTCTTTCTCGTTTGATTATATAAACTAAATTTGTTGATTTATACTTCTTTGAAATTTACTGAAAGTGCATTAGTATGATTTCAACCTTCAACTCCGACTGTTTTATTACAAATCATCTTAATATTTAAAAAACACAACAACATAAGTATCCCTTAAAATATGGGAAGATTTATTACTCTTGTGTAGCTAATGCTCCCATAGTAATAACATTAAAAAAAACTTAGAAAAAAACACCTTAAAAAGTTCACTACTTTACATAGTAGAAATCTGAACTCGAAGCTATCTACTGATATTCTATTGTCTCTAAAGACAATGGTTAAGGTTAATTTTGTTGACAGAGAATCGGCTAACCAATTGGTTTATGTATGTTTTAACTTTGTTGCCGAATTGAGACAGAATTATAACCGACTTGAGCGGGTATGGTAGGCTTGAATCCTTTTTAGTGTCAGGCTGTAAAGTTTCATACTTTCATGTGACAGCTATACATTCTAAAAGTGAAGACGTCTATACTGGAATAATATAAGTCTTCACGTTAGAATATAAATAGAAGAGGGAAATGAGTGAAAATGAGAGAGATATAGAGGGTTGAGCGAGTAGGACTAGGCTTATTAAGATTTCCAAAACCATAAAAGAAAGTTAGGAAAGAAGAGTAAGGATCTAGAAGTTCTAAGGGAGAAGAAGGGAATGAGGAAATGCAAAGGAGGGTAAAGAGAGGGAGAGAGAAAGAGCGAGAGAGAGGGATTGGGGCAAGTTGGACTAGGTTTACTAAAAATGTCAAAATCATAAATGAGAAGGGGGAAGAGTAAGAGAGAAATAAGGAGCAAGAGAAAGGGAAAATTGAGAGAATGAAGGAATGAAAGGGGAATGAGGAAGATAGGGATATTAATATTTCCAAAACCATATAAGAAAGTTAGGAAAGAAGAGTAAGGAGCTAGAAGTTCTAATGGAGAAGAAGGGAATGAGGAAATGCAAAGGAGGGGAGAGAGAGAGAGAGAGAGGTTGGGGCAAGTAGGACTAAGTTTACTAAAAATGTTAAAATCATAAAAGAGAGGGAGGGGGAGTAAGAGAGGAATAAGGAGCAAGAGAAAGGGAAACTTGAGAGAATGAAGGAATGAAAGGGGAATGAGGAAGGTAGGGATATTAATATTTCCAAAACCATATAAGAAAGTTACGAAAGAAGAGTAAGGAGCTAGAAATTCTAATGGAGAGGAAAGGAGTGAGGAAATGCAAAGGAGGGGAGAGAGAGAGAGATAGAGAATTTAAAAGTGAAGATGGATGAGAGAGAGAGAGAGAGAGAGAGAGGGGGATATAAACAGGTGATGGGGTGAAGGCTAAGACAATATAGAAAGATTGAAGGTACAAGGAAGAGAAAAGGCATGAAGATTAAAGTTCTTTTAGGAGACTGTTATAAAACATAATGTCAATTTAATGATATGACAAAGATATCAATTATTAAAAAGAGAATATCTTAATTACACATAACCGTATAAGATAATGAGGGGAGGGATGAAAAAAGGAAATGAGGAAGGGTGAGGGAGCAAGTAGGAATAACTGAATTACAAGACCATAGTATAAGAGTTAAAGGGAGAGAAGAATAAGAAGTAAAATGGAGCGGATGAGGGAACATAAGGATTAGAAGGAGATAGGGAACCAATAATCTTTTATCACAATATTACTGTGTTTCATGTGTAGATTTTTGATAAAAAATTGTGCAAACTGATTTCTCTTGCAAAAACCTTAATTAGCTGTTTGCTTTTCCTTCCGTCTGACTGATCTGTTGGCCTTGTTGTTGCTCTCAACTATCAAAATCCTTTCCTGAACTCATATGAGGAATTTTAGGTATCTTATACTTTTCATGTTTTCAAAAATATTTCAATCAAATACAATTCAGGTTTCGATTTTCAGGCTCTAAATTGTCCTCTATTTTATTTTGTTGAGAAACTTAAACACAATCCTGCAATTGAACCAATGCTTGAAGGTGGCAGCGTTATCTAGTATGGTGCTCAATATACTGAATGAAGGTGGTTTTTAGGTAACAGAAGTATGATGCCACTAGCCCTTACACCTATACTTGCAATATGTATACACACATAACACACAAATGTGTTTTCATATACAATTTTATTTATTCAATCATCTGCTGGTTACTTCATGTGAAATTTGAATTGATGGTAGCCAGTTTCAGTCTATTCCACATCCAATTTTTCTTGGAGGTGCAATAATTGGATGCTCTACTGTCTTTTTAAACGTACCTAAGTTCAAAGGAATGCATAAGGCTAAGAAATCAGGTGGTGTTTTTACTCTACCTTAATAAACTTAAATAGGTTGCCACAATCTACTATAACATGACAAGCCACTCATTTTTCACTCTTGCTTTTGGAAAAAAATCCTGTCCATGATGTGATCCCAGCATGAAAATTATCTGTATAATTTAGAGGTTTCATACTTGTATCCATCTGGCCTTTAGTTGGTAAATTATTGAGTGGTGGTATTCAAGATTTGAGACCGAATAGTTTCTGCATCGCTGTTGTTTGTGGCTCATTATAGGTTTCGAAAACAAACTAATGAACTACCTTTTCATGTTTGGTATCTTGAAGGATGCAAGTGTTATGCCAGTATGATTAGCAAATATCTTTATATGCACATTTTATCTTTTTAATTGCTAAGACCTTTTTTTTTTTTATAAAACGCAATGTTGTGAAGTTAGATATGCTTTTTCTGCAACTTGAGTAGCTTATACTTAGTATCTTACATTTTCGCTCTTTGCTGATAAAGATCTTCGATTTTCTATGAATTATTGAAGGGATGCCAGCAGCAAAATCTGCTTTTAGTCTCCTGCATGAGGGCTTGATGATGGAAGTATATTGGGACAAGCTACGAACTTCTTGGATATGGGAAGAACTCTACAGGAAGAACTCTACAAAGCAAGAAACTACTGGCCTTTTAGCTAACATACACTCTCATTAATTAATTTTTTGCTTCCATAAAGATTACATTAGGCTTTGCACTATCTTATGTAGGTATCTTAGTCTTTTTGCTTACATTTGGAGGGTGTCCTAATCTCCTTTATGTTGCAGAGTAGGAGCAGTCAATGTCTAAATTGACTTGACCATTAAAAGGAACATATATCATATGTCTTGTTCATCCTACTACTGTGATAACGGCTAAGGCTATTTCAAAGTCACACAGCGGAAGACTAACTTTTAAAAACTCAAATGAAATAAAGTTTGATAAAATCAAACTCAAGTTTTAAAACCAACTTACATTAAAGAAATAACTTAGAACAGGCCCTTTTTAAAACCAAACTAAAATATTAAAACAATTATCATATGTTAGTGTCAACTATTACATAAATAATTCAATATAATAAATAATAAACAAAGAAACATATAACCCTCTTTAATTAATCCCATCATGCTTGATATGCCCTTTTTACCTGTACATCTCTTTAATTCAAACTCACTACTCGCCATATCAAATGGGTCATAGTAGGGTCAATCCAAAGAAAAGCCAAATACAAACAACAAAGTACGAATCGGCAAAAGTCGAGTCCATATGCACCAATAGGAATAATCACACTAACATGAAGATCCTAGCATTGGAAATAAATAAATGAAACATGCTTGTCATACAACACATGTCAACTTACCTTTGGCTCATAACTAACAATATTAATTATTAAATAATAGCTTTGGATTACGCATCGAACGGGTTTCCTTCCTTAACTATCCCTTAATAATAAGGGACCCCTCACTTGGGAGCTAACCAAGCTGAAGGATCAATTAGGTTATGGAGTTAGTAATAAATATACTCTAGAAGGGGGGGGGGGTTTGAATAGAGTATGAAAAATTTTCGCAAATATGAATCTCAAGATCTTGAGATCAGTTTCAAGGCGGAATAAACTGATTCACTTATCAGAGTCAAGGCTTTGAGATTTAGTTCAAAACTTAAAAACAGACTTTGAAACTTAGGAAAAATATAAAATACAAATTAAAACATAAATAAAAGCAAGTAAAGTAAAGCAAGAAAGAAGAGACAAGACACGAGGATATTTTTACGAAGTTCGGCAAATGTGCCTACGTCTCCGCCTAGGGTTATCAAACCCGTAGGATTTTAAACTTCCTTTATTTCGTCCCTTAGAGTTCTAAAGCACTTAGAAGATGACCTCTCTTCTCTCCGTAGCCGCCCAGCTACACTTTAGCAACTCAATTCCCAGAAATAAAAAACTACCTAAAATACATTGAGTATTATAATATTACTCTAAGTATATCACACTTTTGATATATTCTTTTTCGCTCTTAGATACACTTTTTCTTTTCTCTCAAACTAATCACTCAATAAGGTAATACAACTCCAGAGAGAAAATATTTAACAACTCTTGTTATAGCGTATGAAGTTCGATAATTCTTGTGTGTTCTTGTTGTTGTTTTCTTCAGCACACTCGAACGCTATTTATAAGAGTTGTAGGACTGGAACTTGAATTTGAATTTTGAAGCTAGTCGTTGTAACTCTTCAACGTTCTTGAAATCTTCAACGTTGTAACAAACGCTATTTGATAAACGCTATTTGATAGGCTTCAAAACTGACGGTCAAAACAGCAAGTATATCCAGCCTACTTCCAAGGGATCTCTGCAAAACAAACATTTAAACTCAAGGAAATCGGTTAGCACTAGATAAGTATGGATTCAAATTCAAATCAAATCTTATCCCTTGTTTAGTGTATTCTGATAAAACAGAATATCTAAAAGAAACTACTAATATTAACAAAATATTTAACCACTTAAAAGATAAATATAAAAATCAGAAATTGAATGTTAGATAAACTTAGATAAAATATTCCAGCAACCCAAAGTTAAGATAAACCGTGGACTTTGGAAATATCAATCTTACATATATTGGGCTTAATAAAATCAAACACATTATAGAAGCCCATAATAAAATATAATAACCTGTTGGGTTTGACTTCCATCATAAAATGTAAAGTTAGATAAAATAATAAAGCTCATCAAGGTGGAGTCTTCACAAGCGAGTATCAATTAGTGTCACCTTGTGACAGAATTCCAGCGCATAATATTACTAAAAGAAAGTACAGTGTCCTGTACCCCTGTAGAAGCTATGATTAAATATAAAACCCCATAACTCCCCCCATATGTTCATACTCAAGGTATATACGTTCCAAGAGTTTTGGTGCGTATCCTCTTACACTTTACGTGATTTACCAATTTAACTTGTGATGACTCTAACCAATCAATCAAGAACAAACATTACAACAATCAACACATACTCCCAATTCATTCTTGAATTAATTAGTGAGCACATACTATATATTTTAATTAAGGTTCCTTGTCTAGTTTTGTACACAAAATTGCAAGATTACTACCTTGGTGCATAAGATGCACTATTAAACTTCCTTGACTCAAACTCAACTTACATGAGTGAGTAAATAACTGAACTAGCTTCTTGACTCAACACCAATAATAAATGGGTGAGAAATAAAATCATGAATCATGCTCAATAATTCTAACTTTAGATCCTTTAAACATACATAGGTCTTGGTTATTAAATTCATGTCTTCTTGATAGTGAATAATAAATAATATACATGATTCAATCTCTTTCAAGTTGTATCAAGCTCATAATAATAATTTCAACATACTCACATGCTTACATATATAACCAATCAATCAATTCAAGTATCACAACACAACTTAACATGATACTAATCTCATACTTGATACCTGTTTCGGGTGTTTCTGGAGTCAGGAGAGTTAAAATACGAGTAAGTGCGCCTGACGTCTATACCTGCAAAACCACGAAACTCCAGTTGGGTGGAGTTCCGCCTCCGATGATCAAGTTAGTATGATTCTGGATGGGTAAACGGACGGAAAGTAAATGGGTTTTTCTCATTGATTCAGAGAGATTCCGCAATTAATATTGCTCGGGGTTTGTGTATGTATTTATGAATGAGTAATAAATGAGGAATTTCCTCTATTTATAGCAGATGAGGATCTGCTCCCCCATTGGAGGTACAATGCCACGCGTCAGCATCCGATTGGATCCCGTTGGGCCTTTGGTGGGCTGCCACGTGTCATTATGCTATTGGGCCACATGGCATAGGGTATTTTTACCCTAAACATTTGCCCCTCACAGGTGTGACGTGGCGTTGCCACGTGTCACCTGTGACACGTGTCAAGCACAGGGGAGGCGACGATTGATTTGCTTCCCGCCTCTCTCTTGGATTCGAATTTTGAAAAGTTGAGGCAGAAGGTGGCGATTCGCCTTCTGGGCTTGTCAAAGAGAGACGCACCCCCTCTCTCCTCTTCACTTTACACATTTTTGCAAAAATTCTCTTGAGAGCTCTAATACCAACTGCTTAATTGTGCACCCAGCTTCCTTGTTCGAACGCATCCGGATATCGGTTGAGTGCTTCTTCAATCAACTCATTTAGGTACCGTCTGACTCTTGATTTTCTCTTGATTTGAGTAGAACCACAGACGGTCTTATACCGTCTTGGGGCACCCTAAGCCCTCTCATTCATGTCTTGCATTTGGTGGACCCACAGACGGTTTGGACCGTCGGGGGTATCTTCAAACCATGGACTTTCCAAAAATGCATTCCATAAGCCCACAGACGGTGATAAACCGCCTGTGGCATATCTGATCAATTGTCTTCAAAGAGTTGCATTCAAAAGACCCACAGACGGCTGCATGTCGTCTGGGGCATCTTCAGACAATAGTCGTAACATTTTGCATTCAATAGACCCTAAACCGGAAATATTCCGCCTTGGTCATCTTCAAATAATTGTTCTTCAAAGCTAGACCCACAGACGGTTATGGACCGTCTGGGGTATCTTTTTACCAATGATCTTCAAAGCTTGCATCCATTATACCCTCAGCCGGGCTTATACCGTCTGGGGTATGCTCGAGCAATTCTTTTTACAACTTGCTCGTCTTGCATTTGTAAGACCCCCAGCCGGTCCTTATGCCGTCTGGGAGGTCTTGGAGCAATTCTTCACGGATACCGTTTGGGATATCCTTGGAGAAGCCTTCAATAAAACCATTCAACGGGCCCTCAGCCGAAAGTATTCCGCCTGGGGCATTTCTGAGTAATTTTCATCATTTTTTTTTTGACCCTCAGCCGGTCTTATCACCGTCTGGGGGGCTTTTGAGCAATATTCATCGATACCGCCTGGGGGATCTTTGAACAATGCTCTGAAACCCAATTCATTAGCCCCTCAGCCGGCCTTTATGCCGTCTAGGGGATCTTTGGGCAAGATTCCTTGATACCGCCTGGGGTATCTTGGGGAAAATCTTCATGATACCTTTTGGGGTATCTTTGGGTGATTTTTCTCCAAAATGCCTGACTGTTTGTTTTTGTGCTTCAGGTTTTCATACGCAAACGGACTGCTCCACCTGTAGCCTCTTCAAGCCGCATTTTGGAATTTCAGCCAAGTCTTCACAAATTCAAGTTATCACCTTTGCCCCCTTGTAACCTCTTGAGTTTACCGGTTGTATAGGTTGTTAGAAAATAATGGACTCTCCCAATACACACACGGCACGGCCTAGGGCAGTTGTCAACCGGTCACCGGATACGGCTGAATCTAAGACTGGGGATGCCGCCTGGGGGTGTGTGGACCACCCTTATTCTTCTACGAATCCGACCGTCTCTGTTCATGTGCAGGACAGAATGGCTCGGACAAGGAAAACGGCTGTTGATTCAGCCAGAACTCCGGTTGAAGATGTTCCTTTTGACCTACGCCTGGTGATGATATTCTTGACGAATTCGGGGGCTCAAGCGCTGAGGAAACCGATCAGGAAGCCGGATCTACTAAGTCTACCATGACACCGGATGCCCCTCAAGATAATGAGGAGGCATACAACTGGCCTTCAATAAATAATCCATTGGAGGCGCACATGAGCGCCCGGGATGTTGTGACGCTAAACGCAACACTCCCGACATTTTTGGAGAAGCGCCCGGTAGGGGCCGGCTGAGAGGTTGGCGTCCCGCCTGCAACCGCAACCGTCGTCTGGGAAAACGACCTGGAGCATGCCGATAATTATTTCGGCTGCTATGAGGCGGCATTCAAAGCCGGCCTCCGGTTCCCCCTCCATAGAACAATTAAAGCCATTCTACGGGGTTATGACCTTGGTGTCTGGCAGCTCACACCCAACTCTTGGGTGAACATGCTTGGATACATAGCCGCCTGCGAGATGCAGGACGTGACGCCTAGCTGGGAGGCGTTCGCGCACATGCACTACCTGAGCCGTGCCCCAGGCGGCTGGAATGCGTGGTACACACTCACCACGCATCCAGAATATATGATGACCTTGGAGAAGCCCTCCAAGTGGACTAGCTGGAAGAGCAAGTTTTATTTTGTCTCTTCCCCATCTACGGCAGCTAATCACCAGATGCGCCGTTACAATAAGAACCCGGCTTTATTGGGAAAGAAGTGCGCCCTTCAAGGGTGCCGGCTGATGCTAGGGATGCCATTATGGAGCTGGGACTATTTAAGAAAACTACTCAGCCACTGGATGATGGGACACAAATCATTGTCCCTAAATTTTGGTTCCCTCATCCGGACTGGTTCAAAGACGAGGCGTTCCTCTCCGCATGCGGTCTCAGCACCTTTTGGGACAAAGGTTTACTGCTTAACCGACAATTTATGCCGCCTGTATGGTGTTTGAATGCTATTAACATTTTCCTTTTGTTATTTTGCAGAGAAAGGACTCGAGATGACTCCTCCTGAAAAAACTCCGGCTAGGTCAGTGATAAGTCTATTATATATATATTTTTATTCCCCGTCCCACGGTCATATTTGTGCTTATTTGAGCTCTACGGAGCTATTTTTATTACTAATATACGTTTTCTAGTGTTTTTGTAGAGTTGGTTTTATTTTGTAGGAATTTGCAGAATTATGATAATTCCCGAGCTTATTAAGCCACTACGAAAATATTAGAGTCTGATCGTATTTCATGATCGTATATTTAAAGCCCAAGACCGAGCTAAAGGAATTTAGTCCGGTGATTAAGGGCTTGATTAATAAAGAAGTCTAACTTTTACAAGCTAGTACATGAATCATTCAAGATAAGAATTTGGACTCAAGTTAACAAGGTTCAAGTGCAAAGCCCAATTCTTGTGAAAGAAGTCCAGCTCGCTGCCAGTTTTACCGGGCCCGATCGATCAGCCCAATGCCCGATCGGGCGAATGCCTTGCGAGTTTGTTGTTTACTTATAATGTCGGTTTTGATTTCCTTATAGTTCTATTCTTAGTGGGATTTGCAAAAAAGCCCATTAGCTTGGGTATTTAAGGGGGTAGTACGTAGGTAGTAGGGGTTTTCTTTTCTTTTAACTTGAGTTTTCTTTTTCTTTTAGTTTTAGTTTAGGTTTTGTTTCCTTTTCTTTTTTTTTTTCTTATCAAGTTTATTATTATTACTTAGTTTTAATATTCTTTTCTTTGTTTTCTCTTTGGTTTAATTATTTTCATATTAGTTTATAATTATTGCTTTAATCATGCTTCCTTTATACGCTTTGCTTAGTTTAGATTTAAATATATGTGAGTAGTTTTATTTCTAGGGTTTGTGGGGATCCATGAATAATACGAAGGGGTAATTTTTTATTGTTAACTATTAATGATTGATTAATTTCCTATTTGATTGATTTAATACTATGCAATTAGATTAGGCTTGGTTTAATTGTATGAGTTTTGCAATATTGATTCGAGATTCGAGAGATGAGAATTGATGTTTAGGCTTAGTTTCAATAGGCATGTTAATCTATTAATGGTTAGGTCGAGATTCGAGAGATGAGATTTAATACCAGTAGATTAATTATGTGATTATAATACGTAGCGACAGCCCTTTATAATCTGATTAATTTATGCATTGATAGTTGATCGTATGTTTTACCATGGAGTATTATTTATTGGTGAACCTATACCCTAGAGCTTTTATTATTGATTATTCCTTTGTTTAATTTGCTTAGCTTTAATTATTAGATTAATTCCTACAAACATAAATTGGTTACTTGATAATTTAGATTATAATAATTGATTAGAAATAAAAGAACATTGTTTCCCTGTGGATTCGACCCTACTTCCCTATCTACTTTAGTTAGAGGACTTAGGAATTACTTTTAATTAGGTGATACGACTAGATCCTGTCAAAATTTGGCGCCGTTGCCGAGGAAACAGTTTTATTTTTATTTCTAATTATAATTAGAGTCTAGATTATTTTATTTTTTTTATTATTTTTTTAATGAGTTGAAAATACCCATGCTTACGCCACTACAAGAATTATATGCGTTTTATGCAGAACCTGACTACTGTTGTTGTCAATATCGTCTTTGTCATGAAAATCCTGAATGCCCTTATAGTGAGTTTTTCGTGCGTGCTCCGGATGATTTTAGAGTCTTTCCATATACTTATGATCATATTCGGAGACGAGTAGTTACAAATGAGAGTTATTGGAAGGCTCTTGATGAAAAAGTCTATGGACACTATAATAATACGAATGTGATTGAGGATGAAGAACCATCGGTTATAGAATTTGTGGTTGAAAAATCATTGGTTGACGAATCGTTGATTGAAAAATCATTAGTTGTAGAAACGGTGGTCGAAAATTCCTATGTTGATGATAAGGTTATTCATGAGGGTACAATATTCAAGTCATTATTGGATGATAAAGGCAAATACTACCTCCATGTTCGTTCAATTAATTCTAAATTTTTAGCGGAGGAAGTAGAAGGTTGTGGTATATTTTCATCTCTTTCTTTTGATTTTTCTTTTCACCTTGAGTTTTCTTTATGTGCTCCTAATATTTTCTATGTAAAGATAACTATGCTTGCAATTAAGCCCTACCTAGTGCTTAATGAAATGTTTGCAGGAGCGTTTGATAAGTTACTCAAGGGGTTGAATTCTTCCGATTGAGGAGGGATGGAGTACGATCGAGCGGGACCTTGATAAACTAGCACTTTGTGGGAGGCAACCCGTATTTTATTGTTTTTTATTTTAGTCTTTTCTAATTTTTGTGTGTTTTCTTTTTTTGGTTCTTAGAGAGGTAAGGAGAGTGTATCTTATGCTAGTGGGAGTTTATATTTGTGTAGGTTTTGATCTAAGAAGTCTGATTTAAAAGGAGAAGAAAGCTGGATTGTATTCGAGTTCGCCCGGGCAGAGCTCGCCCGATCGGGCGCGCATACGGATCAGCAAAACTGCTCAAGTTCGACAGGCCATAACTTTCTCGTTACTTATCGGATTTTTGCGTGTGACCTAAAGTTGGAAAGCTCTTCAAGTCTACTTTCCAACCCAATTAGAATCACTTCATTATCATTTATACATCAAAAGTTATGATCAGATTAGTGAACATGACTCACTTTTTTTTATCTTTTTCCCACTAACACTTTGTTTCATTCTTGCCCAAATTTTTTCCAAAGAGATGCATTTCAATCCTTGAGGCTTTGGTGACATTAATGCGGTGATGATGATGAGTAGTAGTCACCTTGACTACTAGCTTCCCTTCAAGACAATGAGGACATTGTCTAATTTTGGCTTGGGGGAGATTTTTGGATTGAGGTATCTTTCTTTTCTCTCTCTTTTTGTTTTTGATGTGTTTAGTTTAGTTTTATTGCTTTCTAGGTTAGATTTATTGCTTTGAAAAAAATTAGAAAAATACAAAAATACGTTCCAACGAATTATGAATCATGTTTCCTTGTGCCCCATACATGAAAATTGTTTTGATTCTTGGTATATGATGATGAGTATTGTGGATAGGTTAGCCATGATTTGATGTTTGATTGCTTTGATGTCTTAACATGAGTCAATTTTTCCAACTACTTGTGATTTGGTTAGGAATGTGTGTTAGTTCCTGGTATGTCAATGAAGTTGAGTATTAGTTTATAACTTTGAGTAATGTTTGTATGACTCATTATTATGCACAATGAGGAGGACGAAGGCATTTGTTCTCTTAGGTGGCCTTTAGATGATATTAGATACATTTGTTCCCTTCTTGCTACCCATGTTGTTGCTTGTGCCCTTTTATTGTTTATTAACCACATTACTAGCCTATTTTGCCCCATTGGTTACTAGTCCCAAGCTTGGCTTGGGGGAGCTATTAGTGAGTGAGGTGAGGGAGTTTGTAGTGTGCATATTCATTTGCACAGTTTTGGGTGGATTTGAGAAGTTTTTATTTGTTCTTATTTTTGTGGATTGGAAAAATTAGAAAAAGTGTTCAAAAGTGAAAAAAATTCCAAGTGAGATAAAAGAAAAATCAAAAGAAAAAAAAAAGAGCAAAAGAGGAAAAATTTGTTTAATTGTTCAAATGTTCTAATTTGAAGGTTGCTCAGAAAAAAGAAAAGAAAAAGAAGGAAAAGAAAAAAAAAAAAGGAGTTCTAAGATTATTTATTCACTTTATTTCCTTATTGTTATAATTTTATGAGTGAAATTGTAAGTGTTGGGAATTTTTAATATAATTGGATGTTTGGTGAATTTTTGGTAGAGTTGAGTTGTGTTGGAGATGATTTGGTCATTGTTTAATTTTGACCTTGGTTTTATTTATTAGGATTTGGCTCCCTTAAGCATGGCTTTACTCTCACATTTTCCCAAATATTTCCTACCTTTTACCTTAACCTTACATTACAAGCTTTGTAGACCTTCCGACCTTTGTGCATAGAGTTGTGTGAATGTGAAATTAGTTTTTTATCAATGCAAAGAATGATTTGATGTATTTCGAGTCGACTACTAGGTTGAGTGTATGCCTTTTAAACACATGAGTGCGTGAGTTGGGAGGGCATTGTTCACATTGAAGGGGTTGGATGGAGAGCGATCAGATACATTTTATGTCCGCCACATAAAAGAGTGAAGAGTGTGTGAGCACTAGTCTTGAATTCCATATACACTTGTGGTTTGCTCTATTTGACAATTGTTAGGGAGGATGAGCAGTTGGATGGATTTGATTAGTTGACTTTGATATATATTTATTGGATTTGCCTTGAATCGTACTTATTGATTTAAATTATTTTTGGGGTGAAGTATTGATTTATTTATTCATTGCTTTGCTTAGGGACAAGCAAAGGTTTGGCTTGGGGAGTTTGATAAGTCTATTATATATATATTTTTATTCCCCGTCCCACGGTCATATTTGTGCTTATTTAAGCTCTACGGAGCTATTTTTATTATTAATATACGTTTTCTAGTGTTTTTGTAGAGTTGGTTTTATTTTGTAGGAATTTGCAGAATTATGATAATTCCCGAGCTTATTAAGCCACTACGAAAATATTAGAGTCTGATCGTATTTCATGACCGTATATTTAAAGCCCAAGACCGAGCTAAAGGAATTTAGTCCGGTGATTAAGGGCTTGATTAATAAAGAAGTCTAACTTTTACAAGCTAGTACATGAATCATTCAAGATAAGAATTTGGACTCAAGTTAACAAGGTTCAAGTGCAAAGCCTAATTCTTGTGAAAAAAGTCCAGCTCGCTGCCAGTTTTACTGGGCCCGATCGATCAGCCCAATGCCCGATCGGGCGAATGCCTTGCGAGTTTTCTGTTGACTTATAATGTCGGTTTTGATTTCCTTTAGAGTTCTATTCTTAGTGGGATTTGCAAAAAAGCCCATTAGCTTGGGTATTTAAGGGGGTAGTACGTAGGTAGTAGGGGTTTTCTTTTCTTTTAACTTGAGTTTTCTTTTTCTTTTAGTTTTAGTTTAGGTTTTGTTTCCTTTTCTTTTTTTTTTCTTATCAAGTTTATTATTATTACTTAGTTTTAATATTCTTTTCTTTGTTTTCTCTTTGGTTTAATTATTTTCATATTAGTTTATAATTATTGCTTTAATCATGCTTCCTTTATACGCTTTGCTTAGTTTAGATTTAAATATATGTGAGTAGTTTTATTTCTAGGGTTTGTGGGGATCCATGAATAATACGAAAGGGTAATTTTTTATTGTTAACTATTAATGATTGATAAATTTCCTATTTGATTGATTTAATACTATGCAATTAGATTAGGCTTGGTTTAATTGTATGAGTTTTGCAATATTGATTCGAGATTCGAGAGATGAGAATTGATGTTTAGGCTTAGTTTCAATAGGCATGTTAATCTATTAATGGTTAGGTCGAGATTCGAAAAGATGAGATTTAATACCAGTAGATTAATTATGTGATTATAATACGTAGCGACAGCCCTTTATAATCTGATTAATTTATGCATTGATAGTTGATCGTATGTTTTACCATGGAGTATTATTTATTGGTGAACCTATACCCTAGAGCTTTTATTATTGATTATTCCTTTGTTTAATTTGCTTAGCTTTAATTATTAGATTAATTCCTACAAACATAAATTGGTTACTTGATAATTTAGATTATAATAATTGATTAGGAATAAAAGAACATTGTTTCCATGTGGATTTGACCCTACTTCCCTATCTACTTTAGTTAGAGGACTTAGGAATTACTTTTGATTAGGTGATACGACTAGATCCTGTCAGTCAACCGCTGAGATTAGGAAAGAGCAACTCGAACAGAAGCGGGCCCAACTTGTGGCCCGAGCCAGTGGGTTAAGTACCGGCTGATCTTATGCCGTCTGTATACCTTGTAAATAATTTGATTCTAACTCGAGTTTTGACATTTTTTACAGACGGGGAGCCAAAAAATTCCTCGCTCCTTAAGGCAGATGGTAAGGAGGCCGGGGGAGGAACTCCCTCAGCCAGCTTCGCAGAGGCAGAGGGTCAAAAGCAGCCCTGCACCAACTTCAGCCGGCAGGGCACTGGCTCCTGAAAGGTCCACAACCGTAGGCAAAAGTCTACAAAGCCTGGGTTTAAGCTCAGAGCCGGCTGAGGCCGGATCTAAGGAGCCCGCGGCTCCTTCTAGCCGGGTGCCTGCTATTGCATCCGGCTCAAATGTGGCTGGGGGTGGTGGCCCCCCTCAGCCTGATAACCAAGGTATGGACTTCACTTTTGCCCCCCCTGGCCGCTTGGGCCAGTTCGAGTAAAGTCTCATGCTTCTCAGTCTGGGGACTCTGTCGGCAACCGGCTGAATATAGGAGCCGTTTATACCCAACACTTAACCGATATCTCTCATGATGCAGATACCGCTTCTCGTTGGTCGGATATGCAAAACTACGCCAAGAGAATGCTAAGGACCCTAACCCGGTCTGAGAGGGAGGCTGTGCCGGGTATTAACCAGGTCAACCTTGACCGGATCACCTCAATGCTGGCCAAGGTAAGTTACCGGATAGGGTACTTTTGTGCAATTTGCTTATTTACTGGATGGGGTATTTTTGTGCAAGATTGCTAGTTGCCGGTTTACTTATGACTGAAACTGACTACTTTTCCGACTGTCTCTACAGGCGTTGCTGAGGGTGGATAGGTCAGGCGTTGCTGAGGGTGGATAGGTTGAAAACCCCCTTGCGGAAGAAGCAAGAGGAGGTAAGGGATGCCTAAAAACGGGTAGTCGAATTAATTGATGTCTGTCAATACAACTCTCTAATGCTTGAAATCCAAACTAAAGCCCGAGAGATGAAACAGGAGGAACTCATCCGGGAGCTGACGGCTGCTGTCGATACCGCCAATCAGACTGTTGCTGACCGGCAGCTCCAGATTGACCAGCTCAAAGCCGACATCCAGGCTCTGAAGGATGCGGAGATGAAGAGAGCCGGGTTGAAAGATGAGGTCACCCGACTGAGGGAGGAGCTGGACAAAATCAAGAACAAGTTGGTTAAGTCCAAGAAGGAAGCTCTGGACCAGTTGTCGGCTGAGCAGACCCTGCTAGTGACCGAGAATGAGCGTAACTGTGAAGCACGCATGAAGATGGCATGGTCCATGATCCATTGATAGGCCGTCGTCGAGCCTACCAAAATATATAATTCCTATCTTGGTCTCACTAACTAATAGCAAGGGTAAGAAAGGGTCGAACCCAAGAGAGGCGTTGAATCAACCACCGAGTACTACCGTTTAAATAAGCTAAATGAAGTCGAAATTGGGTTGGTTTTGAGTAACTTCTACTAATTCAATTCAACTAAAACTAAGAGGAGATTAACAATATTTAGAGGAATCTAGGTCTTGGGTTATACCACTCAACTTCATCACAATTCAAAATTAGCATGCAACAAACAAGGTAAATCAATGGGATAAATTAGGGGAAGTCATCTAAGGCACCCAACTACTCTCTCAATCTAGAGGGATTACTTGAATCATGAATACAACCTATTCTCGTGGTTACAAAGAATAAAACAAGTGTTAAAGCATAATCACGATGACACAAACATTCCCTTGACCGGAAATTCCTATACTCATGGCATTTCGGGTCAATCAAGCACAAGGGAGCTAACTCAAGTTCATCTCTCGATCCTTCGTTGAGAAAGCTTGGATAAATAGTTCTAGCAATGGCCATATACAAGAACTAAGCAATTAAACCACTTAACCTCAACTAATTAACATCCCACAACAACCAAATTATTACATGCAACAAGTAATTAGTGACTACATTGAGGGTTTTACCCAAACCCTAGAAATTAGACTACTCACAATCCATGGAGATTAGAGCAATTAAAGATTTCAAGCAATTCATGAACAAGTTCAAACTAAGGACTAAGCTAATTAACAATCTAAACATGCAAGAACTAGCAAATAATTAATAACAAAGTAAAGAGAAGTAGAAAAGATGAGTAAGAAATGGTTACTATGAAGCTTCAAAGTGAGCAACAATGGTGGAAATTGTCTTCTACAATGGTTGAAATTGAATATTTCCAAGCTAATAATTAGAATCTAACTAATGATTTGAGAATTTAATGTTCTAAGATTGCAAAACTAAGAGAAAGCTCTAAAAACCTTGTTGCCCGTACAAATGAGCTCAAAGGGGTATTTATAAGACCCCCAAATAAAAAGGACGGAAAAACCGAGGAAAGAGTTCGACTGCAGGTCTGCACGGACGTGCCAGATTTGGCACGGACGTGCCAGATTTGGCACGAACGTGTAGAAGGGTCAGAAAGGAGGCAGAAGCTACTGCCAAGAATCGAGCAGGTTTGCACGGACATGCTGATTTTGGCACGGACGTGCAGCCACATATGCACGGACGTGCCTAATTAAGCACGGTCGTGCAGGACTTGGCAGAATGTTGTAACTTTCTGGAGCCTCCTGCACGGACGTGCAAGGTCTGGCACGGCCGTGCAGGGTCTTCTAAGCCCTTTTTTCCATCTTTTCTTCTATATTGCTCCTTTCCTTGGCTTCTTTCTACAATCTTCTTGCTTCTAACCTCGGTTTTGTATCCATGGGCTTCATTTGGTCGTCTTTGAACCTAGAACCTTAACAAAAACACTAACAACCCGTGAAGCATAGGATACACAAAAATTGCATAATAATAGAGCAAAAGTGAACCAAAACACAAATTTTATCAAATAAACTTGGTTCAAAAACACCCTAAAATCATATCAAATAGCAAGTTATCAAATCCTCCCAAGCTAAGCTTTTGCTCGTCCTCGAGCAAAACAAACATGTCGAACCAAAGGAGGAAAGCAACTTGCTAACATCAATCCAAGGAGAGGCAACAAGGAGGAAGCATAAATACACAAATCCGCATGGTGACAACCATCATCACTTTTAGCACAAGTGAGAAGCAATTTAAACCTCTAAGTCGCCTTAGAGGACGAGTTTTTATCTCGTGAGGGTTTCCAATGAGCTTACCCCACAACTCACACAATCCAAAACACATCGCCAAAAATCACACAATTTTAATTTTCCGCTTAAGTCAACTCATCGGGATATGAGACACAAGCAAGACAAGTGAACAACTTTCAAGAATTACCAATCATACCAATGTACACATGAGTTGGGGGTAGAGAGGAGAGCTAGGCAAGGTTGCACTAGGATAATTCTTTAGACCTTTTACTAGTTCATTATAGCACATCTAGATATTCCAAAGTTGTAACGAGCCCTCTTTCGGTTATAAAATCTCAAAATGCTAGTCCACCTCCCAAAATGCACACCCAAGGCCCCTTTATTATACTCTAACTCGGGAATTTCACAAGAAACAATAAACAACATATTCAACAATGTGTGGGAGGCATCCACAAGTTGACCTCTAAAGAAAAGAAAATCAAAATTTTGAGAATTTTGGGGGAGTTTTTGTTCTCCCTTCTTTTCTATTTTTTTTTTTCAACATCATTGCCCTCGCCTCTTTTAACTGTGAGCGGCGGCTCTTTCTTTATTCGAAACGTGTGGCTTATTATGCCACTTATTACACATATTACAAGTAGAGCTAATTCCCTAATAGAGTTTCCTTTTGGGGAGGAGAGGAGGCACATTAAGGGCACAAGGGGCCGCAATTCGATTCAAACATATCCTACTTTGGGAAAATTTGACAATATCCTATGCTAGACGTGCAATTGAACATTCATCGGCTTTCATTTCATATACACCAATGCAACCAGGATTAACAGACCTCTAGATGACCCCAACTCTTGCATACACCCTTCTAAAAGAACTTTTACTCATCACTCAAGAGTCAAGCAAGCAAAACATATTAGCACCATCATTTGAGTCTCATCCAAGGGCATTTTTTCAAATTATTTTTTTTTTTTGTTTTTTTTTTACGAGGGATATTTACAGCATTAGGCTAATCTAGGCATAAAAATAAACATAACTATACAACTAAATAAAGAGATAAGAGATTCGGATTCAAGGGATTTGGATGTTAGGTAAAAGGGAACAACAATCATGCAAAATCAACATTAGGCTAACACGAGAACAAAACATGAACCAAAGACACATGAGAAAACACTCCCCCCCAAGCTATCATGAACATTGTCCCCAATGTTAAAGCAATGCAAGCACAAAGAGAAGGGGAGGAAGGAACTAACTCATTGGTTCAGGCCCCCTTGGGAGCTTGAGCCCCCGGGGTAGAGATGCCGGTACACATTGTGGAAATCGCCCAACTCTGATCTGAGACTCTCGAAACTTGTTCTCATATTGTCAAAAGAAGTTCTCATGTCTTCGTTTGACTTCCTTAAGGTCTCAAATTCGGTGGTCATGCGGGAAAAATTTGCATTCATGTGGGCGATTTGCTGCTTAAAAGAGAGGTAAGGGTTGTTTTCACTCATCCCTTGACCTTGGTACCCCTCTTGGTGCCCTTGTTGGAACTCGTGTTGTTGATCCAAATGTTGTTGCTGAAATTGTTGATGATGTTGTTGTTGTTGATGTTGTTGATGTTGTTGATGATGTTGATGATGTTGATGTTGTTGATGTTGTTGATGATGTTGTTGTTGTTCACCCCCTTAGGCTTGGTCATCTTCTCCACCCGGAATCCACTCAAAATCCGGCTCAAAGACCCAATTCTCGGGGTTGTAGATGACCGTGGCTTCCGGGTTGGGCAAGGTTGCATAGGGGAACCTACTTACCAACCATGTGTAGGTCCTAGCCCCCTTCATCTTCCTCCAACCAATGCATAGCCTTGAGGGAGCGGATGTCAAGTGTTGTTGGTCCAGGAACGATCTTCAAATCTGCAAAATTAAGATCAAGAAAAACAGCAATAATAGTGATCATCCCCCCAATTGTTATCACTCCTCTCCCCGTGGATACGTCATATAGGTGGTCTACAAGCCATGCCCCTAAATTCAACCTTTCATTACCCTTACACAAGTGCCAAAGAAAAAGCAACTCTCGGTTAGAAACTACACCCGAACTATCTCCCCTAGCAAAAATAGTGTTAGCTATTAGGCGTTGGGATAGTCTAAAGGCGGGATGTACTATGGCCGTGGCCTTGTCGGTCCTAGGATCTCTAGTGAATAAGCCGGTGATTTTTCTCCAAAAAGATCCCGAGTTATGCTTACGGGAAGGCTTATCTTTAGGTCCAAATTTGCCATCCGTTGGCCACCTAAATGCTTGGTTTACTTGTTCTATGGTCATCTTGTGATGGGTGTTCATCAATTGGAAGGTCAAGTAAGGGGGGTTGTTGTGGTTATCTCGGTGGACATATAGTGAGGAGAGGAATTCTAAGGTAAGCCGTTTGTAGGTGTTTGCATGCATTTCTAAGCAATTTGGGACACCGGTTTGAAAGAAAATTTGCCTAACATCGTTCTCTACACCTAAGGCTTCGGCTACTTCATGGTTGTAAAATTTTGTTGGCCGAATTCTTCTCCTACTAATTCTTAGGTAGTTGTTCATGAAATCCGAATTATTAAAGACAATACCTAAGGTGTCCACTTGCGGTGGTTCAACGGTTGGTGGAGGCGGAGGGTTTCTAAGCCTAGCGGAGGAGGTGTTTCTTGGTTGGTTTCTTCTTGACATGATAAAAAAAAAAAAAAAAAAAAAAATTCAAGAACACTTCAAGTAAGCACAACACCTAATGAACAAGGACTTGAAACACACAAGGCTCTAAGTCTTCCACCTAACCAACACACAACAAGAGCAATCCCGAAAATTTACCAACAACAATCTTATCAATTCAAACGATCCAACACCAAAATTGTCAATGCTCTCAATTTACCAACAACAATTCAACAATCCAACACCAAAAGCATCCATACTCACAAAAACCTATCACCAACCAAATTTTCAATGCTCACAATTCACCCAAAAATATTTTTTTTCTTTTATACTACTAAACTAACAATAATCACAAATACTCAACAAAATGTCAACAATTTCAACTATTACTACTCAAAATATCAACCAACAAGCACTTAAACTATATAGGAAGAGCTTGAGATTAGAAAGATTATACCAAGAATGTCGTGGGTGTAGAACCCGCAAATGAACCTTTCTAGTACTCCTTGTTGTTGATTTAAGGCCCTTGTTCACCCAATTTGCTTAGAAAAAATCAAAATTCAAGAAACCCCCAAATCAATTTTGAAAGTTAGGGTTTGAGGAAATTTTGAAATTTTGGGGTTTTGATGGTGAAAAGGGGTAGTAATTTGTGAAAAATGTTGAAAGAGGAGTGAAAATTGTAGTTTAGAGTAAGGATTTGAGTGAAGAATGGAGTTTGAGGGGTGGGAATAAGGTGGTACGGAGAAAAAAAAAATAGTAGTATGGAGTATGGAGTAGGAATGAGAAGGAGATGTTGAGTGAGGAAGAGGAGTGAGAAACGTGGGGGGGGGGGTTGCTGTATGCTTGTTATTATTATTTTTTTTTCAAGGAAATTGGCAAATTGGTGCTTAAACTAAATCTGCACGGACATGCGATGTTCTACACGGACGTGCAGATTTCTGGAGAAATAGCAGCCTCTTCTGTCTTCGAATGCACGGGCGTGCAAAGGTTGGCACGGACGTGCAACCTGGCACGGACGTGCAACCTGGCACGGACGTGCGAAATCTCATAATTCAGTCGTTCTTTTTCTGTATGCTTCTGCCTTCATCTGCACGGACGTGCGATGTTTGCACGTCCGTGCATACCTGATGGTGCACGATTTCTTTTTATATATATATATATATTATTTTATTTTATTTTATACTCCTCCTTTCAACAAATACCTACAAAAGAAATTAAAAAGGAAAAGGTTAGGAATAATAAAATAAAACAAATGAAATATTAGTTTATGAGAGAGAGTGAGGAACTCGGGTTGCCTCCCGGAAGCGCTTCTTTAACGTCACTAGCTTGACGACATTGCGGGATCAAATGTTAGTGAGGAATATCGAACTCATCAAGGTGAACAACTTTGACTTCTTCATTCACAAAACCGTCAAAGTATGCCTTTAGCCTTTGGCCATTTACTTTGAACGGTTCACCATTTTCCTTGGAAATTTGGATTGCAACATATGGAAACACCTTCTTGACAGTAAAAGGTCCACTCCATCTTGATTTTAGCTTACCCGGAAACAACTTCAACCGGGAATTGAATAGTAAGACCTTGTCACCTTCCTTGAACTCTCTTTTGTTGATATGCTTGTCATGCCAAGCCTTGGTCTTTTCCTTGTAGATCTGTGCATTCTCATATGCATCCAATATTAGCTCTTCCGAGGGATGGAGGTCAAGCGACCTCTTTTCACCGGCACTTTGAAGGTTAAAGTTCAACGTTTTAATAGCCCAATGAGCACGATGCTCAAGTTCTACCAGTAAATGGCATGATTTCCCATATACAAGCTTGTAAGGGGTGGTGCCAATGGGAGTCTTGAATGCGGTGCGGTAGGCCCATAGCGCATCTCTAGCTTCGTAGACCAATCCTTTCTAGACCTATCCACCGTCTTCTCTAAGATCACCTTTATCTCCCGGTTTGAAATCTCGGCTTGACCACTTGTTTGTGGGTGGTAAGCCAATGACACCTTGTGCCTCACACCGTACTTCCCAAGAAGAGCTTGGAAGGACCGCTTTGCAAAATGCGAACCTCCATCACTAATGACAGCACGTGGCACCTAGAACCTTGGAAAAATGACCTTCTTGAAGAGTTTGACCACCACCTTAGCATCATTAGTAGGAGATGCAGCCGCTTCTACCCACTTTGACACGTAATCGACGGCCACAAGAATGAATTTATTCCCATAAGAGGTCGGGAAAGGCCCCATAAAATCTATGCCCCATACATCAAAAATCTCCAACTCAAGAATGTTGTTTAATGGCATTTCACTTCTTCTTGAAATATTGCCGGTTCTTAGACACCGGTCACAAGCTTTCACTACACCCCACACATCTTTGAACATTGAAGGCCAATAGAAACCACATTGCAAGATTTTCGCCAAGGTTTTGTTAGCACTCATATGTCCTCCACAAGGTGAGGAGTGACACATTGTGATAACATCTTCAATCTCATCATCCGGGACACACCTTCTAAAAAGGCCATCAACACCTTGTTTAAAGAGTAAGGGGTCATCCCAAAAGTATTGGCAAACATCATGAAGAAACTTCCTTTTTTGTTAATAGGTGAGGTCGGGAGGAAGAATAGAGCAAGACAAATAGTTTGTAATGTCCGCAAACCATGGTGCCGGTGCTTGAAGGATAGAAAATAGTCGATCATCCGGAAATTAATCATCAATTGGCAAATTATCAAGATCACCTACGAAGATAGGAAACCGTGAAAGATGATCGGCCACCACATTTTCGGCACCCTTTTTGTCTCTAATCTCGATATCATAATCTTGCAAGAGAAAGACCCACCGAATCAATCTTGGCTTAGGTTCCTTATTGGACAAGAGGTACTTCAAGGCCGCATGGTCGGTAAAGACTATGACCTTAGAGCCCAACAAGTAGGACCTAAACTTCTCAATTGCATGAACAATGGCTAGAAACTCCTTTTCCGTGGTTGTGTAATTTCTTTGTGCCTCATCCAATGTTTTGCTAGTGTAATAGATAGCATGGAGATTCTTGTCCTTCCTTTGTCCAAGAACGGACCCAACAGCAAAATCCGAAGCATCACACATAAGTTCGAAAGGAAGCTCCCAATTAGGGGGTTGAATGATAGGAGCCGAAATCAAGGCCTCCTTCAACCTATCAAATGCTAGCAAACAATCATTAGTAAACACAAAAGGGGCATCTTTTACCAACAATTGAGTGAGCTGCTTTGCAATTTTTTAAAAATCCTTTATGAACCGGCAGTAAAAACCCGCATGTCCAAGAAAGCTCCTTATCCCCTTCACATTTGTAGGGGGTGGGAGGCGCTCAATTACTTCAATCTTGGCACGATATACCTCAATGCCCCTACTAGAAATCACATGACCAAGAACAATACCCTCCTCTACCGAAATGACATTTCTCCCAATTCAAAACTAAGTTCACCTCTTAACATCTTTTTAACACTTTAATCAAATTTGAAAGACAAGTGTCAAAAGATGAACCAAAAACAGAAAAGTCATCCATGAATACCTCAATTGATGATTCGAGCATGTCGGAAAAAATAGACATCATACACCTTTGAAATGTGGAAGGTGCATTACAAAGTCCAAATGGCATTCTTCGATATGCAAAGGTGCCAAAAGGACATGTGAATGTAGTCTTTTCTTGATCCTCGGGTTGGATTGGGATTTGAAAGAATCCCGAGTATCCATCCAAGAAGCAATAATGACTATGTGATGCTAGTCTTTCCAATATTTGATCAATGAAGGGGAGTGGGAAGTGGTCTTTCCGGGTGGATTTATTTAATTTTCGATAATCAATGCACATCCTCCACCCGGTGACCAACCTCGTAGAAATGGTCTCACCCTTATCATTTTTTATGATGGTCATGCCTCCCTTTTTAGGCACAACTTGAACCGGGCTAACCTACTTACTATCGGAGATAGGGTAGATTATGCCCGCCTCAAGAAGTTTTAAAACTTCCTTTTTCACCACTTCCTTCATGTTGGGATTGAGCCTTCTTTGGTGCTCAATCGAGGAAGCATGATCATCATCAAGTAGAATTTTATGCATGCATATGGTGGGACTTATCCCCTTAATGTCATCAATTTTGTACCCAATGACATCTCTATACTCCCTTAAAACAACAAGGAGTTTCTCAAGAGAGGTGTCATCGAGCTTAGCATTGACAATAACGGGATAACTCTCACTATCATCAAGAAAAGCATATTTAAGTAGAGGGGGAAGGGGTTTAAGTTCAACCTTAGGAGGAGGCGTAGTCCTCTCCTCTTTTGCCTCCATGTTAAGTACTTCAAATTTCATCACCTCGTGGGCCAAAGGTTGGTTGAGTAAGAGATCATACCCCTTTGCTTCTTCACCCTCCTCAACTAAGCTTCCCGTTAGGGTAGCTTGTAAAGGATCTCTTTCATACAATCTTTCTCGGAACTCTTCTAAGTCCCTCTCCAATGTGTCAATTCTATGAACCTCATCAATCAATGGCTTCTTCAAAGTTTGTGAGAATGAAAATGAAATTTTCTCATCTCCCACATTCAAAGTCAATCTTCCTTCCTTCATATCAATCACCACTCCCGCGGTGTTCAAAAATGGTCTCCCCAAAATGAGGGGTACTCTTGCATCTTCTTCCATTTCCATTACCACAAAATCACATGGCACAAATACTCTTCCAACTTGAACCGGCACATCTTCAAGAATCCCCAAGGGTAGCCTAACCGTGTGATCGACTAGTTGTAAGGACATTCTTGTTGGTTTCAAGTCTCCAACTTTCAAACTCTTTGCAATATAATAGGGCATCAAGCTCACACTTGCCCCAAGATCACATAAAGCATCCATAGCTTCCAAATCTCCAATCTTCACCGGTATTGCATAGCTACCGGGGTCACCAAGCTTTTGGGGAAGCTTGTTTTGAATGATTGCACTCACCTCCTTAGGAAGGGAGATGGTTGCTCTCTCTTCAAGCCTACTCTTGTTGGATAGAAGATCCTTCAAAAATTTTGCATAGGTAGGCATTTGTGACATAGCATGAAGAAAGGGGATGTTCACTTGAAGTCCTCTCATGACTTCAAGAAATTTTGAAAACTTCTCATTCAACTTTTTCTCTACAATTCTATGAGGAAACGGAATGGGGGGCTTATATACTCTCATAGGGGGCTTTTCTATTCTTTCTTCATCTCCCTCATCGTTTTTTGTGGCTCCCTCATCACTCTTTTGTTGCTCTTTCCTCTCAACTTCAACTACTTCATTTTCAAAATCATCTTCACCTCTCACCACAACTCCCTCATCTCTCTTTTGTGGCTTCTCTTCACTCATAATCGGGCCCTCATAACCTCTCCCCAATCTCAAAGTAATAGCCTTAGCTTGCTCCCTTGGGTTCACTACCGTTGAGCTTGGAAAGTGACCACTAGGATTGGAGGATGAACTTCCAACCTATTGTGCAATTTGAGCCAATTGGCTCTCCATTATCTTGTTGTGCGCTTGAAGTTGTTGGCTGTTTACATTCATATCCGCATTGCTCCTTATTTGTTGTGTCATGAAAGTTTCAAGAACGGATTCAAGGCTAGTCTTTTGAGGAGGTGGAGGAGGAGGAGTGGGTTATATTGTGATCTTTGATGGTTTTGATCCCTTTGGTTAGGGTGGCGGTATGGAGCTTGTTGATTTTGAGAATGGGATTGGTTGTAGTGGTTTTGAGGTTGGTTTTGGTTTTGGTTATAGTTATTTTGTGGGGGGCCTTGGTTGTGTTGCTTCCATCCCATGTTTTGTTGGGGTTTTCAACTTTGATTGTAGGATTGGGAGTATTGCTCATTTCTTTTCCCAATTGTCGCTGCTTGCTCTTGATTTGTTGAGTTGCAATAAGAGGACAAGTGATCATTTCCTCCACAAGTCTCACAAGACATGACTTGTGAGGAAGAGCTTGAGGGTGTGAGGGTGGCCTGATCTAGCTTGTGAGCTAGCATATCAAAATTTGATGCAATAAGATTTATTGCACTAAGATCATGAATTCCGCCCTTCTTTGTTTGAGGTTGCCTTCGGTCACCTCCATATGCATAATGCTTGGCCACTTCTTCAATCATCTTATATGCATCATCCACCGATAGCTTTTTGAGGCTACCACCGGCCCCGGAATCAAGGTTGTCCCTTGAAATAGGAGTAAGACCGTCATAGAAGCTTTGTACAATGATCCATGATGTAAAACCATGGTGGGGGAATTTCCTTGTGTAATCTTTGAAACGCTCCCAAGCTTCACTCAAGGTTTCATCAATGTCTTGATTGAAATTTGTGATCTTTCCTCTCAATTCGGCGGTCTTTTTCGGAGGACAATACTTTCCAAGAAAGGCTTTAGTGACTTCGTCCCATGTACTCAATGATCCCTCTTCAACCGTTCTCAACCAATGCTTTGCTTTATCACGGAGGGAGAATTGAAAACATGTGCATACGGATGAACTCTTCCGAAATTTTGTTTTGCTTGATGGTTGTACACAACTTAAGAAAGTTGTCCAAATGAGCAAAAGGACACTCATGAGGACTACCTCCGAATTGATCGCTTTGAATCAGACGGATGAGTTGAGGTGAAAGCTCAAAGTTGTTTGCATTTGTGGTGGGAAGACGTATGCCACTCCGAAGTTGGAATGCGTTGGGGTGGACATAGTCTCGTAGGAGAGGTTGTGGAGGATTCTCTCCCATGTTATCTTCTTCGTTAGCTCCAAAAACCTCTTCCGGATCGGAATCCGAATATACAATCGAAAACTCGGGTGTGCCGTGCAAGAGTCTCCTCACGTTTCTCAAAGTCCTATTTAGCTCTGGATCAATGGGAATAAGCGGTGATTGCTTACTCTTTCGTGTCATGCAAAGTCAAACAAAGCTAAGAAAAACGTTAGCAATGACTATCACAAGTTAAACACACAAAAACAAGAAAATAAGGCAAGAAAACTACTATACATATACACACATCTAGTCTCATTCAACAATAATACATTCAATGTGACTTTGCCTCCCCGACAACGGCGCCAAAATTTGATAGGCCGTCATTGAGCCTACCAAAATATATAATTCCTATCTTGGTCTCACTAACTAATAGCAAGGGTAATAAAGGGTCGAAATTGGGTTGGTTTTGAGTAACTTCTACTAATTCAATTCAACTAAAACTAAGAGGAGATTAACAATATTTAGAGGAATCTAGGTCTTGGGTTATACCACTCAACTTCATCACAATTCACAATTAGCATGCAAAAAACAAGGTAAATTAATGGGATAAATTAGGGGAAGTCATCTAAGGCACCCAACTACTCTCTCAGTCTAGAGGGATTACTTGAATCATGAATACAACCTACTCTCGTGGTTACAAAGAATAAAACAAGTGTTAAAGCATAATCACGATGACACAAACATTCCCTTGACCGGAAATTCCTATACTCATGGCATTTCGGGTCAATCAAGCACAAGGGAGCTAACTCAAGTTCATCTCTCGATCCTTCGTTGAGAAAGCTTGGATAAATAGTTCTAGCAATGGCCATATACAAGAACTAAGCAATTAAACCACTTAAGCTCAACTAATTAACATCCCACAACAACCAAATTATTACATGCAACAAGTAATTAGTGACTACATTGAGGGTTTTACCCAAACCCTAGAAATTAGACTACTCACAATCCATGGAGATTAGAGCAATTAAAGATTTCAAGCAATTCATGAACAAGTTCAAACTAAGGACTAAGCTAATTAACAATCTAAACATGCAAGAACTAGCAAATAATTAATAACAAAGTAAAGAGAAGTAGAAAAGATGAGTAAGAAATGGTTACTATGAAGCTTCAAAGTGAGAAACAATGGTGGAAATTGTCTTCTACAATGGTTGAAATTGAATATTTCCAAGCTAATAATTAGAATCTAACTAATGACTTGAGAATTTAATGTTCTAAGATTGCAAAACTAAGAGAAAGCTCTAAAAACCTTGTTGCCCGTACAAATGAGCTCAAAGGGGTATTTATAAGACCCCCAAATAAAAAGGACGGAAAAACCGAGGAAAGAGTTCGACTGCAGGTCTGCACGGACGTGCCAGATTTGGCACGAACGTGTAGAAGGGTCAGAAAGGAGGCAGAAGCTACTGCCAAGAATCGAGCAGGTCTGCACGGACATGCTGATTTTGGCACGGACGTGCAGCCACATCTGCACGGACGTGCCTAATTAAGCACGGTCGTGCAGGACTTGGCAGAATGTTGTAACTTTCTGGAGCCTCCTGCACGGACGTGCAAGGTTTGGCACGGCCGTGCAGGGTCTTCTAAGCCCTTTTTCCATCTTTTCTTCTATATTGCTCCTTTCCTTGGCTTCTTTCTACCATCTTCTTGCTTTTAACCTCGGCTTTGTATCTATGGGCTCCATTTGGTCGTCTTTGAACCTAGAACCTCAACAAAAACACTACCAACCCGTGAAACATAGGATACACAAAAATTGCATAATAATAGAGCAAAAGTGAACCAAAACACAAATTTTATCAAATAAACTAGGTTCAAAAACACCCTAAAATCATATCAAATAGCAAGTTATCATCCACCCGGACACCGACTATGCCTTCTTCGACTTGAGGTACAAATACGCAACAGAGGTATTTGATACTCAAGTCCTCGGGCTAAAGCAGCCGGCGCCCTTCGAGGAGTGGGCCGGCATAGGGGATGATCAGGCAGAAGAAGAAGTGCCGGGTGGGGAAAAGGAAACCCAACCCCAGCAAACACAGGATGCCCCTAATGCCGGTCAGGGCTAGCAACCGGAGCAGCAGCCACAGCAGTAGTAGGATGCAAAAATTTTCTTTCTTTTTACCGGACCACGAGCCGTGAATTTCTGTATCACTTTCCCAGACAGGGGTCCAGTTAACATTTTAATTTAATTTATATATATATGCCAACTGTGTCGGTTGCCTTTGTTCATTTTTTGCTTCAATTTTTTGCAATTTTGCTGTGAATGAAATTTGCTATATACCGGATGCTTATGCTATGTCTGACCCTGGACGATTGTTTGCTTATGGTTGCCAACTCTAAGTAGGCAATCATCTATAATCATCTGGATGAAAGAATAGGTGGTTTTTGACCGTTATACAACAGGACTGAGCCAAATTGATTATGCCGGCTGCGCCGGCTGAATCAAACTAAGGTCACACGCTTGCCCGGCTGCAGGTTTATTGAAATCGTAGCTGGCTGTAATGCTTTTTGGCAAAAGCCGGTTACGTACTAAAATACAGATTACCGCCTGCACTGCGTTGGGGCAATAGCGGGGTGTAATCTATGAAGATTCACCGGCTGTATTGCCTTGGGGTTATAGCCGGTTGTTATCTATGTTTATAATTCACCAGGTGTATTGCCTTGGGGAAATAGCCAGGTGAATTTTAAAGTCAACAGGGTTGTACTTCAGTATGGAAGCTAGGGCCGGCTGTAGTGCTTTTTGGAAAAAGCCGGCCGCTTAACAAGACTTAATTCACCGTCTGTATTGCCCTTGGGGCAATAACCGGGTGTATCTTGATTGTGATAGGTCATTCAAACGGCCATTGGTTATCTTTAACTAAACCGGTTAAAGCCGTTCGAGTTTATGACGCATAGAACAATGTACCACCCGGAAGGGAGATGTTCTCTTCGACGAATTCACCCGGAAGGGCGTCGCCAGATGCCTGTTCATGGTTAGAGCAGGCGGTTTAAAATATACTGGCCTTGGGCCTTTTAAATAGCTAAGTTAGGTACCTAGCTTTCTACTCATTCTGAGCAAACGGGTGCCCGGTTGTGCATCGCACAAGTGGGACTTAAAAGGTGCCTGGTTGTGCATGGCACATGGGACTTAAAAGATGCCCGGGTGTGCATTGCACATGGGACTTAAAAGGTGCCCGGTTGTGCATGGCACATGGGACTTAAAAGATGCTCGGATGTGCATTGCACATGGGACTTAAAAGGTGCCCGGTTGTGCATGGCACATGGGACTTAAAAGATGCCCGGGTGTGCATTGCACATGGGACTTCATACAAAAAATTGAAATAAAGTATTCTTTTCATTCATTTACTTTATTTACAAGAATATTTACAATCTCCTTAGAAGTAGTACTTTTTCAAGTTATCTACATTCCAGGTTCTGGCTAACTACCTGCCGTCTGGTGTTTCCAAGCGGTAGGTGCCACCTCTAACTTCTTCAAGAATCCGGTAGGGGCCTTTACAATTAGGGGTTAGCTTTCCTTGCTCATTTGCCCTACCGATTGCTTCCATTTTACGTAGCAAGAAGTCCCCCACTTTGAGGGGCTGCTTGTGTACTCTTTTGTTATAAGCCCTTGTCATTCTCAGACGATATATCTCATGACGCAAGGCGGCATTGCCCCTGCGCTCCGAGAGTGAATCCAATGCAAGACGCATGACCTCCCAATTAGCCTCTTTGTCATAGAGCATGACTCGGAGTGTTGGCTCATAAAGTTCAATAGACAGGACGACTTTAATGTCGTATGTCATGAGAAACAAGGTTTCACCGGTTGCCCCCTTTTCAGTTGTTCTGATGGCCCAAAGGACGTGAGGTAACTCATCCTCCCAAAGACCGCCAGCTCTTTCAATCTTCTTTTTTATGCCGTCTGAGATGAGCTTGTTGAAGGCTTCAACTTCGCCGTTTGCTTGGGGCCGGCCTACGGATGCGAAACAGTGTGAGATCCCCTGATCTCCCAACCAACCCTTGAGGGTGGACGTTTCGAACTGAGGACCCTTGTCAAACACTATAGACATAGGAACCCCAAACCGGGTGATGATGTTCCTCCAAATGAAGGAGATGACATCCTTTGTCTTGATGCCTTTAACCGCCTCTGCCTCGACCCATTTGGTGAAGTAGTCTACAACCACCAGAATATATCTTCGGCCGCCTGTGGCAGGCGTATAGGGACCTAAGATGTCCATGCCCTATTTTGCAAATGGAACCGGGCTGTAGATAGCCGTCAGGTCTGTTACCGGACGGTGTATGAGCCGGCCAAACCTCTGGAACTTGTCATATTTCTTCACCAATTCCATGGCGTCTGCCTCAAGGGTGGGCCAAAAGTAGCCTTGCCGCCTAGCCCTCTTTGATAGAGTCCTGCCGCCTATATGTGATGCACAAAAGCCCGCATGCAGGTCCTCTAGCACTTCTTTTTCCCTTTCTGCGGTAACACACTTCAGCAACGGCTGGAGGTAGCCCTTTCTGAAGAGTTCCCCCTTGTACATTTCGAAGCTCGAAGCTCGCTTTTTCAGTGCTGCCGCTTCTGAAGGGGCATCCGCCAGAGTGTCGTCTACCAAATATTCCCGGATGGGGTCCATCCAGGTTGAGCTTCGGTCAAGATATCCAATGGGATCATGCTCAATACTTCTTTTTTCCATGACCTCCCAGAAGACTAACTTAGGCGTATCACAAGTGGCGGATGAGGCCAGTTTGGACAAAGCATCCGCCTGATTGTTTTCTGACCGGGGCACCTGACTTAAATGAAATTCGTCAAGTGTCCCCGCCTCATCTTTGACCGCCTGAAGATATTTGATCATTGCCAGATGGGTGGCCTCGTAGTCACCATTGAATTGGCTAACGATCAATGGAGAATCAGAACAGGCGTCAACCTTTCTTGCCCCTGCCGCCTTACACATGCGTATACCGGCTAACAGGGCCTCATACTCAGCTTCATTGTTTGAAGCTTGAAATTTGAACCGTAGTGCATATTCATATGTATCCCCTTCCGGGGATTTGCAAATTACGCCTGCACCACAGCCGTTCAAGGTAGAACTTTCGTCTACGAATAACTTCCAAACCTGATCGGTATTTTCCGGCTGTGCTGACCTAGTCATTTCAACAATGAAGTCAGTAAACGTCTGACCTTTTACTGCCCGCCTAGGTTCGAAAGTTATCTCCAAGCTTTGCATTTCAACAGCCCACTTGATCATTCTGCCGGATGACTCTATAGTAGTCATTGGACGATTGAGTGGCTGATTAGTATAGACAATCACTGGATGAGCCAAGAAGTAGGGATTCAACCACTTGACTGCTTTGTAAAGAGCAAGCCCAAACTTTTCGATCATTGGGTACCAGAGCTCAGCATTTTTGAGTATATGGCTGATGAAATACACTAAGAGCTCTTTGCCGCCTCTCTCAGCAAGGAGAACAACACTAAGGGAGTGATCTGAGACAGTTAGGTACATGTAGAGAACCTCCTTAGGCAGGGGACTCACTAGCCTTGGCAAAGAGTGCAAGTGTTCCTTTAACCTCTGAAATACCGCCTCAACTTCTTCTCCCCATTCAAATCTAAACCTCTTCCTGATTGCTTGGAAGAAGTAAAGGCACTAGTCACCTGACCGGCTGAGGAATCTTCCTAATGCCGCCAGGCAACCGGTAAGTTTCTAGGCCTCTTTGACGGTGCGGGGTGACTTCATATCAATCACCGCCTGTACCTTCTCCGGATTGGCCTCTATGCCTCTTTAATCAATCAGAAATCCGAGAAACTTCCCAGACTCAACACCAAAAACACACTTTTTGGGATTGAGCATGATCTTGTGCCGCCTGAGGGTGGTGAAGGATTCTCGGAGGTCGGCTAGGTGATCCGCCTGTAGCTTGGATTTGACTATCATGTCATCAATATACGCCTCTACGTTCCTTCCGATTTGGTTGATGAAAACCGTGTTAATCATTCGTTGGAAAGTACCAGGCACATTCTTCAACCCAAACGGTATCACCGTGTAGCAGTACAACCCCTGATCAGTGACGAAGGCCGTCTTCTCCTGATCCTTCTTCCATAGGGGGATCTGATGGAAGCCTGAGTAGGCGTCCATGAAGCTCATCAATGCATGGCTGGCTGTAGAGTCGACTAGGTTGTCGATCTTAGGAATTGGATAGCTATCCTTTGGACATGCCTTGTTCAGATCTGTGTAATCTACACACATCCTCCAGGTACCATTCGGCTTCTTGACAAGTGTTTCGGGGTTTTCTGATGTCCTGCGGGAGAGTTACAATTCCGAGACTGGAACCGGACGCCTGTACCTGCAAAACAAATGGATGCTCCGGATGATTGGAGATCCGCCTCCGACGGTCAAGTTAGTACCTGATTAAGGAGTAATTAATGCGGAAATCAAAGTGATTGGGTCTCTCTAGATGAGAGTGTTTAATGTGTGTAATCTGCGTAATCCTCCTTAATGAGGATTAAGGGAGGTATTTATAACCTCGGGAAACGTGCCAATCCTAGGTTTAGGTTAACCTTGGGCTGATTGGGCTTCCCTCGGACGTTGGGCCTAGGTGGTCGACTTCTCCATTAGGCATGGAGTATGCCACGTGTCATGACATAATAGGTCCAGGGTGGACGAATAAGCGTGTGCCACGTGGCAAGCCCTGAGAGGTCCAATTGGGGGACACTTGGCAGGACCTGATTGGCCCACGTGGCGCATTACGATTGGTGGGAGCAAAATCCCCTAATCATTTGCCCCTCACAGGTGGCACGTGACTGGTCACGTGTTACCTGTGACAGGTGTCGCCCTGTAACAGGCGACGGCCTGCTACAGGTGTCACTCGGCGAAAGGCCGAGAGATTCTTATTTTGAATTCCGGAAGTGACCCTTCGCCTTCTCACTTCGCCTATATAAGGGAGTGTTGCCTTCGGTCATTTTCACACTTGAGAACTTTGTGAGAGAACATTCGGACCCCTGAACTTGCTCTGACATTTTGGACCCTTTCTGCCTACCGCCTGCTCTGACAAGCCGACTGCAAAGGATTTTCAGAACTTCATCAATCGTCACTCGTTCAGGTAACCGTCGGTTCTCTTACTCTTAATTTTCTCTTTACTTTATTCTTTTTTGAAATGGCACCACGGAAGCACACGACACGACCTAGGTTAGCGATCAGCCGGTCACCGAGGACGGCTGAATCTAGGACTAGGAGTGCTGCCTGCCCTTTTCTGGACCCATCTTTGCCCTTTATACAAAGTCCGACTGTATCTGTGTCTATGCAGAACATGATGGCCAGAACAAAAAAGACGGCTAGGATCTCGAACTCAGACGGCTCCTCCCACCGGGTGCCGATTAGTGAAACATCTGACCAGGCGCCAGATGTGGAAGTGAAACAAAGCGGCTTGAAAGCCGGTAGTTCTGAGGGAGGAGTCAAAGTGACCCCTTCCCATTTTACAGTTGACAATTCTACATTCTCTCCTGCTCCTTTTAAAGGAGAGGAGGCGGGCCCCTCCGGGAGAGGGGAGGAGTCGTCCTCTTCGGACTCGTCAGAGGACGAATCCGAGTCTAGCTCTTCTGGCCATGCTTCTCTGGACACAGAAGAGAAAAACAGTCGCCTACAAGAGGCGAGGCTTTCCCACGCAGTTGAGAAGGGGGACAATTGGGCGGAGCCATCCGCCTCTCACCGAGAGCAAAATACCCCCTACTACTGCACGGTACCTCGGGGCCGGATTCACGGCCATGCAAGAAAAGGTGGGGAGCTTTATCGCAAACCACACAATGGGCCCCGGCTTTTTAGTGTTCGTGCCGGATCCAGAAGACACAGTCGTCTGGCCGGCTGGTACTAGTTATGATGGCACCTGCTTTGGCTGCTACGAGGCGGCCATCAAGGCTGGGCTGCGCTTCCCACTGCATCCGGCTGTTCAGCGGATCTTGGATGGGTATGAGTTGGGGTTATGGAAGTTAGCCCCAAACTCCTGGGTCAACGTACTCGGCTATGTGGCCGAGTACGAACTGCACGGGGTGGAGCCGAACTTCGAGGCTTTCGCCCACATGAACTACCTCAGCCGGACCCCTAAGGCAGGCGGTACCGGCTGGTATCAATTGACGAGCCACAGGGGCTACCTCATGACAAGAGGTAAAGCAAACAAATGGAAGGAATGGCGGAGCACCTTCCTTATCATTGAGAGTTCAGACACAGAGCTGAACAAGCGCTTCAACAGGTGGAACAGGAATCCGCCCCTTCTTGCAGGCGGCCGCAACATGCCGCCTGTTCCCCCCAAGGCTAAGAAAGAGATCCTAGGTAAAGGACTCTTCAAAGTAGAGTCGAAGGTGAACTCTACTTCAGGGGTACGAGAGCAAGTACCCCTGCACTGCGTCCCGAGCTTCAAATGGCTCTACGACGAGTACTTTTTGGCCGCCTGTGGCCTCAGCAGTCGGTGCTCAAGAGGTAGCCGGCCTGTCGAATACTCTGTTGTTCCATGCATTTCTGTTATGACTTTTATTAACTTTGCTATTTGTTTTTGCAGCGGACGCCATGAGAAAAATTACCGCCTCCAAGACTACGGCGGCCATGTTGCGGGCCTCCATCATGCAACAGTCTTCCACCGACCCCCCCAACAAGGGGGCACCCTTGGTGGGCTTCGAACCTTTCACTCTCTTTTTGGAGTTGTGTTTATGCATATACTGACTCTTTTCTTCTTTTTTAGACGGGCGCTCCAAGAGCTTCTTCTTCCCAACAGTCGGACTCCAAGGCCCGGAGGACGACTGTTGCAAGCTCTCCTGGTTCTGCCAGGAAACAAGCGGCGGCTGAGAAACAGCCGGCCACTCCTTCCAAAACTCCAATTGGGCCGCCTAGAAGTATGAAGTTGTCCTTGTAAATTTTAGACTTGCTCCCTTCTTTACTAGGTCTAATCCGTTTGTCTTTGCTTAATGCAGCCGGCCCTCAGGAGCCTAACTTGGTCGAGGTGGCTAAGTCTATGATCAAGGCCGTTACTCCAGCTAAAAATGAGGCGGTCAGGGGTGTCGGCACACTTGACCTAGACGGGATTGCAGGAGTCCTTGCTGAGGTATACTTAACACATTTTTCAGTATTTGAATTCCAGGACGCCTCTTTTTTTTTTTTTTTTTTGGAAACTGACGCATGTTCCCCTTTTTACTTAGGCCCTGCTCCGAGTAAACGGCCTCCGTAAGCCGCTTGACAGGAAGAACAAAGAGGTAAAGGCTGCAAAGGCTATGGCCGCCTCTGACTGTGATAAGGCAATGTTTCAAATTGCCCAAAATAAGGTTCTGGCAATTGATATTCTTTATTATCAGGCGCAGGCTACCGCCGCTATCCGGGCTCAGTTAGAGGCGGCCCAGAAGAGGAATAGCGAGCTGGAGGCGACCATCGACAATCTCAAGGCCGAGCTGAGACCTCTTCGCCAAAAGATGTCCTCATACAACACCTTAAAGAAATCCTTGGCGGCTGTTAAGGAACGCCTGGTGACCCAGGAGAAGAGTCTTACTCAAGAACTCTCGGAAAAGGCCGAGCAAGAAAAGAAAGAGCTGGTCCGGGAGATGATGGAAGACTCTGCTCAAATCCAGCGCATGACTTGGGGCCGCCTCTTCCCCAATGCCGACTTTGCCTCCTGGGAAAAAACGTACCGCCAGTGTTCTGATAGATATAATCAAGAGATCCTGGCGGCTGCTGAGGAAGAGGCGTTGGAGGAGGAGGAGCAGTCGGTAGTGGCGCTTGTGCCGCTTGCGGGTAAGGCATCGAAGAAGGATGCGGCTGAAGCCGAGTCCAGCAAAAAGAGTGCTGACCAGGCGCCAGCTGCTAATATTGAAGATCTGCTCCCTTCTTAAGCTTTATGTCTTCTTTCCACGACCTGCGTGCCGTTTGTTTGTATTTACCCGGCCAGGGGGCCGGGGCTCTGAATATTTGGCCGGTCTTTAATGACCGGCTTCCTTTTAATGAATTTTTGTGTTTTGCTTCAAATTTGTTTAAGTATTGAATATTCTGATATCCAATTACACATTATACCGACTGTTTTACATGGCCGATAGTTGCAGACAGGTACGGATAGTTAGTCACGCCGCCTATGCCCCTGATCGACTGGTTGTCTGTTTCCAGGCTAGGCGATCAGTCGGCCATTTATACAATCGGTATTCGACCCATTTTAAAGACTGGATCCCCTTTAGGCAGGCGGTCCTGTCATTTGTAAAATTAACCAAGTAGGAAAGTGGTTTCCTACCTGTCATGTTTTTAGGCTAGAGACTTTAGGCAATCTAGGCCGACTGTTCCCCGCCACATTTAATCTAGTGTGAATAGGTGTTGTATGAACACCTTTTTAGTTTCATACTAAATTTTTAAGGAGTGACCAAGTAAACATGATTGTTACCTAGTTGCCGAGTGACTGAGTAGTAGAGGTTTCAAGCGGTGGGTACCGGTTGCTCCCCTTTATTTGCCAATGTTTGTTGGCTATCAACTCATAAGATACCGACTGTTCTTATCCCAAGTAGTCCAGTCGGTTGGTTGACACGGATGGTTACTGCGAACGCTTGTTTGACCTGATTAGTCAGTTAAGTGAGAGGTATCCTTGTCCGGGAAACAGCTACGTGGTTGTCTTGTTTAGACAATCGTATAGGTGCCGTGTAATGATTTTATAGAACAATGTTCAACCCAAAAGGGAGCTGCTCTCTGTGACGAATTTCATCCGGATGGATGCCGTCGGACGCCTGCTATAACGTTGGGACAGGTCGAATTGAATTTTTATATTTTGATCAGTTGGCTTGACGCCTGGTCTGATTATTTTAGCCATGAGCCTTTGATAGTTCTTGGTGAACTTTATTATGGGAGAGTAGCCGGTTGAGTGAAACAAGCGGCATGCCCCTCTTAAGTAAGAATAAAAATTAAACATGGAGAGTAGCCGACTGTTTGTCAGTAGGCATGCCCCTCTTAGGTAAAAATGAAAACTAAATATGGAGAGTAGCCGATTGTTTGTTAGTAGGCGTGCCCCTCTTAGTACAAAATTGAATGAAACTGCAAACTTTTATTAAGTAGCCCTTGACTATTTACATCATTCAAAAGAAATATTTCTTAAGATTATCTACATTCCAAGTTCGAGGCAACGGTTAGCCGTCTGGTGTTTCCAGACGGTAGGTACCGTCCCTGACCTCTTCACAGATTCGGTAGGGTCGTTCCCAGTTGGGAGTTAGTTTGCCAGACTCATTAGCCCTACCAACTGCTTCCATTTTTCTAAGTACAAAGTCCCACACTTTGAGTGGACGCCTGTGTACTTTTTTGTTGTATGATCTAGTCATTCTCAGGCGGTAAATTTCATGGCGCAAGACAGCATTGCCCCTCCTTTCAGGGAGTGAGTCTAATGTCAGGCGCATGGCTTCCCAGTTTGCCTCTTCGTCATATAGCATTACTCGAAGAGTCGGCTCGTAGTGTTCTATTGGAAGAACAGCTTCCGCACCATAAGTTAGGAGGAATGGAGTTTCTCCAGTCGCCCCTTTTTCAGTCGTCCTAATGGCCCAAAGAACATGTGGTAATTCATCCGCCCATAGGCCGCCTGCTCGTTCAATCTTTTTCTTGAGACCGTCTGAGATGATTTTATTAAAGGCTTCTACCTGGCCGTTTTCTTGTGGACGGCCGACAGATGCAAAGTAGTGTGCAATTCCTTGGTCACCCAACCAGCTTTTGAGAACAGGCATCTCAAATTGGGGACCATTATCAAAAACCATAGACATGGGAACCCCGAACCGAGTGATGACATTTTTCCAAATGAATGAAATTACATCCTTCGTCTTGATTCCCTTTACAGCCTCCGCCTCTACCCATTTAGTGAAGTAGTCGACTACAACAAGTATGTACCTCCTTCCGCCTGTAGCAGGCGTATATGGACCCAGAATATCCATGCCCCACTTAGAAAACGGTAGTGGGCTATGAATGGTAGTGAGGTCAGTAGCCGGACGGTGAATTAGCTTGCCAAACCTTTGACACTTGTCACATTTTTTCACCATCTCCATTGCATCTGCTTCTAAAGTAGGCCAAAAGTAGCCCTGCCGCCTTGCCCGTTTAGCAAGCGTCCTACCGCCTATATGGGAAGCACAGTAACCGGAGTGAAGATCGTCCAGTATCTCTCGCCCCTTTTCTGGAGTAACACACTTCAAGAAGGGTTGAAGGTACCCCCTTTTGTGAAGTTCTCCCTTTATCATTTCAAAACTGGTTGCTCGTTTTTTCAGTGCTGCCGCCTGTTGATGATCATCCGGCAGGGTACCGTTTGTCAGATATGCCCTGATTGGATCCATCCAGGTTGAGCTTCTGTCTAGGATTCCAATAGGGTCTTCCTCGATGCTTCTCTTCTCCATTACTTCCTAAAAAACAGTTCGAGGAGTATCACAAGAAGCGGATGATGCTAATTTTGAAAGTGCATCCGCCTGGTTGTTTTCTGATCTCGGCACTTGAGTCAGACGAAAATCTTCAAGGGATTCGACCGCCTGTCGTACCGCCTGTAAATACTTGATCATGGCCGGATGGGTTGCTTCGTATTCGCCATTATACTGACTCACTATCAATTGTGAATCGGAACAGGGGTCTATCTTTCGTGCCCCTGCCGCCTTGCACATGCGGATTCCAGCTAGTAAAGCTTCATATTCTGCCTCATTGTTTGAGGCCTGAAAACTGAAACGTAGAGCATACTCGTACCTGTCGCCCTCTGGCGACTGACATATGACGCCTGCTCCACAACCATTTGATGTAGAGCTTCCATCCACATATACCTTCCAGACTTGGTCTGGATCTCGAGAAACAGGGGGACGAGTCATCTCAACAATAAAGTCAGCGAAGGCTTGTCCCTTCACTGCTTTTCTAGGCTCGAAAGTAACTTCGAGGCTCTGTATTTCTATGGTCCATTTGATCATTCGGCCTGACGACTCCATGGTGGTCAGTGGCCGCTTGATAGGTTGATCTGTATACACGACGACTGCATGTGCCAAAAAGTAGGGCTTCAATTTTTTAACAGCCATGAAGAGTGCAAGACCAAATTTCTCCACTAAGGGATACCTCAACTCGGCATTTTTCAGTACATGACTGACAAAGTAGACCGGGAGCTAACAGCCATCTCTTTCAGCAAGAAGAACGGCGCTTAACGCATGATCAGAGACGGCCAGGTACATGTAAAGTACTTCTTTGGGTAAAGGGCTGACCAGCCTCGTCAAGGAATGCAAGTGAACTTTCAATTTCTGGAAGGCCGCCTCAGCATCCGGCCCCCATTCAAACCTTGCCTTCTTCTTAATTGCCTGGAAAAAGTATAGGCATTTGTCGCCTGATCGGCTTAGAAATCTTCCCAAGGCCGCCAGACAACCTATTAACTTCTGAACCTCTCGGATGGAACGAGGCGACTGCATGTCGATGACCGCCCGCACCTTCTCAGGGTTCGCCTCTATTCCTCTCTGATTGATAAGGAATCCGAGAAATTTCCCAGACTCAACTCCAAAGACACATTTCTTGGGATTGAGCATGACATGGTGCCGCTTGAGTGTGGCGAAAGTTTCTCGGAGGTCCGACAGATGATCTTTCTGAAGTTTAGACTTGACAATCATATCATTAATATATGCCTCGACATTTCTCCCAATCTGATCAAAGAACACAGTGTTTATCATTCGCTGGAAAGTGGCCGGGGCATTCTTAAGACCAAACGGCATGACCGTGTAACAGTATAATCCTTGATCTTTCTTCCATAAAGGAATTTGATGGAAACCAGAGTAGGCGTCCATAAAGCTCATCAAAGCATGGCCGGCTGTTGAGTCGACCAGGTTATCAATTTTAGGCAGAGGGTAACTGTCTTTGGGGCACGCCTTGTTTAAGTCTGTGTAGTCTACACACATTCGCCAGGTGCCATTCGGCTTTTTAACAAGCACCACATTTGCAACCCAGTCTGATATTTTAGTTTCGACAGAACCGGACTCCCATGTGTCGTCCTTCCCCTTTTTCACCCAGGCGGATGGGTAAATCCACTCGTCCCACTGGGTGGACGACTCCTCCTCCAAACCCTACTAAAGGGTGGGGTGCCGGATGTATGCAATCAGTCTGATATTTTAGTTTCGACAGACATTTGCTACTGATGAGATCTGAGGAGCTTCCGGTATCTATGAGGATTCGGCCAACTCTCTAGTTGGCCACTTTACATTCAATAACGATAGGGTCGTCATGCGGCCCTCTTACCCCTCCTAGATCTTCTTCAGTGATGACAATCTCAGGAAATGAATATTTGGAGGGTCGTTCTTGGTGAACGGAATTTACATCTAACCGTCTGATATTGTCTTTGTTGCCCCTAATAGTGGGGCCGCCTCCTGAGAAGCCGCCTGCAATGGTGTAGACGACTGCATCATCTGTATCGGAGCAGTCGGCCTGTTGATTCTTTTTGGCCGACTGCTTTTTCGAGGAAGTGTTCCCCGTAGATTTCTTGACATAAGTGTCAAGATCACCTTGCTCAGCCAGGCGGTCCAGATACCGCATGAGACTGATGCATTCATTGGTGTGATGACTAACATCTTCATGATAATCACATAATTTTTCTTGGTTCTGGTTGTTTGCAGAACCCTTCATAGGGACCGACTTCTCAATTGAGATCCGTCCCTTGATTTCCTTTAGGATAAATTGGCTATCCTTGTTAAACGCATACTTTGGGGAGTATGGTTTGAATTCTTTTTTCTTCTTCTGGGCCGGCTGTTTAGGGGAATCAGCCGCCCAGACCTCTTTTCTCTTCTCATCTTTGTTTGACGACTGTTTCTATCGTCCTTCTCTTTTGTCGGACCTTTTCCCGTCTGACTGTTTTACCGTACTATAAAGATCAGTCGCCTGTATATAGGCTTCCGCTTCAATCAAGGCCTCTTGAAGAATCGCCACCCTCTTTCGGACCAAATCAAATTTGAAGGTCGACCCGTCTTTGGGACCTCTGAAAAAGTCAGTATAGGCTACTTCATCCGGTAACCCTTGAATATGTATTCTCATCGGGTTAAACCGCCTGATGTAAGAACGAAGCCCCTCCTTCTCGCCCTGCTGAATCGTTCCCAAATCAAGGGTCGTCTTCTTCGCAGGGATGTTCATGGCGAAGTTGGAGGTGAATAAGTAAGCAAGTGTCCTGAAGTTATTTACACAACCAGTCGGCAGGTTGCCGAACCATTGTTGTGCAATTCCTTTGAGAGTCGCTGGGAAACACTTGCACCAAGTGGGATCATCCAACCCTTGAAGGTACATCAGGTTGGTGAATGTCATCACATGGTCTTCTAGGTTAGTAGTGCCGTCATAGGCGCCTACTAATACATTTTTCACTTTGGTCGGCTAAGCGGCTTCAGTAATTTCCTTGGAGAAGGCCGACGGCTGTTCACCAAGTCTAAGCAACCGTAGCTGCCAGTCCATAGGTTGGACATTTTTTGCTGCATGTCCACCAAACGGAGGTGGCTGCAAAAAATACTGTTGTTGCGGTACAAACGGTAAGTTTGGTACCGCCTGGTCGCTATGAAAGCCGGACTGACGGAAGGTGCCGCCTGACTGACTCTCATGATACGACTGAGTATGCCTCATCGAGGTATTGCGCAGACTATCTTGGAAGTTTGAAGTAGAGGCCGACTCTGACAATCGGTCACTCTTCTACTGCTCTAGCAGTAGCCAAGCATCTGTGTATGTTTTCCTCGACCCGTCCGCCTGAATATGACGAACAGGTTTCCTCTTTCCTGGAGTAGGAAAACGGTATTTTGTGAAATCAAGGGCAGGCGGCTCCTACTTCCTAGATTTAGGATGAGGGGTCGCCTCTCGCCCGTGAACTGGCTTCCTCTTCCGTGAAGTGGAGGGTTTCTTAGCCGACTGCTCCTTGTCCAGAGCAGGCGGCTTCTTGTTGATCAACTCGTGAATTTCTCCCTTGAAGTCCCTCATGAAGGTCATGAGTTCGTTCCTTGTGATGGCGGTGCGCCTGCTGGCTCACTTCCAGTTTGAAGATGTTCCCGTTCCCTCCTTTCGGTATGACGGGTACGTCGGGCCCTTAGGGTCCCGTCTGAAGCTGTGTGAGCTTCAACTTCAAATTCATTCTCAGTATCGTGGTCCGACTGAACTAGGGGGTCGTCCAGGGGACGTCTCTCTTCAGGAGCCGGTACAAACGTGGATGCCATCTCAGAAGTACTCTCCCCACAGACGGCGCCAAAAATGTTTCAGGGTTTTTTGATGTCCTGGGGGAGAGTTACAATTCCGAGACTGGAACCGGACGCCTGTACCTGCAAAACAAACGGATGCTCCGGATGATTGGAGATCCGCCTCCGACGGTCAAGTTAGTACCTGATTAAGGAGTAATTAATGCGGAAATTAAAGTGATTGGGTCTCTCTAGGTGAGAGTGTTTAATGTGTGTAATCTGCGTAATCCTCCTTAATGAGGATTAAGGGAGGTATTTATAGCCTCGGGAAACGTGTCAATCCTAGGTTTAGGTTAACCTTGGGCTGATTGGGCTTCCCTCGGAAGTTGGGCCTAGGTGGCCGACTTCTCCATTAGGCATGGAGTATGCCACGTGTCATGACATAATAGGTCCAGGGTGGACGAATAAGCGTGTGCCACGTGGCAAGCCCTGAGAGGTCCAACTGGGGGACACTTGGCAAGACCTGATTGGCCCACGTGGCGCATTCCGATTGGTGGGAGCAAAATCCCCTAATCAACAAGGACAACATTTGCTACCCAATCCGGGTAGCGACATTGCCGAATGAACCCGACATCTAGAAGCTTTTTGACCTTGGCGGCTGCCGCCTGAGACCTCTCCTCGCCATGATCCCTCTTCTTTTGCCTAACCGGCTTCTTTTTGGGGTCAACAGCGAGCTTGTGGATGGCTTGATCCGGGCTGATGCCTGGCATCTCCTCCACCTCAAAGGCAAATATACCTTTGAACTCTCTCAGAAGTTGGAGCAAGTCAGCTCCCAACTTTTCAAAAGCAATCGTCCCTACTTTGACGGTTCTGTCAGGGCGGATGTCGTCCAGGACGACATCAATGCTCTCACTAGCCAGCTGGGGTCGAGAGTCATCCGGCCTTTCCCTAGTCAGTGATTGCTATTTTTCTTTTCTGGCGGGGGCCAATTGGTCCGCCTTTCTCTTTTTGCCGGCTGCTTTGGGAGCAGGCGCGACTTCCTCGTCGTCAAGGTCGACGAGCTCCTCAGTATTGCCGGCTGCTATAGCAATTGGCTTGATGTCTGAGAGGTAGCACTCCCTAGTCGTCTTTTGATCCCCGCCCAGGGCCCCGACTGACCCGTCATCCCTTTCAAACTTAATCATCATGAGGGATGGAATGATGACTGACTTGGACTCGTTGAGGGTAAGACGACCCAATATGAGATTGTAGGTGGTCAATTCCTCGACCACCAAAAACTTGACGACCATGTGCCGGCCTTCCCCCTTCTCTCCTAGCCGAATGGGTAGGTCAATCCTTCCCACCGGATGCACCACTCCTCCCCCAAAGCCGACTAGGGGGTGGGGAGCCTTGTGCATACTGCTGGGCTTGTACTTGAGCTTTGTCAAGCACTGGTAGCTGATCAGGTCAGACGAGCTCTCGGTATCAATTAGGATTCGGCCAACTCGTTGGTTGGCAACCTTGCATTCGATGACAATAGGGTCATCGTGGGGCCGCCTGACCATACCCCGATCCTTCTTAGAGATGAAGACCTCAGGAAAGGTGTCTTTCGATGCCTGACCCTCATCCTCTGGGTTGGACAGCTTCCAGATGTTATCCTTGGTACCCCGGATGGTAGGACCCCCGCCTGCGAAGCCGCCTGCTATGGTGAAGATGTGCTCTTCATCGGTTTTAGAGCTTTCAGCCGGCTTCTTTGATGGTTGTCCCTTATAGGTTTTGGGGTTACCCTTGGACTTCACCAGGTAGGACTTCAGAGCCCCCTCGTCAGCCAGACAGTCCAATAGCCGCCTGAGGCTATAGCAACCATTGGTGTCATGGCCAACATCCTCATGGAACTGACAGTACTTGCTCTTGTCCCTGTTCTTGACAGAGCTTTTCATTGCAGCCAGTTTTTCAAGGGTCAACCGGTCTTTTATCTCCATGAGGATGGAGGAGCAGTCCTTGTTGAACTCGTACTTAGGGACGTACGGTTCCAACTTTCTCTGTTTCTTCTGGGACGGCTGACTAGTGCGGTCTGCTGCCCAGACTTCTTTTCTTTTCTTTTCTTCTTTTTTGGCCGGCTGGGTTAGCCGGTTGTCTCTCTTGTCGGACCTCTTGGGTTCCGACGAGTGCTTCACGGCACAGAGTTCCGTCGCCTGTATATAGGCTTCGGCCTCAATCAACGCCTCCTAGAGGGTAGCAACCCTCTTGCGGACTAGGTCAAACTTGAAGGTTGACCCATCCTTCAGACCCTTGAAGAAGTCTATGTATGCAACTTCGTCAGACAACCCCTGCATCTGAATTCTCATCAGATTGAACCGCCTGACATAGGACCGAAGTCCCTCCTTGTCACCCTACTGAATAGCCCCTAGGCCGAGACTTGTCTTTTTGGCAGGGTTGTTCATGGAGAAGTTGGACGCGAACAGGTATGCAAGCGTCTTGAAGTTATTAATGCATCCGGCTGGCAGGTTGCCAAACCATCATTGGGTTATGCCCTTCAATGTAGCCGGGAAGCATCTGCACCAAGCGGCATCATCTAACCCCTGTAGGTACATGAGGTTGGTGTATGCCATTAGGTGGTCTTCCGGGTTGGTGGTACCGTCGTAGGTACCGACCAACACATTTTTAACCTTGACTGGCTGTGTCGCCTCGGTTATTTCCCGGGAGAAAGCCGAAGGCTGTTCCCCAAGGTTTAGCAGCCGGAGCTGCCAGTCCATGGGCTGGACTTGATATGACGCCTGACCCCCAAAAGGAGCCGACTGCATGAATGGAGATCCATACTGTGCGTATGGCTGTTGGGGCACATACGGAGGCTGCAGGATAACATGAGGGCCAGTATTTGCGGACATGCCGCGTGACTGACTCCCTTGATGCGTCTCTAAATACTTCATTGAAGTATTGCGGAAACTATCTGGGTAAGTCGACGTCGAAGCCGACTCAGACATATGCTGACTTCTCTTCTCCTGGATGAAGATCTGGGCGTCAGAGTAAGTCTTTTTGGACCCATCCGGCTGTACTTGCCGGATAGCCTTCCTTTGCCCTGATTCAGGGAAACGAAGTTTAAAGAGGTCGATCAGGGGCCCATCCGTCCCTTTGGGTTTGGGGTGCGGAGTAGGCACCCGGTCTTTAACCTGCTTCTACTCGGAGGGAGAAGGCTTCTTTGCCGACTGACCATTACTTGAGCCAATTCACTTCTTGATTATGCCTTTAATTTCCCCCTTGAAACTAGTCATGAGATTCATGAGTTTGTCTCTGGTGACGGGGGTTGTGCCCTCCGCCGCCTGGGGTTGCCCAGGATGCTTGTCGCCTGGGTTGCTTGGTCCAGCTTTGTCTTGGCCCCGTTCCTTCTTTTCTTTGGAACGGGTGCGCCTGGAATGAAATGACCCGTCTAGGGCCATGTAAGTGTCGACTTCATAGTCGTCACCATTGTCATGGTCCGTATGGACCTCGGGGTCAGCCGTAGGCCGGCTGCCCTCTGCACACGGTACCGTCGGATGCCATCTCAGTAGTACTCTCCCCACAAACGGCGCCAAATGTTTCGGGTGTTTCTGGAGTCCCTCGGGAGAGTTACAATACGGAGTATGTGCGCCTGACGTTTGTACCTGCAAAACCACGAAACTCCGGTTGAGTGGAGTTCCGCCTCCGACGATCAAGTTAGTATGATTTCGGATGGGTAAACGGACGGAAAGTAAATGGGTTTTTCTCACTGATTCAGAGAGATTCCGCAATTAATATTGCTCGGGGTTTGTGTATATATTTATGAATGAGTAATAAATGAGGAATTTCCTCTATTTAGAGCAGATGAGGATCTGCTCCCCCATTTGAGGTACAATGCCACGTGTCAACATCCGATTGGATCCCGTTGGGCCTCTGGTGGGCTGCCACGTGTCATTATGCTATTGGGCCACGTGGCATAGGGTATTTTTACCCCAAACAATACCAATTTAACTTCCAAACATGGTACTACGCATAATTAATACATCTTACGCGCATACGTACCTCAAGTCGTCCTTCCAACTAGCCACAATGCTAGAAATTACTCAACTTAAACTCTCATACAATACCAAATACATAAACTCAATTACTCCCTAGATTACACAAATTTCAGCAACTTTTAAACACTTTAAAACCTCTCTAATAAGCTGAAATTTTGGTTTAAAACCTTTAAAACTCTTTCTTTAAGTGGGTAATTAAAACCACTAGTAAAAACTCAATTATAGTGTTTATATAAAAATTCCAGCACACTTTTTAAGGTTAAACCCCTCAAATAAATCTGAAAATTCCATTAAAACCAATTAAAAACTTCTCTACTTATGGGTAATTAACCCCCTTTTTCACAAAACACAAAAGTAGTGCTTAAATAAAAATTCCATCAATATAATTTTATTAGAAACCCATTAGAACTTCATAAAAACTAAATCTTTAGGGCTAATTACTAATTATAAACATAGGGTATACAAAATCCCCAAATAAATTGCAACTTAGAACCCTAAAAATCAACTCTTTTATAATTAAAAACCCTAACTTTTAATACTTTATAAAATAAGAAATTAAAACACTTTATACCCTAAAATTTACAATCTTTAATCACCAAAACATAATTACAAAACATACTAATCATATTTAACAATTAAAATCAAAATCCCAAAATATGAATTATAGGAATAATAAATAAAACAAGTGGAGAGAGAGGGGGAACCACCGTGGGTGGTGGTCGTGGGTTGCAGCTCGTCGGCGGGAGGTGGTCGTCCGCCGGGGTGGCTTGTGACGTGGCAGTCGGCGTGATGTTGCAGCAAGGTAGGCCATGTGTGGCTTCCTATGCGTGGGAGTTTCACGCATGAAGTCCCCAAAAGTAAGGAAAAAGAAAGAAGAAAAAAAATAAGAAAAGATGAAAAGAAAAGAAAAAGAAAAGAAAGAAACAAAATATATAGAAAAAGAAAGAATACTTGCTCTAAGAAATCTGATTTTTGAGCCTCTTTGTGTGGGAAAATTTTTGGGTTTTGGTAGGTATTTATAGAGTAGAGAGTAGAGAGTAAATTTGGGCTTAATAAATAAGTAGGCTTGAGTTATTAAATATTTAATCCACAAGGGTTTAAATAGAGGAATTGGGCCTATTTGAATGAAATGGGGTAGGTCCAATAGGAGTATGTAAGAATAGTTTACATATGATTTTGTAACCGAGTCAAAATAAGTTATAAACGTTTAGCCCAAAATATATTTACTTTTATAAAACTTAATAATTATAATACTTTAGCCCTTTAAAATATATTTTATAATTAATTATATAATTTATAAAATACATAAAATACGGAGTATTACAGCAATATAGTACCTAAATCCCTACACCCGAGGCATGGATGATTCACATTGCAAATTTCTCGAGGCGTAGAAGCTTGTAATCTTTCATCATCAAGCACGTTTTCCCGAGACATGGAAAATAGTCGATTGTTGCATACTTCTCGAGGCATAGAGGTTTGCAATTGTGTCCCGAGGCGCGGACACTTAGTGTTATTCCCGGAGTATGGAATTTCACTTGTGAGTTACTCGAGGCAGAGGAGCTCACGATAGGATTCCCGAGGCGCGGAAGATCATCATTCAGTAGGCTGCTTGAGGCGTAGGAGTCTACGACATGTTTCCTGAGGCGCCGAAGCTTGTCGCCTTTCATTCTGTGGTTCGGGATAGAATTCCCGAGGCACGAAAGACTATCATCTGGTAGATTTCTCGAGGCAAAGAAAGCTACCAAACATATTTGTTGTCAACGGACTAATGTCAGATACGCATTCTATCCCTTACTCTTTTATCTGTGGAACTAACATTTTCTGCAGGTATCGGCATATACAGAGTGATTTAGGATCGCAGAACGTCTTAAATCATTCTCCGTCCCAATCGACTACTTTAACTATCGTTTTCGAAGCTTATGTTTCTACAAACTCAGTCAAATTAGGGGCTTCTGTAGACACCTAAAAATGTCTCCCCAAAACCAAACCCGATGATGAACAACCTTTCACTGCCATTATTGGTCGGGTCAAATATTTAATCCCGGGAGTGCTTAAAATCCTTTTTCAATCAAACACAACATACAAATCAGTCCACATTTTCAGTCCAAGTATTTATTCAAACTCAGTCCAACCCTCATTACAGCCCAAGCCATTTTAATTCATTTCGTTTTATTTATTAATTGAGCCCGATTAATAAATATTAAAACCCTAAATATGAAATAAGCCTAGAACGCTGAAACAACGCCTAATTATCCCGTAATTAATGTTAACTAAAAGATAAAAATTAATTTAGACGGAATTCTAGAAAACAGAATTTGGTGTGCCATGACAGAAATGTCATGCCACGGTAGACTTTGTTGCGCCACGACAGACATTGCTGTGACACGGCAATTTCTAGGGTTTATTCCTTCGCGGCGACTCATTTATTTCTAGGGTTTCTGGACCTCACCCTTTCATTTCCTCTATAAATACGAGGTTGATTTCATAGATTCGGGGCACCAACACACATTCTAATCTCTCTCTCTCTTTCTGTCTCATATTCTAAGCCTTAAACCTATTTTCCTAATTAAACCATTCCTCCCTTAAGCACTCCTCGGAGTCCATACAACACCCGAAGTTCCATACTTAAACCAAGGCGTGAAAGGTAGAATCGATTGAGGGTTTGGACCAAATCAACTCTATGTTTATTTAATTTAATTTCAATTTGATTTATATATTTATTGAAGTTACTAACAATTTATTCATGATGTAGCAATTTAAAGAAGCGTTGGATGTGAGTATTTAATTTACTTAATTACTCTTATTTTTATCTTTATTGCTAGTATCATGATTTAAGGTTATTATTATGATTTGATTTGACTAACAATGTTATGGTTAAATTGCTTCCAATGTTGATGTTTATTTTTATTATTGTATTGATCACCATATTGCATGTCTAAAAAAAAATATGCAATTGGATGTAACGCCTAATAAGATAATTTGGACGACCGGTTTAGGTTCCTTTTTAATCTTGTTGTTTAATCAAGTGATCACAATATTTTAGAATTATATGTTGCATTAACATTCAATCAAGTTAGCTTAATAATAGTTTGGAGCAAATTGAATCTTTGTTTGTTTGCCTTTGAGATCGCATGAATTACTTTTCACAATAAGAATCGAGTAGAGGGAAATACGAGCAAATTGAATCTTTCGTGGTTCTAGACCATATGGAGTTAGTAATCTCATGGATTATGAATGGGATGTAACCTTCACGGGTCAATCATTGTTGTCTTTCGTTGTCCCTTATTCGTGGTTGTCTTAAATGATCCGTGAACGGTGTACAAGTTCCTTAAAAACTTATTAGCGGCTCCCTACTTTGCTTTGTCCCTAATCGTATAATGTCAATTCCCACTTCCTATGATTGCCAAGTATATTCACAACATGCTTAAATAGGCGCGCTTCGAATGACGCCTACAAGATGCTACTTCTTTTTAAGGAAAAATACTCTCTAAATATTTTATTTTCTAAATATTTGTTTTAGTACAAATCTCTAATCCAACTTTTCTCTCTTTAAAGTTTTTATTTTAAATTAGAAACACAAAAAAATAGTTTAATTATTTAAGTATATATTTAGTTTAAATTATTATTCCTAGTCTTTATATTAAAAAATATACAAATAGTTTAATTATTTAAGTATTATTTAGTTTAAATTGTTGTCCCTAGCCTTTATACTAAGAACCCAAAAACAAATATAGTTTAACTCTTCAAGAATTACTTTAAAGTTGTAAGAAATTAAGAATTTGTTTTAATTTTTAAGTATTAGCTCAAGTTTATTTTCTCTAATCAACATCCCAAAATAAAAAAGTTCATTAGCTTAACTTTTAGTTGCTTTAAACCATTTATTTTCTTAATATCTCAAAAATCAAAAATATCTCCTTAATTAGTTTTCTCTTAATCCACTTTAATTAAGGTAAGCTCTTCTATAATTTAGTAAGACAAGGATATTATCTATAAAGTAGCTACATCTAGCTCAAGGTATGTTGCCTTTTTTATTTTATTATCTTTATTTCCTTAATCAATATTATTATTATGCTAATTAATGTGTTTGTTTCCATGTGATGTTACCAATAGAAATAATGGCAATATTAGGTGTTAAAGTAGCCCAAAATCTTTTGTTATTCCATAATAGAAAGCCAAGCCTTCTGTTGACGTGATAGAAAATGGGGAGAAAGAGTATTAGGTGTTAATGCATTTGTATTTATCTTTTTTTTAATAAAAAAAATAAAATCAGAGTGTTAAGTGTGAATGCATTTGCATTCTTGTTTAAAAAATATTACGAATGGATGTGGATTTATTTTTAATTGTGAGTTTAAAGATCTAAGCAAATAAATTCCTCTTTATGTTAGAAATCGCCAATTTTACATATCTTAGAGTCGAAATCTGCACAAAAGCCTGAGATGATTTGAAGAACTTTTCAAGAGCTTTCCAACCATATATCTTAATAGTTTTTTTCCCTTTTTTTTAAAAAAAAAAAAAAAGTTTTATGATTTTTATTGAATTTTCTCATTCAGGCTATCTTATCTTAATTAATAGAGAAAATTGCTCTTTTTTATTCCTTAATTCTTCTTTTCTCTTTCTTAAAAAATAAAAATTCATACTTAATCATTTTGGAAACTAATGATTTTGTTATCTTAGTTTCATAAAATTCATAGTATATTACACTATGCTATTTAATACTTATTAATTTATATTAAAATCTTTTGAAATGATATAATTGATAAGTTCAAGTGTAGAAGTTTTTTTAGAAACGTTTAGGCGATTCTAGAAACAAAAGAGGACTTTTAAAAACTTTAATTTCTGTGACGGTTTCAGATTTAAAAGAAGTTTTAAGAAACTTTAATTTCATTTAAAAATGATTTCAGTAAATAATAGTTTTTTATAAATTGTTGTGAACAATTTATTTCTAATCCCTCTTGTATTACAAGAATGAATCATGACATTGCGTGCTTGTTTCGGCGGTTAATGATAATTAGCATGAGATAATGGCTTTACTTTCAAACATGAGATTAAGATTAATTATTTAGTTGTGAGGGAGAATGATGAGGTCAAGAGAGTGAAAGTGCTAGAGGTGGGCGAATGTGCATGCTCGCAATTAGGATGGTGCCCGACAGTGGTCGTAATTTGCAAACCTATGAGAATTGGCTACAATGTTGGTGGCCATATACGAGAGGTCAGACTTGGTTGGCATTTTGGTCATGGTCGATGTTAAGGGGGATCAATGTTGAGGGGTAAGTGAGAGAAAGAAGTGGGAGAAGGAAAAGGAAGTGAGAGAAAAAAGGAAGAGAGAAGAAGTGGGGTGGAACGGTTGTATCATGAGTTTGCAAGGGTTTATTATGGGTAGTTTTAAAAAATATTAAAAAATTATATGAACCAGGTTTTCGATCCAGACTAGAAAAAACCAATTTGATCTAGATTGGATCAAAAACCTGTAATCTCATTTTCGAAGGACTGGAGACCGGATCTGAATCCACTGGTCTAGTAAGTCCAAATTGGTTCGTTTCAGAGTCCGGTGTCAAGTCCGGGCCTAAAATAAACACCTCTATTAGTGAGCAAATGGTGTTAGAATTCATCAACCTTTGAAGGAATTAAAGTCACACGAAAAATATTCTGAGGAGCTTCATCGCTAGACCTTACTTCTTACGATATGTTATGTTTTCTCTCTCCTGCTTTTTGTTTTTGAACCAGTTACTAATTTAAACACAAACATGGATACTTGAATAAAATGGCGTTAAACATCTGTCGTTTAACTTAGCTAACGGTGAGAAAATAATGTTAAGTCCATTCACGCTCCTAATAATTAACATGATCACCCTTATCTTTTTGCATATTTTACCAAAATGCCCCTTCATAAAAGTTTCTGTCAATCAATGAGATTAACTCAGATGCCCTTCTTCTAATTGTATATGCTTGAGGAGACCCTTATTTATCTCTTTGATGAACATGAGAAGAATTTTGTCAAGAACTACCAATTAAAGCACGTGTTTTGGAAACAACTACCAATTATTTTTTTATTTTTCAAAAAACTACCACAAAATTGTAAAAAGTTTAACCAGCACTACCACTCTAATAATTCCGACTAGAATATAATATTCGGCATGTAGGTCCCACTTTCTACCTTTCCCTCCTAAAATCACTATCTGAATGACTAAATTACCCTTCATAAAGGTAAAAAGTGGGACCCACATGCCGGAAATTCTAGCCGAAATTGTTAGAGTGGTAGTGCTACTTAAACTTTTTACAACTTTGTGGTAGTAATAAAAATTTAATAGGTAATTGTTTCCAAAATACGTGATTTAATTGGTAGTTCATTAATCAAATAACAAAGGTGTATATTATATAGGAAGAAGCATCAAAGCATTAATAAAAAAAAATTAAAAATAGTAGATGATTGCGTTTTTATCCTAAAACTTGGCGTTAGCCATTTTTGAAGGGCGCCCAAGTTGATCTATTTGATAAACTTGGATTGTTTATCAACGGGCAAACTTGTAAATTTGCGTCAAAAATTTGCTCTATTCATAATAGAATCACTAACACCATTAGCGATTTTACCAAAAATTTGCACTGTTCATGATGTAATCGCTAACACGATTAAAACTTCTAGATTAGAACTTCTACTATAAACAATGCACATTTTTTTCTGTTTATTTACAAGTTTGCCATCTTGATAAACATGGTTGTTTATCAAGATGATAAACTTGTATTTTCTCCCTGTGATAAATTAGTGAAGTTTATTATCACAGGGCGTTCAGATTATTTCTCAGTTAAAAAGTGGGGATATTTTTTCCATTTTAAAAAAGAGATCCTTCAAGCTGCTTTAATGGAGAATGAAAATCTGCTTGAAATGAAGAACCTCACGAGCTCCATCAATGGTAGGGTTAAGCATAAATTCCGGGTACTCGAGGCGCTTCCAATTTCAATTCCTAAATTTTAGGACCCAGTTGAAACTGTTCCAAATTCAATTTTGAATTTTAGGACCTAGTTCCAATCAATTCCGGTTCCGGTTTTTTAAATTTTGACCGAGTACCCGGTTTACTCACCCCTTATTAATGGCGAATACCAATAGAAGGGAGGAAATTAAACAAGCAAATGAAAAACCTTCCCTTTAGGGTTAACTATTTTCTTAACGGAGACGTTTGACAAGTGTGAATGAGAATTTGGGGATTAGATGATAGGAATGGGATTGGTAATATAAAGTAATTCCCATGCTTGGCTAGTCATGAGAATAAGTTGGGAATATATAACAAATTTACTAATATAGCCTTACTAATTTTTTTTTCATCCCTTATCATTAAGTGTAAATTTGTCTATTCATACTCCATCTGTTTCGTAATAATCGCAACACTTTTCTTTTACATCCGTTTCATAATAATTGCAACGCTTCCTATTTTAGTAAGGACCCACTAATATTTCATTATTTCTCTCTCCCAATTACCCTACTTGCATCAATATTTAATTATTTATCTCTCAGTTCTTACAAATCTCACTTATACTACTTTTTTATTATTTCTTTCTCCTACTAACAACAAAATATATTCCACTAATTATACTTTATATTATAAAATTCACCTTATGATCCATACCCAATAAATTTTCTAAAACTTTGTGCAACACCTACCATTGCGATTAATACAAAACGGAGGGAGTAGTTAAAAACAATTCCCAGCCTTAATACCTGCCCCCCCTGGTATTATTTTTAATTTGGGACATAAAATCCCATTCCCACTGAAACTCCCTCCTATCAAATTAGGGAGTTTTTGTAAATTGGGATAAAAATTCCCATTCCCACCCAAACTCCCTCATATCAAACACCCCCTAATTTCTATATCTTTACATAGGATTTTCGTTGGATTTGGCGACAAAACCACCGAAAATGGTGTTGTTGAGGTTTGGTGTTCACCATTGACGGAGTTTGATGGGGAACGAATATGAAGGTATGTGGGATCAGAGGAGGAAGAAGAAGATGAAGGTATTAGTTGGGTGGGGAACGAAGGAAGGAGGAAGGGAAACCATGAAAATGGGTCACAGACTCATGATGAAATGACGAAGAAGATGATGATTAATTTTATTTTATTTTTCCAAAATGTAAAAATATTTACAATTTTACCATCGAGATAAACGTACCACGGTGATCAACGTGGGCTCCCTCTTGGCTCTTTTGCCCTTAATTAGAGAGATAAACTTGGATTTTCTCATCTTGTGCATAATATAAACAAATGTTTAAATTTGGAGAAAGCCCCAATTGATCTTGAAGATTAACCATTTTTGTTCATCACATGACATTTTTGTAAATAAATCAAGAATTTCATCCAATCATCTAGGCCCATTTTTAATCTAAAAGTTCTTGATATATTTACAAAAATGACATGTGATAAACAAAAATTGTTAATTTGTACCGTAAAATAATCGTCTCCTTGGAGTTTCACTTTTACCCTACTCCCTCTCTCCTCTGCTGAAGCATACTCCGAGTTCTCCATTGAAGCAACTTTTCAGTTTCTTCTCTTCCATTGAAACGCCTTCGAAGATTCCTCTCCTCCATTGAAGCACCTTCTTTTGCGCTGCCCCACCACTATCTCTCCTCCATTGAAGCGTACTCTGAGGTTCTTTATTGAAAAGCTTTTCTCTCCTCCATTGAAGCAACTTTTTATTTTTCTGTGGTTTTTTTTTAGATTATTGAATTTCAATTTCATAATCTAGGGTTTAATTTCAAGCCATTTTTTATTTAATTGTCAGTATAGTCAATTTAGGGTTCATCTAAGGTGGATTATTAATCAAACTATTGGTTACGATTAATGAAGGTATGAAAAATTCTATTGAGCGATTTTTGCTGCTTTGCTATGTGCATTTTATATGCTTGATATTCTCAAGCAAAAATAATGTGTTGCATTTTTCGAGCCTAATATGATAATTGAGTGTTACTAATGTGTTGCATTTTTCGAGCCTAATTGAAACCACACAACGAGCCTTATTGACGCTATTGAATCTGGGGAGATGAGCTTGAATTTTGAGGCTTGTTGAGCTTTGATTTAGCACTCCTTCTGAAGTATATATTTTATTGGTTTCCAATGTTGAAAATACCATAATTCCTAAAATGGGGTGGAGGTTGCCGGAGAAGTGGTGAGGCCACCGGGAAGAGGTGGGGGTTCGGATGGGGCGGCTGCTGTGAAGGGGTGGGGATCATAGCTGTTTCTAATATTCTAGTGGCCCGGGGCAAAATGATAATACTTTTGTTGAATAAATAATTTGTTTTTATAATTATAAATATTTACGTAATTTGTTAATTAATAAATAATTTTACGTAATTTGTTAAAACTAGATGGAATCCCGTGCGATGCACGATTTTTTCATCTAAGATTTTTAATTATTTGATTTATTGTATTTAATAATTTCATACAAAATTACAAAAGTTTAATATTTATTTTTTTTACTATAATATAATGAATTTATTAAATATAAATAAATTGTAAATATGATATTTTTTCATCTAATTCGTTTTTACTGAATTCATAATATTTAAATATAAATAAGATGCATTGGAAGAGTTGGAGGGCTATGTGTCGGCCAAAAGATATGGGCGGGTTAGGGTTTCGTGATCTCAAAATTTTTAATTTGGCATTACTTGCTAAGCAAGGGTGGAGGTTGATGCAAGGGGGAGAGTCGCTTCTTCATAGCGTTTTGAAGGCTAGATATTTCAAGCACTCGTCCTTCCTAGAGGCTCGTAGAGGGTATGACCCAAGCTACACGTGGAGGAGTATTTGGGGTGCTAAGGCACTTTTACCGGAGGGGCTGCAGTGGAGAGTTGGAAATGGGAGGGATGTTCGTGTCTGGAGGGATAGGTGGCTTGCGGATGATGGTGGTAGTACAATTTTAGTGCCAACTCCAAATGGGTTGTGTGATGAACATCTTGTGGTGGCTGACCTGATAGATGAAACCCATGGCTGCTGGAATAAGGAAGAGATGAAGTTGCATTTTCATGAGGCGGATATTGCAAGAATTATGTCCATTCCATTGCTGAATACATCAAGCCCAAATACGCAGATTTGGAGGTTCACCAGAACGGGCTATTCTCTGTGAGGACAGCCTACTGGCTAGGGATGCTTGGGCCTAATTCACGCCATACAACAGCAAATGGGGAAGTTTGGAACCATATCTGACGTCTGAATGGCCCTCCCAAGTTGAGGCACTTTTTATGGCGTGCTTATACAAATACTCTTGATGTAAAATGTGAGCTTCAGCGCAGACACATTAGTGGAGATGCCAAATGCCAGCGCTGCCCGGATGCTTTGGAGACAATCAACCATGCGCTGTTTTACTGTAATTCCATCAGAGATATATGGGAAAATAGCACCTTCTGGCCGGAAATTTCTTCTGTGACACATGACAGGTTTGAGATCATGTTCTCCCATATGCATGCGAAGCTGTCCAGCTTTGAGTTTTGTATATTTGCAGCCATTGTGTGGGCTGCTTGGACAAGCCGCAACAGGACGTTGTTTGAGAGTACAGCTCACTGTCCACGACAATTAGCAGTTGGTTTTGTAAACTATGTCTCTGATTTTTAGCTCTACTCTAAGAAAGTCTCTTGTAATGCTTCGTATGGTATGGGAGCTGCGGTTACGTCATGGAGGAAGCCTAGGCAGGGTGTGTTGAAGATCAACGTTGATGCGGCAATTCTAAACAATGGGCAGGTTGGTCTTGGGGCTGTGGCGAGGAATAGTGCAGGCAGCATTGTCTTTACAGGGACTAGAAGGCATGAGAGTAGGTGGGATCCGGGTATTGCTGAAGCTGCTGCAATGTGTTTTGGGTTGGAATTAGCTATGCGATTTGGATACCGTGATATCTGGCTTGAATGTGATGCCTCGGAGGTAGTTCAAATGGTGAATAACAAGCAGGAGGGCCTTTCTTATATTTATTTGTTAGCTTCACGCATTTCTAGTTTAAGTTGTTCTTTTTCTTCCTTTCTTTGTAGCCACGTTAAGAGGTGTGGTAATACTCTTGCTAACTTGATAGCTAGGGCTGAGATTACCTCCTCCTCAGAGCATGTACGTTTTGATCCTTTCTCGGAGAGCTATTTAAGGCTTGCGGAATTGGACCTTCTATAATGTTATTGTGTGAATGTGTTCAAAATATATATATATATATATATATTATTAAATTGAAAATATGAATTTATTAAATATAAATAAATTGTAAATATGAGAAAGGAAATATTGATACTCATAATATTTTTTATTTAAATAAAATATATTTAAATAATATGTAAAATAATTAGATGAAAGCTTGTGTGATGCACGGATTTTCATACATATATCTCAAGAAAAATATTTCTTATATACTATAAGTTTTTTTTATTAATATATATATATATATAATTATTGGACTTATTTTATAATTTAATAATTTCAGACAAAAAAATAAAAACAAATAATAATTTAATTAAAATAATATTGTCAATTACAAAAGTATAATTTTTTAATGTAATTTATATGCGACTTCATTTATTGTTGTTTTGTATTTTATTCGTTGTTCTTAGTTATATGAAAATAATATGATATCTTTCAAAAAAAAAATTGTAAATATGATATTTCATTGATTACATATTAGGATAAAACTTTAATGTGAAAAGATGATAATTTTTTATTTTTAAAATAATTTAAATCCTAAATCATTATTCGTTGCTTTTTACACTTGAAAACTCTCAAATCTATATATCATTATGTATATTTCTTGTGATCTCTGACAAATTATCTATCTTTTAAAATTTTTAGACATAAATTTTTTACAAAAGGTAAAGTTTTTTATTGGGTTAAAAGTTTAAATTTTTTTTTATGAAAAAAACATCTTATAAATCGGGTATTTGGATAAAACCAACAATTTTATAAGATAAATTTTATTTTTTTTAATAATTTAAATCCTAATATCCCACGGTTTTTTATACATAAAATCTCATAAACATAATTTTTGTAATAAGATTATACTCATAATATTTTTTACATTAAAAATAAAGTTATTAAATGTAATATTTTGATGTAAAAAAATTTGTATTAAAAAAAAAATTCGATAGGATCACCAACTTAGTTCACACCGATATCTCTTCCATCTAATAAAAGTGAATAAATAGAATATGTTAGCAAAAATAAAATTTATATAAAATTAATCTTTATAGTCTTATAAAATAAATTAAAATATTTACCAGAAAGTGAATAATTGTTGTGAAATTAATCTAAAAATTGTAATTATACAAAATTAAATTTATGCATTGGAATTTTTTCATCTAAATGTCACAAATTTTAATTTAATTATAATTAAGGAATAATTTTTATTTCTTATCATAAACACTATCAAAATTTATCTTATAATAGTACGTATATAAATCCTATATCTAAAGATGATTATTTTAAAAGATAATTTTTAGTTTTTTAAATAAATTTAATCCAAATAAATCAATATTCGTTGTTTTTACTTACGTGATTAATCAATTTATTACATGGTTATGACACACACAAAATGTGCATAATTACACCTCTACATTGAAATCCTTCTTTGATTCATCTCATTCTATGAAAGAGTATTAAATTGACTTACTTGTTTCAATCTATAATTATGAGTGAGAAGTCAATAATAATCATGTTTCATAAATGTATCATCTCATAATTAAATTATCATTTATTATCATGCTTGTAAACATGTCATTAAATAGAATTTATCAAACAATCCAAGAATCATAATCTTCTTATAATGATGACACTTTAATTTTCAAAGTATATAAAATACCTATTAAGATACTATGCGAATATTAAAAAAATCCATACATGTATACATACCAAATAAAATTATCAACCACTTAAAAATCATCTAACTCGATTCTCCTATATCGTAAAAATAATTATTGTCAAAATAAAATTACATAATTAATATATTTTAAACCTAAAACAAGAAAAACCTTCTCATGTAAGAAATAAAAACTTGTAAGAAAACTTCTGAAACAACTACTATCATCAGTAACACATACACATCTAAATCCCTTCCAATTCAAAGTGGAATCGTTTGACTCTTGATTTTGGAAGCATCCAATATAATAGATCGAAAAGCGAAGACAAGTCGAATTCAGGGTAAATTGGAGGATGAAATGGAGTCGTTTGACTCTTGAAATTGTCGTTTTTAATCTCTTTAGTTTTAAGAAAAATGTATTCCTTTAATGGAAGTGGTGTTACTTATGTTTGTTGGGAGATGTGGCAAAATTTCAATTTCAGATTTACATAAACGCGTAGTAGGTGTTGTTAAACTCATTTGTATGTGATATCGGTAAAAGTCATTACAATATCATGACCATGTATGAGAATATATACTCCCTCTGTCTCACAATATAGTTTTTGTTTTCCTATTTTAGAAACCCAAAATGTTGTTCCTGTTTCTATTTTTGAATAGTATGTAAAGACCATTATACCCTTAATTTTTACTTTATTCATTGAACTTCCTAATTTACCCTTAACTTATCCACTTGCATTGTACTTTTTTCACTTTCTCTCTCTAACTTTTGTCTATAATTGAACTTTTTACCTTTTTCCCCTTATATTATCCACTTGCCTTGTACTTTTGTCCAGTTCTTTTCCACTTCTCCTCCCATTTCTTAAATACCGTGAAAAGAACAAAATAGGAACTATATTATGGGACAGAGGGAGTATAAGATATGGTTTTGTCAGATCACAAAGAAATGTGATTGACATGTATGAAACATATATCTCAAGAGGATTTTATACATTTGTATTATTGGGATCCCTTAATGTAAGACATACTGATTTTGGGTTGTTTCCGTCATTTCACCAACATTCATAGACTTTTAATTGTATGTTAGAAAATATCTTGCACAACACGAAACATCATCACTAACTTCCCTCGTTCTATCAATAGTCTCATCGCATGTTTAAATGTATATTGGTAAGCCTTATATGCGTTGTCCTTACTCGTTGTAATAGCTAAATAGTAAATGTCGTTAATGACCTAATTGATATTGCGTAAGGGCTTCTTATGTCAATAATAACTTATGTTACTTACTATCCTTTTGTTTGTTGTAAACTCAGTTTAATTAATGTAATTTTAGCTGTTTTTTTTCAAAAAAAACTCTTAAAAACTTTCAAAGAATTAATACAAGCTTTGACATATGGAAATATCAAAAAATATTTTAAACATATTTACATAAAACCTTTATAAAGTCCATCTGTCTCATAATTAGACGATCATATAAAAACCCGCAGCATTTATTTATCAGACGGGTCTAACTCATATTATAACTATGGCGGGTCATGGCTTTTAAAGGCCTCCACTCCTATGTCCTAAGTCTCTGAGTTATTTCATTGCAGCGCACTCAAGTTCTCCATTGAAGCGCACTCAACGTTCTCCATCGAAGCGTTCTACGTTGAATCTAATTCTTGTATCCCCCATTGAAGCAGCTTCTAAAGTAAGTTGTTTGTTGTTGTTATCATCACATCAATTTCACAATCTAGGGTTTATATTTGATCTAATCTAATTTAATTATCAGTGGTTTAAGTTTAGGGTTCGCAAATTCTTAGATTATGAAACATCATATCCAAAAGAAAAGAAAATTATGAGCGTAATTTGATTATTGAATCAAGTATCCCTAAAATTATGTATTTTTCGAGATAATTCAATATGAAATCAAATCTCTCTTCCCCGGGCCTAGGGCGGCCGCCCCTCCTGCCCTGCCTCAGGGACGGGCCTGGTGGGGATTTATGACAGAGCTTCGTGCATATGGGTAGCAATAATCAAAGTGGTTTATTTTAGTGTCAGCAAAAGTCAAAATTCCCTTTAATTTAATACCCTATCAAATATCAAATATCAATTTCATTTTACACTATCATTAATTTAATTGTCAGTAAAGTGAATTTAGGGTTCTTCTAAGGTGGATTATTCAACTATTGGTTTTAATGGCTCAACATATGAAAGATTATAATGAGCAATTTTGTTGATTGAAGTTTGCTATTTGCAATTTATGTTTATATTCTTAAGCAAGAAGAATTTCATGTGATTTTTCGAGCTTAATTTGATGATTGAGTTAAATTTAGATGCTTATGTGTTGCAGTCTTTTTAATGTCTGGACGAAACTATGAGAATGAACCCTTTCTCCTTGGGACCAGGGGGGATGGGCCTGCTCAGGAGATTTTTAGGAAAGCCTTGTTAAATCCCGAGCTGCCCGAAAAATTTGCCCTTCAAACTGTTCAGGAAGCCATTAAACCCCAGGTGATTTTTCTCCATAATATTTAATTGCAAATCATGTTGATAGTGGTATCATTTCTGTTATATTTGCACTTTTAATCATTGGTTTTGATAGAAATACTTTTTGATCGTGTATTTTTCTGTGTATTAGTAATTATTACTTGTGTATTTTGTTGAAGGAATTCATATTTTCTCCATTGTGTATTGATTATTAACTTCCTTTCTATATTATTTGATGAAAAGATGTTCAATATATTGGAAACCGGGAATATAACGATGGTAAATTGTTATTGCTTTGTGTTCTATGTGCTTGGCAATAATTTTTTTTTTTTTAATCCATTAAGCTAATTTAGGGTTTGTTTAGCGTTTTTTTTTGGTTTTCAGTTTTCTATTTTTTTTAAGACCAAAAACCAAAGGAAACAAGAAAAAAGTGTTTCCACTTTTTTGTTGTTAGTTTTCTAAATTATCAGGATTTTAAGAAGTTTGACTAATTTTTTATTCATTTACGACATATATCATATGATTTTGAAAATCAAAAAACCAAAAAACTGAAAACCACAACAATGCCAAACGAACCCTTAAATTTTCATTTCACGTTGTTTGTTCTTGAAAGTATTTTGTGAATGAATAGGTTTCGGTATGTTGTATATATAAAATATATACTCCAAGTCACGCTGATCGAATTAATAGTCACTTATGCTACTTTAGGATGTTTGGAGAAGTTAATACATTTCCTAGTATGTGGTTTATAATACATTTCATTATGCCACCACACATATGAAGTGATGGGGAGAGGATGGGAATTTGGAAATTACCCAACTATTTAGTATAAAGAATGTCTTTGTAAAGTCTATTCATACACTTATTTTGAGGTATTGGGACAATGTTTTTACTTTTTAGATAAAAAGAATATTTGAAAATTGTTGAGGAGAGCATCTTATAAGGATACGGGAGCGATATATTATTTACCTCCTTTTTGTAGTTGCTCCTTTTTCATTTTACACTATTCATACATACTACTTTGACTATGTTTTGTGATTTAAAAGTAAGAAGAAATATTGTCATAGGTTTATTATATTCATCTCAACTTGTACTTTCATAATATCAATTTATTAATTTTTTTTAATACTTATAGATATTTTAAGATATGATGGTTGAAGTTATGCATTGCAAAGCGTGAAAATGTAATGGCTGCAACCAAAAAGAGATTAAAAACTGAGGAGGTGTATACCAACTAGTTGCTAATACAAACATTTGGAATGGGGAACTAGTTGACAATATAATCTGTTGGATTGGGGATATAATTTGTCTTTGTTAAATAATTATTGCATCAACCAATTTGCTCTGGTTCTTGTTTGCCAATGTTTAGGCTCGACTCAATTCAGTGTTATGATGCTGTCTTTCTGATCTATCAGTGTTTGTTAAATAGCATTGCCTAGTAAATTTCATGTGCCATTGGTTTCTTTACGTTATGTCTGAAGTTTGGCTGATTTCAGTTGAATTTGTGTTTTTTCAGAGGCAAACAAAGTTAGTTCTGGATGAAAATCAGCTGCTAGAAAACATTCTACGGACATTACTCCAAGAGTTGGTGGTATGGATGCATACTAATTTTCATTTAAACCATGTTAGCTCCTTTTTGTGGCTCTTAAGACTGCATATTCGACACTTTATCCTCAATTTTTAATAAATTCTACATTAGTGTTTTATCAAATAGTTGCAAAGCTAACTAGCAAACGACTAGGCCATAAATCATAGATGAAGTAATTGTTCGTTTTGATGCATTATGTCTCTGAAACTATTAGTTAAGTGTTAACATAGTTTATGGAATGATCCTTTATTCTCTCCCAGATACTTTCTGTGAACTGTTGGTATTCTGGTATTCTATATTCCATGGGTGGATAGTGTATTTTTGTTCCAAAAGGAATACATAACTGTCTTTGATGAAGTTTATTAACGCTGTATGTCATTTGATTTATTTTGTGAATATTACTTACATTGCATGTTTTTTTTATTTTTATTTTTTTCCCTTCATTTTTTTAAAAAATTTATCCTTTCAAAAAAAAAAAAAAAAAAAAAGGTGTTACAGAAGTTTGACTTGTATCTGGTGTCCTGATGCAGGCTTGTGCAGTACAGTCAGGAGAGCCAACCATGCACTATGGCCGTTCCATTGCTGACGGAGATCTTGCACAGGGTCAAATTCCTCGCCTTCTTGGTATGACCACTTTTTCTAGAGATTATGGTTTCAGATACTTGCATTCTTTTGTTGAAGTACTGTTCATGTCTGGAATTTGCCTAAGTATTCTACACTCAAGTTTGTAAATTTGTTAATTGTTGATGGGCATCTGCTTTTTGACTTTGTTATCCCAGACATGTTTGCAACATTAATGTATTGTGCTGCATTTTAGTCAACTCTTAGTTTAAGAAATGTGGTACCCATTTGGTGACATTTTAGGGTGGTGCAAATGCAACCCAAATTGACTTTATGTTGGCTAGGAGAATGGATAAGGGTCGTTGTATTGATTGTAAAATAGGTGTAAAAAGTAATTGACTTCAAGGTGATCAGCGGATTAGAAGGTGGGCTATTAAAGGGGCCAATGTTAAGGCTATGGTGATATCAAATAAAATTTTTAAGATGTTAATTGGCATAGGAGGAGGATTGGAACTCAAATTGGATAGAAATGACGGCTTGCATTTGTAGAGTTTCATAGGAGGTTCTTTGGCAATCAAGTGGGAAATCACTGATGCACAAGGACACGATTTGGTGGAATGATGTTGTGAAACTAGTGTTTAAGAAGGAAATGGAATACTACTTTGCCTTAAGAAAATGCTGAGACGAAGAAACTTTTGGTAAATGTGAGGAAGCTAAAGTTAAGGCTAGAGAAGTTGTTCGAGAGGCTTGAGCTAAGGTGTATAAAGATGTTTATGAAAGTTCAGGTTCGAGGATGGTGAGAAAAGGATTTCTAATAGAGTTAAGAGAAGGCAAGTGCTGGTCAAGGACCTTTGTATGGTGAATTGTGTAAAGGACAAAAGCTTAGGAATTATTGTTCAAGCTGGCGAGACTAAGGATAGATGGGTGTAACACTTTGATTGAGTTTTTAATGAAAGCCCTAGTGGGTGCTATAGGAGACAACTCAACTCTATTGAGAATCAAAGATGACTTGGATTGAGGAAGTAAAAAAGGACATGGTAAAAGTGAGCTTACTAGGTTGCATTAGATAGAAGTGAATGGAGGAGAATCTTCTTTTTGGGCGATCACATGAAGTAGACTCTCGGTTCATGTAATTAACATCATCTCTCAGGAAAAAGGCTATGGTTTTGTTGTTGTAGTTAAATGTCAATGTATCCTGGAACTTTTGAAATTTGTTGAATAATTTTCGCCTTTGTAAAAAAATATAAGTCCCTTTGCATGTGAAGAAACAATTATTAATTTTTGATGCTCTTAAATCTCTCCATGCCATATAGTTTTAAGGCTTTAGGAAAGTGTTGCCTGTGAATTTAATGAAGATAGAGTGGACTATCAACACTTTTATCCTTATAGGAGGAATACGAATAAATTTAAGCACTATTTACTGCTTTTATAGGAAGGGATCATATAATTTGAGTTAACTGCAGAAAGAAATGGGGATTTAACTTATGAGATAAAGAAGGAACATTGAATTTTTTACTTAATGATTAGTTTTCTCCTTCATGCCCGGTTTCTCATAAGTCAATATTTGTGTGTTCTTTCACAACAGATATTGTATTGTATCTCTGTGAGAAGGAACATGTGGAGGGTGGCATGATATTTCAGCTGTTGGAAGATTTGACTGAAATGTCAACCATGAAGAATTGCAAAGATATTTTTACTTACATAGAGAGCAAGCAAGACTTACTTGGAAAGGTATTTCTTACGGTGCACATTTGTAATTTATGTTATGGGCTTTTTCTTATCATTAAATTCATAGTACTGCTTGCATCACTGCTTTATTTTGTTTTTGATGAATGTCATGGTTTAATGAGCAGCAAGAACTGTTTGCTCGTGGCAAACTTGTGATGCTGAGGACATGTAATCAACTGCTTCGTCGTTTGTCAAAGGTTCTAATATCTGACTTATGCTGTATTACATTGTTCTCAAATTTGTCACAATTCATATGCTTTTTATATGGTCATTGCTTTTGCAGTATGAGATTGTTAAGGGGAAAAAGGGCTCTAGTTGTTTTCTGTTATGTATGATTGTTGATTTATCTGCGACCTTAACTTCTGAAGATATGCAAACTGACTAAATATTCGTTCTTCTTGATGCTTCTGTTGCTCTTTGCCAGCATTGATTTGTTATTCTCCGTACCTCTGTTGCTCTTTGCCAGTATTGATTTGTTCTTGTTCCACTATAGCATACTTGCCCCTGCAATTATTGCTGAACCATACAAGAACATCTTTCTGAACAAAACTGTGAGTTGGATGTTCATTTAGGATAAACCTTGCCCCAAATTCAGCAGGTTGCCACTTCCCAGGCATATGATACAGGGATCTGGATAGCATAATTTGTCCCAAAGATCCAGGTTCCTGAGTTGTCTGGTTTCCAGTAGCCTGATTTTACTTTCTGTATTTTGTATTGCAAGGATTCAAATGACATTACTTAAGTTTATAAGACTAACTGGCAGGCATTATAGTGCAAATTTGACGGTAAAAAGGCAGTGACATGGTGACTTGGTGGTCTGTTAGCCATTTAATAACATACTCCTTCCGTCCCAGTTTATAGTTCCTGTTTGTGTTTTTTCACGGTATTTAAGAAATAGGAGGAGAAAGTGGATGAATACATTAAAAATAGTGAAAATTACAATTATAGACAAAAGTTAGAGAAAGTGGAAAAAAGTACAAGGCAAGTACAAAATTCAAGGGTAATTTAGGAAGTACAATGAATAAAGTGAAAAAAGTGAGGGTATAATGGTTTTACATACTATCCAAAAATAGAAATAGGAACAACATTTTGGGTCTCCAAAATAGGAAAACAGGAACTATAATGTGGGGCGAAAGAGTGGTACTCTTGCTGCAGTCAAGCAAAGTATAATAATTTGCTTGATGCATAGAATAAAAGCTCGCCCGTTACATCGTGATGCGGCCGAGATGTAACGGATTTGAAGGCTACCGTTACAAGATTTACCGTTTTGTAACGGAGTTTTGAAAAACCCCGCATTTTCGACCGATACGGCCGATACCTGAAATGCCCAAAAGGCGTGAGATGGTTGGAGTTTTGTGGCAGACTCCATTGTTGCTGGCGTGTAGCAAGCCGTAGCAACCGCATCATAGAGAAATAGAGAGAGAAAGAAGAAGAAAGTAAAAAGGTTAGGGGTTGAGGAGATAAGAACGAGGTAAGTATGTGGTAAGTGGGACAGCTGTAATTAGTTAAAAGAAGGTTGGGACGGCTGTATGATGCTCCACTTTGGTTTTATTTTATATTTGACTTTTTGACCACTCAACCTCTCTTTTTTACTTTTAATTTTTTGATATGAAAGAAAATTGTTATGGACTATAGTAGTACTGTAATTACTACGTTACTTTTCAATCTCTTTATTTTATGATAAATTCAATCTAAATCTATTGGATAAGAAAATATCTATTTAAAAATTTAAATAAATTATATAAAAATATTTCTTTAAATTTCTACCGCGATGACCGCAACCAGTCCGCGATCAACGCATCGTTTCCGTTACCGCATCTTCGCGACCGTTCGATCGCGACCGAAACCGCATTTTTATTCTATGGCTTGATGTGAAGGAGACTATCTTAGTTTTAAAAAACGCGTCTCAGGGTGAGCACAATGAGGCACCAGTCTTATCACTTTACACAATGATGCAGTGAGAACAGTGAGTTGCAGTTGAAGAGCATGAGACACAACTACGATGTCCACCCTCGTATTCTTTTATCTTGTTATATGTCTAATCCTTCTCTTCTATTTATTCGATTCTTCTTTAAAACCACTCCCCTGTAATAACAAAATATAATAAAGCGATTCTTGCAATAAAAAAATTGAGGCCAAAATGATCTATATGGTTTATTGCACAAAATGTGCCTTATTTGTGTGCTATGCTCTCCTAGCCAAACTAGTTGCACCACATATTCCTTGTGCATTTAAATAACTGAGTCATGGTTTGTTTTGTGTGCTAGATTTAGAAAAGGCTTATGATTATGCTTCTTGGGACTTTTTAGATGTCAATTTTAAAATTGGTACTTTTGTTTGAATATATATTTTTGCAAATGGAGGGAGTGGGCTCATTTGTGTGTTTCTACAACTTGTTTTTAGTGTTAGACTATGGCAGCCAGCTAGTTTATTTTCAAGCTCTTGTGGATTGTGCCAAGGTGACCATTTTCTCCATTTTGTTTCAAATTGTGAGTTGTGACGACATCTTAGAGTAGCTTGGGGGAAAAATTAATTGAGGTTGGACTTTATGGTGTATTCTTTGAAAACTATGCTTCTTAACCTTTCAACTTCCACATCTCATCTTTGGTGATGATACATAAAGTGGGTTTTCATAAGGGTTTGCTGATACTAGACTTCCTAGTTGGCAAGGTTCCACATTGAAGTTTTTTAGCTGATGTCTTTGGTTGTGGGGCGGAGAATTCCTATCTGGGTATTCCTCTTATTATTCTTTGAGCTTTGAATTGCATTTCTTCTTAGGACCCTATTATTTAGAATTTCAAAAAAGACTTACAGCGTGGAAATTAAGGGGTTGTTTGGTTCACATGGGGTAAACGGAATTAAATGAACTATGAGAAAGGAAAAGAATGGAATGAAAATACCTTACATTTTCTATGTTGTTTGTTTGAAAAACAAAGGGAAATAATCCCACCAGACCCACCACCACACCACCACCACACAACCACCTAATTCATTCTCTTTTCACCTTTTCCATCCACCACCCATCCACCATACCACTCGCCGCACCTCCCTCATCATTGGCCACCCTTCGTTGGCCCTCCCCTGCCCCGCGCAGCTCTCCCCTCCCCCGAAAAATCTCCCTCTAGAAACTAGTCTCCTTCCCCGTAAAACCCGTTGGCTGACCCTCCCCCACCCTCGAAACCCTAGCGCCTAGGGTTTTGAGAGTGGGGGAGGGCCGGCCGACCGTTTTACATGGAGGGAGAAGGTTTTTTTTTTTTGGGTTTTTGCGGGGATGGGGAAAGGGTTTCGGGAGTATGGATGGCCGGCATGGGGAGGGGAGGTCGGCGAGGGGTGGGGGAGAGGCGGCGAGGGTTGATGTGGCTGGCCGTGGTGCGGGTTTCTAGTAATTTGAGTAGGTAGGTGGTGTGATGTAGAGGTGGCTTAAGGAATGGGAATGGAAATACCTAGGGGGGTGGGGAATCAACTTAGAAGGATTCGGGGAAATGAAGAGGGTAAAGGGAATGGGAAAAAAGGCCTAACAAACAAAAACAAAGGGAATGAGGGCAGTTGATTCCCATTCCATTTGATGAATACCCCCAACCAAATGGCCCCTAAAGCTTTTGTTTGGAAGAGTTAGATTAACATTGATGAGAACATGAGAAGTACCCTTTCTAACATGCCTATACACTTAATTTTCATGTTCACTACCACGGACATTGTGGGACTTGTGGCTTCTTAGGTGTGAAAAAATGATTTGTTTTTCCTATGGGCTTAAATTATTCAGATAGGAGCATTCATTGGATAAAATGAGAATATGTGATCTAGTGTATGACGAATGAAGCCTTTAAGTGTGTTAAGTGAATTGGCTTTGGAGATTTGAGAATGAAGATAATGCATTGTTGAAGAACATCATCAAGTTCAAAAACATTGGTGGAGCAAGGAGATGTCTTCTTCTCATGGAGTTCACATATGGATAAGAATTTTTGGAGGGTTGCATGTTTTTGATTCCTTGGTCAATTACAAGAGAAAGAGTGCTGCAAGGGGTCTTTTTTGGCATGGCATTTGGCGGGATTAACCTGAAAAATTCAATTTCCAGCAGTATCTGATTTGCTTTGTGCCTGTGTTTGAGGATACTATATCAAAAGGTTTTGTGCAACATGGTGATGAGTAGCATGGGAATGTTTCTTTTTGGAGACTTTTAAATGATTGGATTGAAAATGTGTTTGTTTTTTTCTTAAAAATCTTTCTGCCGAGGAGATCAAGTTGGAGGAGAATAACAAAATGGTTTGGCAGCAATGCAGCATGACAAGAGGCTCTTTTTCTGTGTTTGTAATTACCTTTATAGGATTTGGATGCTGGTGTTCCCTGCCAATGATATTTGGAAGATTAAAGATACTCCTTAAGCTTGAATTATTTTTCGTAGGCATTATTAAATGGAGGATTTTTCTCATTGAAAGCTATTATTGTTTCACTTAATGACAAAGAGTGTTAATTACCGTTTATATTTTCGGGTTGCTTTTAATTGGCGCTTATTATTATCCTTGTTTGGGATGGGCTGGTTGCAGCCTTCTTCTGTGAAAGATGTTTGTGTAGGTTGGAAAAGAGGATGAAAAAAGGTTGGTTTGATGAAGAGTGGAAGATGGTTTTGTTGGCAATCTAGTGCCGAAAGCCAGAAAACCACTAAACTATTGAGGGGTAGAGGTTCCTTATATCAAGGATTTAAGCTTGCTTGCTCTCTCTTCTTTCTTATTTTTTATTTTTATTTTAAAGCTTTTTTACATCCTTCAAAAAAGAATAAATGGTTTTTTGTATAGCATTCTTATCAACTTCTGAATGATGCTTGACTTTTTTTGATTTTGTATATCAAATTCTTCATGATAGCTGGGGCATGAGTTTATCTGATCCTAGCCCTTATTCTTCATGTGATTTTCTTTACTGTTGTTTTTGTACCCCCCCCCCTCCCCCCCTTCCTTTTCTCTTACTTTTATTTAAATCTGAACAATTAATACTCTTTATTCCTACTTTGATTTTTCTTACTTACCTTAAACTCTGTGTTTTATTTTCAATTGCCGTTGAATCTGACTCTATAAAAACGTGTTCGCGGATCTTTAGCTTCATAATTATCAGAATTTGACGACCCATATCAAGTCCGACACCCGCACCCAAGTCCAAGCATCCTAGTCGTGAGTAATACCCCATGGTGTCTTCCACTTAAGAAGGAACTGGACATCTTTCACTTGCAACTGTCTTTAAAGATTGTTAAATGTCAAGCTACGTTTTCTCATGATATGTGTAGATACATAATAAGCTTTAATAATTTTGATATTAAGTTCACATAACCTCTGTAAGATACAAATTAAAGAGTTCCTGGAGGCTTCAGCACCTCATAAAATATACTTTAATTAGATTCTATAAAGTTGGACACTGCTGAGAAGTTTGCAATTACTTCTCTTGTGGATGTTTTTGGAGATTGGCTGGTGATTTTTCCCTTGTTTGCCGTGCAATGGATCTTTAAAACATGTTTATGTCTAAATGAATTAAGTTTGAACTAGCTATTTTTATCACGTATCAGAAGTGACTTCTTACAATTGATTGTGATGTTTAAACTATTGGAGTATGAATCATTGCAGGCAAATGATGTTGTATTTTGTGGACGGATTCTTATGTTTCTGGCACATTTTTTCCCGCTGTCTGAGCGCTCAGGTTTGTGCTTGTCTGTTATGTTGGTCTTGACACCATGGATTTATATAACGTTCTTTATTATGTATACAGCTGTGAATATTAAGGGAGTCTTCAATACATCCAATGAAACAAAGTATGAGAAAGAAGCTCCAAATGGTATTCCCATACTCAGTACTAAACCTTTATGTTTTAAGTACAGAAGCTAATGGATTTTCCCCCCCTTCATTTATCTTTAGGCATTTCTATTGATTTCAACTTCTACAAGACATTCTGGAGTTTGCAGGTGAATACTGAATAGTATATGATTTATAGCTTTCTTGAGAAATAATACATTTTTGTTGGCTGAGAAATTGTTTGCCCACCTTGTGAATAAAATTTTATTTGGTATAGGTCCTTTTTGAGTCATCTAGCTAAACTAATATCAGAAAAATTATATTAAAGATGCAGCTAAAAGTTGTGAGGCAGGTCTAACTCAGGGAGATGAGGACAAATTGTTAGCACTACCCTGGTGCATTAAACTAAATTGCCCGCTAACAAAAAAAAAAGTAAAGTTGCCCGAATTAACTATAATGGTGGCTAAAGTTACTATTAGTAACAAACCCGAAGTCTGAACCCCCTAAATTGCTGAAAAAAATGTACTAGAACTGAAAGTGAAGACTGGCATCATCATGGAATTTTAGTATGCCAATCAGATAATTTAATTGGAAAACATTGACTTGAAGTTGAATTATAAGATTGACATAATTGGAGATGTTTTTGTAGGAGTTAATTTTCAATTCAGGAGGTAGCATTGAGTATCTGCTTTTTTATAGGCCTCTTTGTCTTTCTTAGGATTTCTTCCTTATTTGAGCCATGAAAATATTAACATGATTTCAATTTTATATGTTTAGATTGGGAAGGTTTATTTACTGTTCCTGAAGTTTTCATTGTTAATCAATATTTATGTGTGCGAAGTCTGTTAATTTAAAAAATAACCTAACATCAATGCATTGGTTGGCAATGACTATGAAAAACTGGAGTAGAAGATTATAAAATTTGATGTCAGACTTGAACTATGACATTAACTATCTCGTCCATGGCCTTAATATTAGGACTTGATGCCTTGTTAGCATTTTACCTTCAATCCTTTTGCACACAGACATCTTGTCTTCTGTTTTGTGCTTTATTTTTCTGTCTCTAATATTGAGTATTATGCTAGGAACTGACATAGCTTACAGCACTAACAATGGCAGCAAATAAGAAGAAAAAGATGATTATATTGATGAGATGAGAATTACAATAAATCGAATGAGGATTTCACTTTCGAGAGGTGGATTCTCTCCTAATATGAGCTTCCAAGAGGCTCACTCTTTGCCAATGACATACCTCACAATATTCAACATGCTCTTTAATCCTAATGAGAGCTATTTATAGAAAATCCCTCCTAACAAACCTCTGGCTTATTCCCCAAGTTACTACTAATAGACTATGACTACATACCCTTCCCCTAAATATTGATTCCTTGCATATTATATAACGTATCTATGTCAAAGACTTGCAAGACACTCCATCATGTTGAAAACAGTTGTTTCCAAGTTATACAAACTACTATAGAGGGCAGATTGCTGAGTAGATACTGATTTGGGAACTTTGCAATGAATGCTGAGATATTGTATATCAGGATGGATTAAGCAAATATCTTTTTGAAAGAAAAATGTTAACAATGATATACACTTAATTAAATTTGGAGTAGTCTTGAGATATGACTTTTGACTCAAAAAGGATGAGATTTTATATTAATGTGAATATTTATCGGGGTGTACATTTGTCCAAATTTTGTTGGAATATCAGCCAAGCCATCTGTTTTTGGGTTTCAAATTTCAAACAACGGAATCTAATTTTCATTCATTAAGTTAACAAATTCAATCACCTTATACCTAACTAAACCTTTTGTCCAACCAACTTGTTCTCTTTGTAAACACATGCCACTTTTCGTTGTCAAAGAGCTGACATGGAATGTCCCAAAACACATCCTACTTCCCGTACTATTTTCACGGACTAGCTTCTTTACCTGCATGTGTTTGCCATGCGGGAACCCTTATATATTTTATGCCAGCCTCGGGCACTGTTCACCTGCATGCTGCTGCTTAAAATGATGCAATGTGATGGATTAGAAGTTAAGCCAGTTCAAGTGTAAGAGTGTTCACAATATAATTTCGAGTTTAAGAACTGTACAATTTACATTACTCTTGAGTAATTGATTTGATAAAATTTGTGTGTATATTTGTCTTTGTTTATAAGATTGGTTTTTTTTACCATGGTTTTCAGGAGTACTTCTGTAATCCTCCATCCTTGACCGTTAATCCTACAAAGTGGCACAGATTTACATCAAGCTTATCGGTAGCACATGCATATTCAAATTATTTTGTTTTGAAGTATATTATTTTTGTTTTTACAAAAATTCAATTAATGTTGGGGTGTCATTTGTGCATCTCTTTTGACTGTTCTTTATTAGGTTGTTCTAAATACCTTTGAGGCTCAACCCTTAAGTGATGAGGAGGGAAATGCTAATAATCTTGAAGAAGAGGGGGCAGCTGTCAATATTAAATATCTGACCAGTAGTAAACTGATGGGTTTGGAGGTAAATGTCTTCACCAAGTTTACAAATTTTATGGACCAGAGTTTAACATCTTTTGCTGTGATAAAATTATTTGAATGTTTCTTTGCTGCAGCTGAAAGATCCTAGTTTCCGGCGTCATGTTCTTGTACAATGTTTGATATTGTTTGACTATGTCAAGGTAGGTAGGTAGGTACTTACTCTGGCACTGCTTTGAAGGCCATTCAAACACGCGTTTGTGAGATTATACAAAGCTTTTATCCATTGGCATTTTTAATGAAGTATTAGCTGTGTAGATATCTCATGTAGTTTACATAATGTTTTGGAGCCTCTCCCCCCCCCCCCCCCCCTCCTCCTCCTCATTTTCTGTTCTTTGGAGAGGAGTTGGGGTGTTAGGAGGGAGAGGGGAAAGTTTGCAACTTTGCATTGTTTGTCCAATTTTAAAGGACTCGAGATAAGTCAGTGCTCATTTTGACTGATTGCTGATGATCTACTGGGTATGGACTCTGAAATATGAAATGTTCATGTTGCTGAAAAAGATTGGTCTATTGCTAGTTTCAGCATATATCTATTTCCCATCTGACCTTGTTAAAACATTATAAGCATTCATCTTTCTGCACTTCATCAGTCGCTGTATTGCTTTAGTTTTGTCAAACCTTCCTCTCTTTTCCAATTCTTTTTTGTGAAATAGGCATTTCATTTTTATTTGCATCTCTAATTTAAATACCCTCTTGTACTTGATACATATCTTAATGTGGGTCATCATTTAGTTGATTGACTATTTGTATTTGTAATTTTTTTTTTTTTTTTTCTTCTTCATCTTTTCAGTTTACTCTTCATGTGTTAAAATAAGCTTTAAATGTTGAGGGGCACTATTTGGATCTTCATGTTGATAGGATATATGGGCTTTTGATTGTAGGAAACAAACTCTAGGCCACTAGGTGCACTTTGAGGTTGGATTTTTGCACCTTTTCCCCATTCTCAAAGTGTCTAAGATCTAACTGGGTCGGATCACCCTTGATAGTTGGGCCCTGGTAGGCATGTTTCATATTTAAAGAATATATTACGTTTTATACCTTCTATATTAGGTAAGAACTATTGTATGTTTCAAAACATAGATGGTTTGTAGACACAGAGAGTACTGTGTGAAGCTTTGACTCAAAGTCCATATCTGCATCTACATTTTCGGTACCATTTTGATTTTCGTGCAATGTTAAGGTCATCTTGATAATCTTTCTTCTGGGTAAAAAAGCATGGTCAATATATGAAGATTGTAATTCATTTGTTGATTTCAGTGCATTGGTTTAGTACTTTCCCTTCTACTTACATTTTGCTTTCCTCGTACTTTTTTGCAGCCCTCTGGAAAGAGTGACAAAGATTTACCATCAGAGGCAATGGTTAGTATCTGTTGATACTTGATAGTTTTTGTAGTCTTTCCTTCTCTTCTATAGCTCTAATCATTGATACCTGCAAATGTTGTCATACGAGGATTGTAGATGGGAAATGAAATCATACTTCCTTCTTTGTTCTTTAGTGAAACACTTTGATTGCTACATTATTTACATACTATACTTAAGACAATTTAAAGAAAAACATAATCATGTGAGGTCTTATAAAAAAATATGTATAATTTTTACAAATTTTTCTTTTTTGAAGAAAAATGTATTATTTGCAAAGTATGTATTGGTAATTATGACAGTCATACTGTGGTAAATTAAATGAAACAGAGAAATTATTTCGAAAATTACTATGGCTGTTTAGGTTGCTTCAGTACATGAAATAGAATGGGAAGTGGAATTAGGGTCTGTCGAACGAGGAACAGACTTACTCTCCAGATTTACTATTTTCCATTTCATTATAAGAATATTTACCCCTCCAAAAATGAGGAGAAATATTGAAGCTGTTTGGGGTTAGCTTAATAAAATGAATTATATCAGGTAAAACAATAAAAATGATTTAGGATGACTGGTCTATGATAGCAGAAAATCTTCTGGATGCTTAAGTACCACACAGAGGGTGTTTATACATAAGCTTAATTGAAAAGTTACCATGCTGCTGAACATTACTCATCTTTTGCTAAATTTATTTAGATTTTTATATTTATTAATTTTTGCTGGTTAGCCTCACCGTAAAAAATTTACTTGCTCTTTTTATTTTATTTTATTTTTATTAATTATTAACTATTATTTATTTATTTTTAATTTATTTAATTAATTTATTTTATAAGTAGTTGCTCCGTTTTGGCTGTGCACATTTTCAATGCACAATTTTGACCCTTTATATTGTGAATCATCAACTAGTAAAAATTATAAAAAGTTGATATATGTATGTCATAAAGGGTTTTCACTTCCCAGTTTGATGTTATCTTTGCAATATATATGCTGTCATTTTATGTAAAATTAGCACTAGTGTTGCTTCTTAATTGATGTTAATGATTTCATAAATTTTGTGCTGATTGTAGAAAGAAGAAATAAAGACTTATGAGGAGCGTGTAAAGAATCTTCTCGAAGTGACACCTCCTAAAGGGAAAGAGTTTCTCTGTAGCATTGAGCATATTCTAGAACGTGAAAAAAATTGGGTGAGCATACCATGGCCCCTCTCGAAAATCTTGACTTAGCTTGTATTTCTTACTTATTTTAATGAATCGAGTGAGGCACTAGTAAGGAGGCTTGAATATTTGCAAAGTGATGGGATGGTGAGAGGCAAGGGAAGAATTAAGAAAATTGGAGGAGGGTGATTACATTAATAAGGAAAAATATGGTGTTGGATATGGCAAAGTGGAGGGAGAAAATATATGCCTAGGTTATAACTTTTAGTGTATAATAATTATATACTTTCTCTGTTCTAGTAATATTGCAACAACTGGAATTTTACACTATTCATCACGCTTGTTTGACCACACATTATGATTTATACGTTAAGTAAAATATAGTCATGTGGGGTCTTGTTAGATTCGTCTCGTAAAATGCTTTCACAATATCAACTTTTTATAATTTTTACTCTTATATAATTATAGATATTTAGCATATAAAATGTGCTTTGGGATGCGTAATTTCATCATTGTTGCTATATTCGTGGAACAGAAGAAGTATGATTTTAATAATTTATGTTTTATTTTATTTTATTTTTATTTTTATTTTTATTTTTATTTTTATTTTTATTTTTTTAAATTATCCTAGGTTATAACTTGTTATTTTATGCATCTCCATATACTACCTCCGTTGAATATTAGTTGCAACTTTGGAATGTTTTATATCTCACAAATAATAACCCAAAGTTGCAACTAATATTTAACGGAGGTAGTATTTCTTATCTCAAGGTTTTCTCAAACTTTTTTTTTTTTCATGATTTATTCTCTTTTATTTCCCCTAAGTCCTACTTTTGATTACTATAAAAAATTTTATATCCATTTTTTTTGGTTTTCATTTTATACTTCTAGTTCTCTTGCTCATTATGTTTTCTCTTGTTGTCTTCTACTTCCATTTTATTACTCGTCTTTCTTTGTTGCACATTTTGCGGATAGTTCCTTATGACAAGTCATCTTAGTCATGACCCCAATCATTTTGTGACTAAGACATGTTTAATGATTAAAAAGTCATTGAATCTCTTCTTGTTAAATGAGGAGGAGCTTTTTTTTTTTTTTTTTTTTTTTATTTTATTTATTTTACTTTGAGTTTGCAGCCTCACTGCCTCACAGCCATTTCTGTCTTCTGACTGCCCTTCCCACGTTCAGCCCCATTTGGAGGGGCAAATGTTCAGATGTCGAAATGTATGTCACCTATGTGATAATCTCTAAAAAAGGGTTTGTTCATATCTATTTTTCTTTCAGGTTTGGTGGAAGCGTGATGGTTGCCCGCCATTTGAAAAACAACCCATGGAGAAGAAGGTAGATGGTACAAAAAAACGGTAAGTAATTATTTTGAATGTGATAAATTTTAAATGTTCCATCCTAGAGCATGGATCATTGGCTAAATTTTTGTTATGATCAGCCAAATTGTGGTCAATCTTGATAGGTTTTCTGTATCTGTGAAGATATTATGTGCATTTGTTTTCTTGTGACAAGGGAGAAGGGGAAGCACTTGTTAATAAACTGCTCTGATTTAGGTTTTTTTGTTGCAGTCTATGGCTATAAATACATTGTTTACATTACTATTTCCTCTGTTTTATTTAAACGACCCATTAGATTTAGGCGCACATATCAAGTTAGGGTGGAAAAGAATGTCAAAAGACGATTTTACCCCAGCCCACTAGCTCTGCCAACTAACCCCACCCCCTTCCCCACTACCGACATTACTATCAAACCACCTAAACCGCTGGGTCTGCCACCAAAGCCACCTCAACACCATCCAGACCATTGAAAAAGAGCGCATTCCTTCACTGTCCAGGTCACCGCCATATCATGCTTTTGACTAAACTAATAACCCACTATCTCTTATAATCTTTATTTCCACAACAAATCTAATGTACACAATGTTTTATTACACAACTTATCTTCCCAAAACTTTTTGTTGGTCAAATTGATGCATTTAAATACAAACAGTAATTTTATTTGTTGAGAAAGTTACTCTATCTTTCAGCATAAGATATTCTAAGAAATTAGATCAAGTTACTGTGGGCTTTTCTGATGGGTTTATGCTTATTTTTTGAATCTAAGTGGTTAATTTTGGCTGTACTTGAAAATGTTTGAAATATGCTGTCCCTGCAGTCGACCAAGGTGGAGATTAGGGAACAAAGAACTTTCTCAGCTGTGGAAATGGGCTGATCAGAATCCGGTCTGTGTATTACCCATAAATCTATCATAATGTTGCGGAGTATTTTATATTGCTGGTTTATTCTTTTTGTCTGATTTTTGCTATACTTGAATCTGCATCTTCTTTACAGAATGCTCTCACTGATCCAGAGCGAGTTAAGACTCCCGCTGTCACAGATTACTGGAAACCAATGGCTGATGATGTAAGCTCTCTCTCTCTCTCTCTCTCTCTCTCTCTCTCTCTCTCTATGTATCTATCTATCTATCTATCTATATAGAAAGGTATTATGAATATTACTTCTGTAGCATAAGTGATGAATATTGATCTGTGACAACAGATGGATCCGTCTGCTGGTATAGAAGCTGAGTACCATCACAAAAACAATAAGGTAGCTTACACTTCCTGTATGATGATCATAGTTGAGATTAAAATACTTCATGTTTTAGTTTTGTTGACTGAGAGATGATGCACATAAGTTATAATTTACAGAATTATGGGTTATTAACTCTGAAATTGATATTATTAGACTAATGAGAGTGCCTTTAGTTTCAGCATTGTCGATTGACTTGTCTCTTTAGATTGTATATGTAATCCATGTATCTAATTGCCAATCTTTGTTTCAGAGTTCCGACAAACCTGCCTGCTATTTACTGTACAAATAAAACTATAGTTGACTTCAATCACTTCATATTACTGACTTATGAAAATGCCAGCTTCTAATCAGTGTATTTTAGTCAAGCATTTGCCAGCAAATCCCTGAATATGCTCAAATGGTCACACTCATATGATTTGCAAATTGCCCTTTTTGACCTGATGACCAACTTAGGATATACTCACTCCGTTTCTTTTCAGTTGACACATTTTAACTTTGGGCATTATTCACATAAGTTACTTTGACTTCTTTTTGTGATTTATTCTTGAGAAAAAACATAGTCATGTGGGGTGTTACTCCCTCCGTGTTTTAATAAGTGTTACACTTTGATCGGCACATAGTTTTAGGCAATTTAATTGACTTAAATAAAATAAGAGGTAAATGGAGTAGTTGGAATATTAATAAATTGTAAAAGAAAGATAATGGGTTTAATAGTTTATTACAAAGTAATGAATGTGAGAGCAAAGAAATAATAATAAAAAAAAAATAGTAGTGGGTTTGAGTGGGGACCATGAAAGGATAAATATATAATATTAAAATGTAGCTTTTTGTCAAAAAAAAAAAGGAAGTGTAACACTTATTAAAACACGGAGGCAGTATTAGATTCATCTAAAAAACATCTATTTTCCAAACTTTTGTTTGTTGTAAATGAAAGATATTAATATATGAAATTATGCGTTGGAAAATGTGCTTAAATGAAATGTGTCAACTACAATGACATGGAGGAAGTATTGCACAATGTGCCCATCCTGATCCCAGAAAATACAAGATAGTACATGAAGCGATGTCCATTTTCTTAGTGATGCATGAGCCTCATTTTTATAATAGATGAGAATATCTTAATATTAATTTGGTGGTAATGATTAGGTAATTATTCAGCTACCTGGCTGGTTATACCTCGAATATGGTGCATGTTGGCTGATATTAAGTTATTATAAAAAAAAATTATATCAAATTGAGATTGCATTTGGAGGTTATTATTTTAATTTTTTTGTATAGTGGTTGAACACTGAGATAAGGCAACTTTGCAAGTAATATCATATACAAATCATTTGAAAGTGAGATAATTTGGAGATGAAAGTAGACATCAAGACTTTTCATGTGAGTGGTCATACATGATACATGCAACATGGATTAAAATAAGAAGAAAAACAAACTCTAATTTTGGGTACCTAAAGTTAGCCAAATTCCAATTCAGTGATTTCTGTTTCTCATAGCCAAAAATAATGTTTCATTACACGCACACACCTACAGGCACGCACGTGCGCATGCGCACATGCACACACATCCTCCGTTCTTTATTAGTTGACATGTTTCATTTCTGGTGCTCATATTAAGGAAGGAAGAATGAAAGATATATGCAAAATAGCCTTCACCTCGCCCCCTCACACTACCCCACTTGGCTGTATCTTTCGTCCTGGAACCTGGACCAAAACAGACCTTCATTCATCTGATTATCCATTTCCTATTCTCTCCTCTTAAGTTCAAGTACACCGTTAAGTGCCACAAATTGATAGTAAAAATATATCAAAATTAGTAAAAAAAAAACTATAAATTAATTTCAAATTAGCATAGAATCTTATACAAAGTTCAACAAATTAAGAACAACACAAAAGTTTTAGAAAAAAGAAACAACAATTCAACAAATCAAGGTTTTTTGACTTATAAATTCCTTATTTCTCAAATTTAGAAATTGTTTAATGTAAAGAGAAAGAGAAACCCATTTACAGAGGAGAGAGAAAAGGACAATATAGAAAGAGAAACCCATTTACAAAGGAGAGAGAAAAGCTCAAGGCTCAATAATGGCGGGCACTTATTCAAGCAACTCCTTTGATTTTTTTCTCAAAATTTTCCATATTTTCTTAAACTGTTAATATGGAAATTATAACCTTTTTTTTTTTTTTTTTTTTTTGGTCAGTGATTTTTGGCTTCACTAAACTTCAAATGTTGGTTCATTTTATGAGTGGCGAAGGTGGAGATTTGAGAATTGAGATGGACATTTGGAAGAAATTGAGAAAATATATACTACCTCCGTTTCTTATTATCTGCAACAACCGTACCGATTGCGGAGGCCGAGGTAAAAGTTCCTAAGCATGATTATTGAAATACAAGGGCATGTACTTAACCACTAATCCAATTAAAAAAAAAAATTATCAAACCACTATAACCCAGCCACCACCACAAACCCAAACCCAGCCACCACCACCACCACGAACCCAGTCACCACCACCACCACCATGAACCCAGACCCACGCCACCCCTACAAAACAACCCGCACCATCCAGCCACCACCACGAACCAGACCCACGCTACCCCACGACACCAAACCCACACAGCCACCACCACCACCACGAACCCAGTCATCACCACCACCACGAATCCAGACCCACGCCACCCCACGAACCCAACCCACGCCACCCCTACAAAACAACCCGCGCCATCCAGCCACCACCACGAACCAGACCCACGCTACCCCACGACACCAAACCCACACAACCACCACCACGAACCAGACCCACGCTACCCCCACGAAACCATTACCTTCTCTATCATCAATTAAAGCTTTATTTGGTCAAATTTAACCATTAAAATTCTAGATCTAAAATTTTCATGGTTAAATTTGACCATAAAACCTTCAAATTTGAGCTTTAATGACAAGAATGAAACAAAAGGAGAAGGAAGAGAGAGAAAGCGGAGACGGCGACGACGACAAGCATGACACTTATAGGGCGACTTTCGGCGAAGGTGGTGGTTGAATTTGAGGGGAGATGAACAAAGAGAGGGGGAATTTATGGGTAGATGTAGATAGAGTGGAGATAGGTACGGTGGTAGTAGTGGTGGAGGTGGTGGACTGGTGGTGGTGTTTGCCATTGAAGGTGATGGTTGGAGGAGATGGTTGGAGGAGATGGTGAGAAATAAGTGAGAATGAAATTGGGGTTTTGGGGTTATTAATCATAGTTAGCTTGTAGGTTAGAATATAATCAGTTTTTTTAAGGGTAATATGGTAATTTTACAAGTAACTAAACTTACTAAAATTGGAAAAAAAAAACCTTGTTGCAAATAATATGAAACACCTATTTTTGGTAATTGTTGCAGATAATAAAAAACGGAGGAAGTATATATTTTTTTCCCCATAAATTTGTAGTCGAGAGTTGGGGATGAATTCATATAAAGTTCATATATTGTTGATGATGTTAGAGGATTTTGAAGATAGAAAAAGTGTTTGATATTATTCATTTTGAATTTGGATTTGGAAAATCAAAGATGACGGTGGATGATTTAGGTAGGTGGGTGGGTGTGTGTTTGTGAAAGAGGAGAGAGGGGATATGGAGGAGTTAGGGGGAGTTATGGAGGAGAGAGGAGAAAGAGTGTGGGTCTATTATGGGGAGGGGAGAGGAGGAAAATTGAGGGTAAATTTGACATTTAACAATATAATTTTGACTCAAAATAAAAGTGTATGAACTTAAAAAAAAAAACTTCCTAAAAAGGTATACGTGTCAACTAAAAAAAAAACGGAGGCAGTATATAAAAAGCTACACATCAATTTTGTGATGCATTATAACTCTGTTTGGTTACAAGTTCTTCCGGTATAACAATTTTGGAATATTCGATTAGAATAATCTCATCTTAGGAAACATCCTTGAACAATAACTTTCCAATATTGTCACATGGGTGAACTTATGATGGGTGAAATGAATATTCTGTTGATTCACCTTTATCACATACCCTAGAAAATTAAATAAAGCTTTCTTCATATGTTGTAGGTGGAGGGTAAGGCTCATAGGCATAGAGGTGTTCGCCGTGCGGTTTGGATCCTAAATCACACCAAACTGCAAAATTGCGGTTTGTATTTTTTTCAAACCGCACCAAACCGCACCGCAAAATTCGGTTTGGTGCGGTGCGGTTTAAGCATATTTTCTTAAAATTATAATTATGTTTTTTAAACAAAACTTTTATTTTATTTAGTAATTATTAATTTATAATTTAAATATTAAACTCTTTTTTTAACCTTTAATTAGCTAATAGTCAAAGATTAACTCATATACTTTAGTTCTTTTATATTTTTCTAATAAAAATATAGTATAAAAACTACAAACCGCATTAAATAATAAAGTGCGGTTTGGTCTAAATTTTTTTTGGAAACCGCACCAAACCGCAAAGCGCGGTTTGGTCATTTTAAAAAACCGCACCGCAATTTTCAAACCGCACCAAACTGCAAAATTGCGGTTTGGTTCGATCTAAACCGCACTCTGTACAACCCTAGATAGGCATGTGAAAGAAGAGGGGGGGGGGGTTAGAGTTTTTAACTTATTGAAGACAAACCGAACATGAACTCTGTCTATTGTTAGAGCACTTATGTAACAACATAAAACACTTGGGATAATTGTGAGGGTTTGTCTAACTTTAGATTATTTTCCTTTTGTGGACTAAACTTGGGATTATTATTGTGTTCCAACAATTTTGTGACCTCAAATACCCCAAAAAAAAAAAAACCTAAAAACTTTGGTTCACAAATCATGATCTATGATGTGAATCATATCTAGAAATCAATAATTCACCCTTGTGAATGGTTTACAACCTTGGCCATGATAGAACACATGATATATAATCATGATAATGCCATGGTTTCTTGATAGCTTTTAATCTAATCTTAGCCAATTATTACATAATCTGACAGTTATTAAAATAGTATTAGGGTTCTAGTTAATGTAGCTTCTTGATAGGGGCTTGCTTTAGTTGTAATTATCTTTTATGACTTGATATAAGTTGACTGTTATTCTTCATGTGGACCTTGGGCTTTGGGTAGAATCTTTTTGTTTTTCTTTACTTAAGTTTTATCATCAGGTTAATTTTCTTTTGACTTCATTAATCCTTGCTTTGTGCTATCTTCTTTATTTACCTCCATAAATCAAACAAAAAATAACCCTAAAATGTCATGTGGTGAATAAATTGGACCTATTATGTATCTTTTAGTTTGGCCATGGAGTAATTTTGTCACTTGTGGTTCATTAGTAAAGGTTTGGTTAGCATGGATCACTTCCCTAAAAGTATTGTAATAAAGTGTCGCAGTGTTACTTTATTAATTTGGCATACTGATTATTCATTTGTTTGTGCAGGTTTATTGTTGGAAAGGTCTCCGTTTTTCTGCGCGACAGGACTTGGAAGGCTTTTCTAGGGTATGAATTATAGCCTTTTATTTATTTATGTATTTAGAGATTAATACCATCTTTGTGAAAGAAAATGAACCCAATGTGTTTCATTTGTAGTTCACTGAATTTGGCATTGAAGGGGTTGTGCCCCTGGAACTTATGCCTCCTGAAGTAAGGTCCAAGTATCAGGCAAAGCCAAATGACAAGTCTAAACGTGTGAAGAAGGATGAAACTAAGGGTTCTGTACCTCCATCTGAAGAAAATCAGGTATTTTGACTTGCATTATTTTTAATATGCTTGGGGGTTAGTATGTACTTGTAGTACTTCATATGTTGGGTGAAATGGGGAATACATTTTTTGTGGAAATTATTTATGGCACAATTTGTGTCCCGATGTCGCATATTGATGTAAAGATATTATGGTTTGTTTTGTATGTATAATACTTAAAATTAGACTAATAACAACCGCCTGTGCGATCAGCTTTTACAACAATTGCCATGAGCATATGACATTTCCTGAATTCCTGTAATATTTATATCCAGATGTTTTCTGAGTTGTGACTTTCTGGTATTCCTTATCTACTTATTTAATCTTTTTTTAAATGTTCCAAAATTATTTAGGCTATAAACTCTGTAAGTGAGATGGATGGCGAAGGTGGCCATAATGATCTTGATGCCCCAGCAGCTGCAATGGACCTGGATTCAACACCTATTACTGGTCAAGCTGGCACCCCGACACCAGATGACTTTCAAAAGCAAAGTTCTGAATCCCCAGATGCACAAGAAGCTGGAGAACTTGACGCTGAAGGTGATCCTGAGCCGGGGTTAATTGATGGAGAGACAGATGCAGATGTTGAACTAGAGGCAGTAGGTTGATTTTGCATATGACTTTTTCAAATTGTTTAGACTTTAAAGGTAGTGGAATTGCTGAACTGGAACTGCAGTGACTTCTCAGCTCACATCCATAATTTGAGAAGCTAGAATGACTTATTATATCCATTATTCAGAGAGCTTTAGCAAGCTGAATGAAGCATGGAGTTTAATTCATTTATTTTCTTTTTCGGCTTTGCTTCCATTATGAGTTTAACATAACTAGTTTCTCTACACTCTGTATATTTTTGCTTTGAGATACCTTTGTAATACTAAACAAGGGGGTAAAGAAAGCTCATTTTTGTATATCTTGAAAATGTAACCCCAATCTTTTCGTTTTTGTCATGTCATTTATTTATTAGCTTTTTAGGGCTTAAAAAAAAAAGATGCACTGATGTTATTGTTCTCTAAATTTATATCTCTGTAGGTAATTCTTAGATCATGTTCGTAATTTCTTTACTTATCAATAGTGAAATTAATGGTCCTTTTGGACATGGATTATTCCATGCCGATTTTTGAACTCTAGTTCACGCTCTGCCAAAGCTTTTTACTTCGTATTTTTTATTCTCATCCGATGTGACGGACATACGCCCTTGCATTTATCATCTATTGATGAAATGCTATGTGACATCCTACTTTGAATACTGCGGTAGATAGTGCATTTAGTGGTCAAGAAGTACACACTTTTTCTAACCAGTCTTATCTTGTCTTTTACTTCCATGTTTTTTTATTTTTTATTTTTTTGGAGTCTTTTCCTTTGTTCTTTTACATTTAGGATTTTTTTTTTTTTAGTCATAAAATTTACCATTTGTCCTTTCCTTGTTTTGCAAATTAAATACTCAATTTGTTTATTTTTCTATGTGCAATTAGGGATGAGCAAAAATTCTGGGTACTTAGAATTGGAATCGGAATCGGTTAGATATTGGAGGGTCCGGAACAGGAATTAGACCCGATGGTTCCAATTCCGGGTAATAAACTAAGGAATCGGTTGCAACTGGTTTTAATTCCACATCTCAATTTTTTGGATTCGGATCGGTTGGGTATCCGGTTACCCATTAATATATTAAACTAAATATATTTTAAAAATAAAAATATGTAGAATGTATCTAGTTAGTAAAATTAAAAAAAAAAGATATACTATTAATATCTAACATAAATAAAATAGTTTTATACATATAATAAATATAAGTATTAAACGCTAAAAATGAAAATGGATCAAAATAAGTATTATAATTGTATTAAATTTTATTTACTACCAAAGTTAGTCCGTTCCATGTTTTTTAACTTTTTTTTTTTTAGTCTTTTCCTTTGTTTTTTTTACATTTAGGATTTTTCTTTTTTTTAGTCATAAAATTTACCATTTGTCCTTTCCTTGTTTTGCAAATTAAATATTCAAGTTATCGTTATTTTTCTATGTGCAGTTGTACCATTTGTAATATTTATATAGTTCTTTTTTAAGACTCATTATTACTCTCCTCTCTTTAGGAACCTTGTTTTACTTTTTTACTTTTTTCACGAGTAATTCTCTGCCTCTAATAATTTGAGTCAGGAATGACTCTAAAAACATGGCGTTGGTATTGAATTGTGTTTCGTTGGTATCATCTAAAAACCAACAAAGAGTTATATCGATACCAATATAATATATTGACCAAATTGGTAAATAAAAAAGATCCCTAGCGACAATTTGGTAAAAAAAATAACTCCGGCGACAATATGGTAAAAAAATTAACTCCAAGCGACAATTTTGGTAAAATTAAACAAATTAATAATCTCAGGCGATATTTAGACCAAAAATATCTAATTTTATTCCGACAAAGTCTTCAAATATCCTAATTTGATTCGTTATCGTATATTTTAAATTATTTTTCCCATTTAAAAATTTAAATTAATGTGTCATCTCCTTTCATTTTGCTAAATCCCGATATCAAATTTATTTCTAACCCCTTTTTAAAAAAAAAATCGATATTAAGGGGTAGGAAAATTAAGTGAAAATTAATATTTAAACAATAAATTTTTCTTGAAATTGTTGATTATGAAAAGGGGTAGGAAAATTAGGTAAGAAACCCTGAAAAACGAACTGACTTAAGCATTTACAAGTAGTTTGTCAGAAATTTTTGTATATTTTGCGTTAATTGTCGCCTGAGATTATTTTTTTACCAAATTGTCGTTTGGGGTTAGGTTTTTTTTACCAAACTGTCACCGAAGTTATATTTTTTTTACCAAATTGTCGCTTTTTTGGTTAACTGGCCATATTTTTGCATTCATTGGCACCACTGAATAAGTATTTTGGTATCATGATAATACCATCTAAACATTCTAAAGTACAACTTAATACCGACGTCGTATTATTGGAGTCATTCATGACTCAAATTAATATAGGCAGATAATTTCTCCTTTCTTCACCCCACATATATAATATTCTTTCTTCAAATGAAATTGTACTTTCAAGTATTTTACTAATTCCAACATATCTCTACTTTATACAATTACTTAATATAATGGCGCATAATTCTAAATTTTAAAAACAAAGGGAATTAGAGGGGTAGTAAATAATAGCCAAAAACTATATATAAGTGAATTTCCGGCAAGTTATCACATTTTCTAATACTTATAATAGTAGTAGGCTTAAATGAGATAATGACTAGAAATTCTCATTGAAAACACAACTCGGCCTTGATCTCAGCTAAAGCTCAATTAAAAGACCTTGAACACAATTACAATTATGCTAATTCATAAAAGTTCCTAGATTACTGTCTAAATTTTCATGATCAAATTCATATCTTCATTATAATAAAAGCTCGTTTTATTCATTTAAAAGGTCATTTGATATTCTATTATTAATCATTCAGTTTATGACTTTTCAACATTAAATATTCTAATTGTTTCTTATTTAAAGTATACGGCTTATCAAATACATTGAGAGATTAGAACCTTCACTTGATTTTGAGAAATTTTAATGCCAAAAGCACAATTCATGTTTATGAGAAAAGGTCATTTGTGATAAACAAGTTATCAACAAAATATGAACATGACCTCAATTAAAAAGAGTGGACAGCTTGCCTTTAATTTACATGAACATGGTAGTTTTCGGTCGGTTATTTTACCCCCATAACTTCTAACCATCAAAAGAGTTTTTGAATTAAGTTTCCTACATTCCATCATATCACATAATCAATTATTATAAAGAAAAAAAGCACAATCAAGACATTCTTCGATACTCACAACATATATGATATATATATCCAAACCAGCTTTAATTTATTCAAATGAAGCATATATTCAGAATATTACTGTAATTAAATCTTTGCTAGTATATTAACCATATATATTTCTAACATGATCAAATATGTAGTTAAAAAAATGAATAAGAACACAAATATTTCTACTATAAATTTATAATTTCCGGCATTGCCCTAATTAAGCAGTACCACAATAAGCTCTTGTTCATGATTTCCTCTGTACCACAACTGACAATCTATTAAGTATGAAGATCACAAAAAAAATTATTTGTAAGTTCAATACACAAAAATTAGAGACCAAATAATACATCAAATCAATCAATTGACTAGCATATTTTTGCTGGTTGATGTACACAACTATTTTGTACCAGGAAATCTGTAAATTCATCTCTTGACCTCTTTCTACTTCTTATTGCAACATTTTTATTTTCACCTCCTTCGCCAAAAACTGAGTTTAATAAAATAGTGTCGAGAATTTCCCTCACATCCCTCGTGCCAAACACCACCTCTTCTTCAACCTCAAAATCAACATCATAAAATTTATCATGTACCATCTTTAAAACACCAAAAACCCTAGCAAGTTCCGTGTCAATTTTCTCCTCTTGTTCCTTTATTGGAAAAAATTCGTAACGACTAATTTTAACAAGATTTTCAGTACAAAAATCTCCCCAAATATTTTCGGTATCATCCACAATTAAAACAACCCGTTCGTGTGACACCACCACGTCCAACCTCTTTTGTTTATACTTGGTACAATCTTGCTTAGCAATCGTCCATGAAAGCCTCGGAAACCCAGCTTTAGACTCAAGTAACCCACGCACTTCTTGTGCATAAACCTTATCAGCCATAGTGTAGATAGACAAATCAAACATCGAACTAACTTGTTTAATAAATTCACGTACACCCGGCCTTAACCTCACGTATCGACTAGTACTTAACATGTTGTACACAATCTTTTGTACACGTTAAACGTTGTTTCTCCTCTAAAGTAACGTTCTTGGTTAATCTTGAGTGAATTAACGTGTGATCCAAGTCAAGTACTAAGTGAAGCTTCTTGGATTGTAACAAGTGTCGTAAATTATCGTATCGAACACGGTCGACTTCTTCGGGGGTGAGGGCTAATTTGGGGTGAATGTAGCTTAATGGTGTAGTGGTGAGACCATTGCCGCAAGCAATGATGGGTAGGTTGCATAATGTGCATTTGTTGTCAAGAAATGATGGATGAAAGCATAGGAAACTATTGTTCAAATCAAAATCCATTGATTTATTTTCTATAATTCCATTTTTTTTTATCTTGTGAATAATTTCTCATGTTTTAATTTTTTTTATTTTTTATTTTTTTATTTTTTTTTTTTACGGGATTTCTCTTGTTTTTGAAAGGGTAGGGTTTTTGTTGAATTGAGTATTTCGTTTAGGTTACAAAAATTAGGGTTTGCCGTTTGTTGCCTTTTTATTGGCTCTTGGATTTTTTTTTTTTTTTTTTTTTTTGGTTTGGGCCCAAGCCTCTACGATTTCTATAGAAAAACCACCCTAAAAGAATTAATGAAATGATAGTAAAAGAAATACGGAGTAAATTTTATCTTCACCAAAAAAAAAAAAAAAAGAAATGAGAAATAAATAAATTAACAAATATCTCGTCAAAAAAATAAAATAAATTAACAAATAAAAGAGCACTTTCTTTAATTAATGCTACTAAAAGATCTAATTTTTAGATTACAATTGGTTTTATATTTATTTTCATTTTTATGTATATTTCCACTTTACCGTCCATGAGAGGTGAACAATGGTTTATTATTATTATTATTATTATTATATTATTATTATTATTATTATTATTATTATATTATTATTATTATTATTATTATTATCTCAAAAACAGACAAAGTCATACAACCTACAATAAATTAGTGGGAAGCCGAGATACAATTTGGGCCCCCACTCCTCTAGCTATAGCAAAACCTACCCTAGTGAAGATATAAGCTGCAGCACGAGCCCCAATGTCTTGCGTCGTCGAGAACTTCTGAACCCGCTTCAGCAACGCAACTGCCTCCTTCTCTAATTCCCCAAGTGAAGAAAAGGAGAAGGGAATGAAACCGTATCCAATCAGCCGACAACTAGCCTCATACTTCACCAGCTTCCGATTAGCCGCATCAGCTACAACCCGTCCAGGAACAAAGTCAGATAACCCTGTCTATGTCAAAGGAGAAGACCCTGTTAAGTCCACACAAACATCGCGACCACGATCTCAGGAATAAAGTAACACATCAGCAGCTCTGAGGGCCCCGTCATTCCCTCCAGACAACCCTATGTCAACCTCCTTTCTTGCTGAAATCCCAGATCTATAGCAGATATCAACAAGGGTATCCCGGACAATATTATGTCGATGTTTAATACCCAAAATACCAGCACACGATACCGCGTGATCACCAAAAATATCTCTAGTAAAAACCCGAGAACAAGCAGAGCACGACATCGAGATAGAGAACAATGGAACACCCATCCTATAGCACAACACACATCGGTAGGTCTTTGGGTTCATTGTCTGACCCAACCCAGAAATAAGGACTGCCCGAAGCCAAGCAGAGGTGTGATCTCCCTGCTGCGATTTCCATAATGCTGATTGCCGAGGAGACAAAGAATAGGCGGATTCTGCAGAAGCTTATTATTATTATTATTATTATTATTATTATTATTATTATTATTATTATTATTATTATTATTAATTTTTTTCATGTTTTATTTATTTATTTATTTATTTATTATTATTATTATTATTATTATTATTATTATTATTATTATTATTATTATTATTATTATTTTTAAAACTTATTTAGCTTTAAAACTGATTTAGCTTTTAAAAAAGGAAATCTTTGCTTCAAAGTGGTGATTTTTTTGTTAGGAAACACTACTTCAAGTAGTGATGCATGCTGTTAAAATTTATTGTTTTTGCTTTTAGTCCCTGTTATTTTTACCTTAAAACAAATAATATTAAGTACAAATAATATCGCTTTGTAAAAATAATTTCAGTTCCATAAAAATAATTTCATTTCAGTAGGGAATCAGTTAAAATAATTCCAGTTTGTTAAAATAATATATGTTCAGCAAAAATAATTTCAGTTCAATAAAAATAATTTTAGTTTAGCAAAAATAAGGTGAATCGAAGAGGGCCTAAGTGAGAGGGCAATGCATTTTTTTTTTAAAAAAAAAAATACATATTACTTGAAAATGTGGTTTTCCACCAAAATTTTTAAAAATAAAATTTTTCGTAAATATGAGCTACTTGTTTGAAGTCTTTTTCCTTTTTAAGAATTCTAGGTAAAAGAAACAAAGGATGGACTTCCACGCATGGGTGTTTGATCGATGGAATGCTTGGTGTCACTCTCAGTGGATATCTAGTTAGAAAATCTTTTCCAATCTTTTGCTTTCTTTGCTTTTTCCTCTATCCTTTGCCCTATTAGAATCAGTGTTGGTTGATTCCTTCCGGCTTTTTCGTTCGCTTGCTTGCTGGCAAGCTCTATACCGACCTTGGCTATTTGAGGCAATTTCGAAAGCATTTAGTCTCGCTAGCTGTGCTAGCTTGAAAGTTATGGCTAGCTTGTTTTTTGGTGAGGTATTGCCCTGCTGTCGCATTCTTCCTTTGCGCTAGTGGACAGTAAATTGGAAGCTTGTAAAAAAAGATTTAGTATTTAGGGAAAGAATTCCAAATAAATATGAAATACGTATCAGTAAATAAAAAGCTCTTTCAACATTTTAAAAATTTAATACATATAGATTTGTAAAATTCCTTTCTCTATTACTTTGATTGATTAAGGCCTTATTTTTCACATTGATCTGAAATTATTTTTACTAGATTGAACTTATTTAAACTGAAATTATATAGTCACTCCGTGTTTTAATAAGTGTTATACTTTGACTTTTTTCACTATTCACATAATGATTTTGACTTGATTAATTTACTAATATATAAAAACAAATGTTATTGTTTAATATATTGTTGGAATCGTTGTAATGTATACTTTCATATTATAAAATTTCCTATGATTTTACTAACATATAATTAGATAAATTAAGGGTCAAAGTCGTGTCTCGGCATGCGTGTTTGGTCAAACTGTAACACTTATTAAAACACGGAGGGAGTAACACCTTTTTTTTTTTTTTTTTTTTTTTTAACTCAAATAGTTTTTACTAAACTTTAATTATTTTTACTGACTAAAATTATCATTCGGATTTACTACTATATTTGTTTTTTAAAATTACTGATAAAAACTTATTTCTAACCTAAAATTATATGTAACAATCCACTCAACTAGAGCATTGTTCGGGCCAATAACTCACTACAATAAATTTTTAACATATTAATTTTGAGGCAGAATAGAGTAGTAAATGTATTCTAATTGTTTAAAGTGAACATGGAACTAGCAAAGGTTTATGTGCAGAGATCACATCCTATAATTGTTCGAGAACGTTGGTGAGGAATGACGAATCAATCTAAACCGTTGATATGTTTATTTAATAATCAAGCAGAAATCATCGTATTACTGTCAAAAATGCGACATCTGATAGGTCAGTTCTACTCTCTTTACTAGCCAAAGTCTGCAAAAACAACACTACACTTGGCTCTACAAAGTGAAAATTTCACAGCATCAGAAAATGATGATACAAACTTGCAAGCGGACTGATAAACCGCACAGCCTGCATTTCTGAAGACATTCAGTGCAGTATAATAACTCCATTAGCATTTTGCACTTCGAGATATAATTACTAATCTCATCTCCACGTTGAAGTGATGTATTTGGTGGTCTTTGATCCGTCATTGTCTTTTTTCAAGAATAATACACCAATTTGATTTATCAAAGAAGCGATCCACAATCACAGCATTGCTTATTCCAGACACTAAACTGCAAATTCATCAAATTGAAGAAATTGGTCAGTTACTGAGAAACCGTGAGAAAATTACACCTGGGAAGGAAACAGTTCGGAAAATATATCAATTAGGGAATCAGGGAGTCCGGTAAAAAAAATGATAATGGAGCAATCTATATAACTGACATGCAGAATCACAATTTTCATAATAACACCACCAGCATACAATGATCCACACCTGTGCTAAAAAAAAAACAGCTCCATAATGCTTAGGCAAGCTGGAATTTCAAATTCATAACCAACATCGTTATAAAGATTCAAAACAACGGAGAAATAGTCTCTGAAAGATGGACATACTACAAGGCAGACTTCTGCCTATCAAAAATTCAAAAAAACCAAAACATGCAATGCAACATGTAACCATAAACGAAATTCTGTTGTATATGGGTGGAATTGTGGAAACAAGGAGTCCATGGCAAACAAGCTCAAATGGAATCATAGCAAGAACTGGTAAAGCCAGTGAAGCACTTTTAATTTTTTAAATACTGAGAAGAGGATACTAAAAGGATACAGGATTTCAGCCAAGAAATTGTGCTTGCCAGATTTTCGGACAGAAACGGTTGAAATTAATTTCCATAGATGCAATATAGAACCACAAATGAAACCATATGGAATCAAAAGTTAAGCGGTAGAATAAAGTCTTACAACTTCAATAGAAATAATCCTTCCCCAAGACAACTTAAAAAGTTTTGTAATATCTGAATCCAGGTCAAGGTTTTAAGCACATCCACTGATCTCAAATATGACTCAGAACCCAAAATTTAATGCGCCCAGTGGCCCATATTCAACCAAGAGTCAGAACCCATAATTAATGTGCCCAAAAACTAAAACATACTAAGCAGTTGATACGATTAGCTTTGCTCATTTTTCTATGCTCAAATTATAGGTATTTTTGTAGGATAATTCTGCAATTGGGTGAGCACAGGTATAACTTAAGACATAATTTAACAAAGATAGGTGCAAGCAAATTTCAACTAAAGAGTTAAATTAAAACGACCAACTACGTCACTTAATTACTTACTCTGCCAATAACTTTGAGCCTAGCTGACCATTTAAAGGTAAAAAGAACGTATGTTCAACTTTGATTTTGTTGAAAATTATTATGAAATACAAAATCTGACAGTCCACTTGGTAGATAGTAAATGGTGGAAATGGTAATAAATTTATATACAATTTTGCAAGAACAGTCTCACATCAGTGTGTGGCAGTGTCTACAGTAAAGGTTGTCTACACCTCAAATCTCTTTTACTTCATACAATCATACCATCCAGCACCACTTTAACCACTTCAGAAGTGGTATTGAGTAGAAATGTAGATACATGAACTGGAGCTGGAGTCCCATTAGGCCATTATCATAAAGGAAATTCTAAAAATTTTACTTACAAACCACAAAACCAGCCTAAAAAACGTATACTCTTCAAAGTCTATAAATTATGTTGTTTACTTGTTTTTTAGGAAAAATATCTAGTCAGAGGACCTGTAAAGAAAACTTAGCACACCAAAATTTAGAGTCAATCTTTTATACCTTTTAAAGTCTGCAAATTCATGCTGTTTACTTGTTTTCAGGAAAAATATTTAGTTAGAGGACCTTTAAAGAAAACTTAGCAAACAAAAATATAGAGTTGGCCCCCTGCCCCCACCCCCCCCCCCCTATATGAGGAAGAAAAGTAGTTCTAAAAAAGACATAAGGCTGCTTCTTCTCTAGAAGGAAACAAAATTTTTCATAGCTGAGAAATAATCCATTGGGTGTTCAGGCGAATGAAACTAAAAGTGCAAAATGATCATAGATTCATATTGTGCTTGCAATATAAGTGGTCTTATTTTTCTACATGCTTGTAGTGGATGGAGATCCATATGACTAAACCTAAAGAACCACATAATAGCCTCACATATATACAACTCATGGTAGCTCCGTAATATACTTGGAAACTCTCAGATCAGTTCTCAACCTGTTCTTTGCTCTTGCCATACCTCTCCAATTACTGAAAGTGATAGCTCTCGAGTTGCCTTGCCAAATATTCAAACAGGCTCATCAAAACTTTATTATGATAGAATCTAGTAACAACCCCTCTAAGTCATCTACAGTTCATTACGATCTTTTAATTGCAAAACCACACTCATTTTAAAATTGGCAAATATCTGTGTTTACCAAAATCTAAGATAGAATCTATTAGAAACTACAATTCCATTATTTTTTTAAAAAAATTTTGTAAGGATTGTTGATAACTACATATGAAATCACTGGTTTGTATCATACTTACTCCCTCTGTTTTTAAATACTTGCTCCATTTCTCCATGCGCGTAGTTTTTGGAGAATGGGAAAGAGTAATAAAATATGGAGGTAGTGGGGTAGGGGGAAGAATAAAATGTGAAAAGCAAAAGTAGTTGAGAGAATTGGAGGAGAGGGAATATGAAATTAATAAAATATGATTTATGTTGGGTCCACTAGGTGAGAAATGAATTAAATTTTGTAAAAGCTTTCCAAATAAGGAAATGGAGCAAGTATTTAAAAACGGTTGGAAAAGAAAAGTGGAGCAAGTATTTAAAAACGGAGGGAGTACTATATAAGGACATATCAACTATCTCCTTATTGCTTTTTTTGGACTGATTGAAACATTTTATCAGGCTCTGATTCAGAATATAATTAGCTCAGAATTTCAGTTAGAGGATGTGCACATAACCAAGCAACAAAAATGTTCTCCAAAATTGGAAATGCAGTCAATCTTATTCACCAATAATGGATACCCAATGGATAAGATTTTGAAACTTAACCAAAAAAAAAAAAAAAAAAAAAAAAAAAAAACGACTCAACTGAGAGCAGCAAATTTGTCAATCGGATGGAATTAAATCTGGGTCGATCACCGCATCGCAACCGCATTGTTATGAAATTTGAGCTTACCGCGATCGCAATCGCAACCGCATCCGAGATGTAAAACCATGACCCAACCCCAAGATGACACAATAGCTGAATGATTCTAGTTGAAAAAAGGCTCGCTGCTTCCAAAGAGTAAAAACCTTACACCCATGATACAAGAAACAAGGTTGGAGATTGATGTAGGTTGGTAGCTAACTTATATTGAACTGAGCCCAGAATTTCAAGGACTCAAGTGTGAAGAAAGGAATTTCTAATGACACCATACAATGGTGAATACATGGTTACATCTTCAAACTAAGTGTTTCGGAGTCTCCAATATACAGGTCAAATGTCTCAACAACATAACTGTTAATCAAACCTTATGTTCTTCAACATCCAAGACTCCGTTTCAAGTTATTCAACTGCATATGCTGATTCGGCCTTACGTTGCTTTCAAGTTACTCGAATAGCTAAAGGCTAATTCTTTTTTACTTCAGGATTGCCGGTCAAGATTTGTTTAAGACATCAAAAGGGGAAATGATAGAGCTACAAGTAACACGAAGTCCAAGGTATCTTTGACATTTATTCAACGCTCAACAGTCAACAGCTTTTATATAATTATATTATGGTTGTTTTTGTTTGTTTCTAAAATACAGAAAACTAGCAATTTTAACATTGAGTTATATACATACTCTGCATGACATGCAGGTACCTATACAAGTTATATTATACCCCACTTATACTACATTATTTTCAAGAATCCTCAAGCAGAATTGAATTCAGTTTGGAGATTGTTTCCCTTTTTGAAAACTTTCTCCACCCTGTTGTGGTACTAATCAGAGTCCAGAAAGCAAGATGCATGACGTAGCCTAGACAATTTGAACAATACTGCTATCTATATTAGACTTCAACCATTCACATACAAGCAAAACATTGAAGATGAATGAGAAGTTCACAGCACATTATGGTCAAGAAATATAGAATGATATAACCAAAGGCAAGAACATATCAAGAAATTTGTGTTTACCTTTCAAGTTCACCCTCACTAAACACATGATAATATCGGTTATACACCACAGCACCCTTCTTGTCATCTTTCCATGCCAGGCCATTTGCAACAGCGCAAGCAGAAGAACCACTAACTTCAGCACGATGATAAGGTAAGTGCCATGGAACAAAATACTCTTGGTTTTCTTTACATCTATTATCAATATAGGTTGTTGATGTATCATTTTCTTGGCTGTTTATCTTCATTGTTTCGTCCAGCTTTGCACCAAGGAACTCACTGGAGACTTTCAATGACACTTGAGAATTGTTCTCCTCACTTTCAGGGATGCTTTTTAAATTAAATGACCGGGGGCTGTTGACACGAGGACTACCTGGTCCAATCCACTCATCTAGGTACCTACGAGATAAGGGTATCCATTTACTCAACAAACCTGGGTCCTCTTGCTCGACAGCCCAGACTGTTATTAATACTAAACCTCCCTTTTTGACAACTCGAACTAGTTCTTCAATAGCTTTTCGCCTCCTACTTTCAGTACTCAGGTGATGTAAAACAGCAATGGATATTGCTGCATCACCCAAACCACTTCTATATGGCAAATTTACAGCATCAGCGACCAAAGCTTCATGCCCTCTCTCGGCACATATGCTTACTAAAGGAGAGCTTATATCACATCCTACAAAAAAGCATTTAGGATTGAAACCCAAGTACTTTCCATTTCCACATCCAGCATCCAGGACAAGGGATCCTTGTGTCAAGGAATCTAAAAATGATGCAACCTTTGGCCATCTAGCAAATCTGGTTGAACTGAAGTGGGGAGCAATTGCATCATAAACCTGATGAACATAAGTCTTCTCGATTTCAGGGGTGTATTGAACACAGTTGAATGATAAACCCTCCTCATTTGTCACTTCAGATGGTTGATTTTTTGTTTCACCATCCGATGCAGCAGTTGAGAAAACAGAAGGACGGCCAGTCCTAATATTCTTCATTGTATTGTATTTAATGGGATTAAACTTACAAATAGATATGAAAGGAGGTAAGTGCAAAGCCCAACGTATCAGATGAGAAACTCTTAAAGATTCTATGTGACCAAATATCATCACCTGAAACATGATTACAAGTTGATTGGTTTGACTTTATAAGAAAAAGATGAGCAAATTTACAGCAAAATGAGATTTGCTGTAAAATTGTGAAAAATAATCTAACATTAACTAGCAAAAAGGATCTGTAAGAATAAAACCAAACTTTCATAAAGTGAAATAAAATCAAGCAAAACAAGCACACATGTAACACATTTAGTTATATAAATATATACTTCCTCTGTTTTTTTATAGTTGCAAGTTGCCATACACCTTCTTGACACACTATTTGAGGAAGTGATTAGACTAGGTGAATGGACGAATTAAGCTATAGGGCACATTCAACCAATATAGAGTGCATTCACAATATAAGTTGATTTTAGCATAATCAAAATTGATTAGGCAGTTTTGAGTTGACAACCAAACTTCATCTAACTATTCTAATCCACATTGCACCATAGTTAATATATTTGCTTCAAAAAAAAAAAAATAAATAAATAAATCCATCTAGAATCAAAATAAATCACACATACAATTATATTCCGTATGTCAAATTTTCAAGCTTTCTATAACATAGCATAATTAGTCTCGCTAGCCCTACAACATAAGCCTCATCTTACCAGGGAAAAAAGGAGGAGAGAGCGTGCAATCATACCTGCACCAGTTCCCTCATGATACAATATATGAACCTAATTCAGAGAAAATGAAGATTCTTTAGAATTTATATGCGGCTAATCTGACTATTAAAATGGATCACCCTTCACATTCTCACTTGACTGCTATTCCATTATTCTATTCGCCTACAGGCAGACGTGACTAAACGACATAGGAGTACAATTTATCAAAGATGCAGGAGGCAGCATTCACCCAGACAAACATGTTTCCCCCTAAGCTACGCTCCTAGACCCTACCTAAGGAGCTTCAAGAGTTTGTTTAGCTTATGATATCACTTTCAATTAAAAATATCGGAGTATCAAGAGCTCGCGTATGCCTACCCCTCGACAATGTTCGAGTCACCAGAGGTTCCTTAACTGCCCCCAATTTCTTTCCCCTAAAAGGGTATAGAAATAAAGCTTCAATAAGGCCAAACAAATAGACTACACACATAAAACCCTAGTTACAGAAATGTGGCAGCTCAAATCCTAGCAAAGATCAGTACAAAGTTCAAATTTTATACTATAATTTAACAAGAAAACAGTAAATTAAGCTCAACCGAATCACTAAAATAATCAAATCCAAATTTCCAATCAGTCGGTACAACTTTTGAACTAGCAAACAGGAATTCAAAGCTTAAATCAAAAAATGAGATTTGAATACGATACATCAAAGAAAAATGAGATTCAGAAACTCCAATATAGCATGTATTATGAACAATGGTATTCATGTACAAATTTGAGAAAGAGAGTTACCAGTTCAGGGATAGAAGAAGCAGTTGCAGTGTCATGGCAAGCAAAGTTGGTCGAGAAATTGGGGATGTTGTCGCGTTGAACGTTTGATGGGTATAGTCTGGTACGAGGGAAAAGGGTGTTTTTGGTGTTTATTGGTGGGTGGGATATATGGGAGAAAATACAAGTTTCTCGACATACAAACATAGGGTGTTTCTCAAAGGGGTAAATTCGTCATTTTTATTCAATAAATAGGTTAATGTTGTAATTTTATTTAAAATATCTCTCTTATCAAGCAAAACCAAAAGTATTGATTGTAGAACAGAAGAATGTTAATAGAGTTGGTGAAGGTCTCCAATGGAGAAGGACGCAACCTTCCCTTTAGGGGTTAACCATAACGCTTCTTTATCCCTTTTATGTTAGGGTTTTAGTTTAATTCGCCGTCGAAAATATGTTGTAATAGTAGTGGTTCACGAGCTACTACAATGGAGGTGGAGGAAAGCATGAAGAAGATGGAGGAGGAAGAAGAAGATGGAGTGAGAAGAAGAAAATGACAAAAAAAAGTTACAAAAAATTCATACAATTCCCCTTTATTACAAAATATCCTTTTGAGAAACACCCTATGTTTTTCATGTTGAGAAACCAGGACTTTTTCAGGATATGGTATCACTTATTATGGAGTTATGTGTGACGTTGTGTAACTTGTGTTGTGTCTGGCCTTTGAGTTGGGGCGTTGGCGAGAGATGGTCAGATTGCTCACTTGACTTGTGTCATATTGTCGAGTCATGTTATTAGGGTTGGTTAATAAATTCTTGTTTGGTAAATTTCTATTTCATTATTGAGGCTTTTTAGAGGTTTGACTAAATGAAAAAACTAGTTTGAGTGTTTGCCTGTTTGGCAAATAGCTTATTGAAATAACTTCTTAGGCTCAAAAAGCTCATTTTAAAAAGGCTTATAATAAGAAGCTTTTTTAACGGATAAATTGATTTTAATAATTCCAACTTTGAGTCATTCGCTTTTAATAATCTCAAGTTTGAATTATCTATAACTAATACTAAAATAACAACTGTTAATATCATCTTCCTTCTAAACTGTACACATGTCACTATCTAATAATTTTGTTTCCCACCCAAATGCAATGATGACATCCTTTTTTTTAAAAATTTTTTTTAGGTGTTTGTGATTAATCTGATTACACTATCTTTTCAAGAAATAACTTAATTTCCAACAAACTTTTTCATATTTTTTTTGGTTCTCTTTCACGAATCTGATTCGTTCGCACCTAAAACAGGATCAACATGCATAACACATAAGAATCACATAATAATACCTTTGAAGCGTGCATTCCATGTTGTGATTAGCTACAAATAAGGGAGAAATAAAGCTTCAAGCGTTGCTCCTCTACTTAGTCCATGAGATTCGATCGAACGTCCACCAATACTAGATTGGTCGGGTGAGAGAGGCAAACCACCACGATCACCTTTAATGGACAATAGGCCACCACGAACCACCATTCACACCAAACTGGTGCACACACAAGGAGGGATGAATAGGATAGAGAGAAAGAGAGAGGCTAGGCTTCGTGTTTGCTAACTCGGGTTTGTTGGATCATCAACTTTTAATTCAAACCCTAGGCACCTAGTCTATTTATAATCATATTATATCTAGCTAGGAAGGAAACCCAATCCACTTAAAACTACTCCTATGGGCCTTTTTTTCTTATGTTCAATCTACGCCATTTGTGTGACCTTATAGGATCCGTTCTAGTGGGGTTTGGCCTATTTTACCAGCCCAAAGATTAGGGATGGCAATTCAATCCAAGTTCGATTCAAATCCGATCCAATCTAAAGATAAAATTCCGATTTGAATCCGTTTAAAATTAGTCCGAATCCGATAAAATAATCCAAATCCGAGTAGGAGGTGGATCGAACTTGGATCCTACGCAAAGTCCGACCGAGTTCGACCCGAGTCCGAGTCCGAGTCCGAGAGTATAAGCACATGCTTTATAACTTTTGACAAATGCTTGCTTGTTTTGTAGCAAAATTTTGTTATGCAACTTAGTTCATATTTTAAATATGTTATGTTTATACTTTACTCGGTATGACAATACACGCAATTATAGCTATATCACACAATAAATAAATAAATATATATATAGATCATTTCGGAGGTCCGAATAAACGGATCGGATTCGGATCCGAAAATTACGAGTCGGATTCCGATCCGTTGCCATTCCTACCAAAGATCGTTGGTACCTCTAATTATGATATAACGACGACTTAAAGGAATGAAGATAATTATCTCCATAATTTGATCCATTATATATCTAGTAATTGCACTTGACGGAGGCATCTTCTCCTTGTTTGAGACAAGTGTGAAATATTCAAATTCCTTAAATTAATTTGTGTCTGATTTGATAATATGATTGCATCACATGTCGAGATCATATTAGTCTACAAATCATTTCTTGAAATCTGAGTTAGAATTGCAAAATAAATGATTACTATGTAATCTATTTGAGCACGGCCATGCATTTTCTCAATTCTCCCTATTCAAGAGGCCTTGACACATTTCTTATTATATCGGTAGACTTGATCCAATCTTGTTGCAACCAAAGCACCTACTCAACTTTTAAAATAATCAGAAAACACCCTTTATAGTCTCTCTTTTACGGCATGACGTTGTGGTGCCCCACAGCTAAAACAATCATTGACCGACAATAGTTCCACTCATGTTAAATTAAAGGAATCCACTAATATATCCGGGAGTCCATTACTTAAACTTCAAGTAGGTCATAGTTAGATCATGTATCATTCATACATATCCATGTGATTGACTGAACATCTTTATGACCCTGTAGCCTATGAAACTGCACTATCAATCAATCTTACATGCTAATCCATTTTTTGAATTTAGTTTAATGATTTTAAACGAGAAACTTAAATAATTTATGAATTCAGTTTCATTTACCAAATCACTTATTAGATAATCCCATTTAAATTCACAATTAATTTAATTTAGACATTTTATTTAATATCAAACCACAGTTAAATAAGAGAAATGAAAATTTCTATTAAACATGAAACTGTAGGTTAATGTATTACATACAATTGCAATAAGTTTTTCTAAACATATTCAATTTATTACATAACTCGCTTCAACCCTGTAGCCCTGGTGTGACTCTCATGCTTGGGCTGTGGAAGAGGTTTAGTAAGCGGATCAACGATATTCTCATACTTATGAACTTTGCAGATCTTGACATCTCGCTTATCAACGATCTCTCGAATGAGGTGGTACTTTCTCATTACATGTTTGGATTTGTAATGTGACCTTGGTTCCTTTGATTGAGCAATGGCACTATTGTTGTCATAAAATAACTCAATTCCTTCCTAAGCACTAGGTACAATGTCTAGCTCTGTGAGTAACTTCTTGATCCAAACAGCTTCCTTTGCTGCCTCAACCGCAGCCAAATACTCAGATTGTGTTGTAGAGTCGATCTGCAACCGTGCTTTACTTCGAACTCCTCCAGCTTATTGCTCCTCCATTAAGATAAAATATGTACCCGGATTGAGATCGACTATCATCTCTTTCTGTTTGGAAGCTTGCATCCGTATAGCCCTTGACAACTAGTTCATTTTCACAACCATACACTAGGAACATTTCTTTAGTCCTTCTTAAGTACTTAAGGATATTCTTATCTGCCTTCTTGTGTGCTTTGCCTGGATTTGCCTGAAATCTACTACACATGCTTAAGGAATATGAAACATCTGGCCTTGTACATATCATGGCATACATAATAGACCCTATCGCCGAGGCATAAGGTATATTACTCATACGCTGCAACTCTTCTGGCGTTTGAGGGCACTGAGTTTTACTAAGTGTAATACCATTAGAGATGGGAAGAAATCCTCTCTTAGAGTCTTGCATTACGAACCTCTCAAGAATCTTATCAATATAAGTCTCTTGACTTAGTCCAATCATCCTTCGAGATCTATCTCGGTAGATCTTTATTCCCAATATGTACTCGACATCTCCTAAGTCTTTCATAGAAAAACAACTCTTTAACCACTCCTTGATTGACTCAAGCATTGGTATGTCGTTTGCTATGATCCGTATGTCATCTACATACAAGACTAAGAAAACCAGACTACTCCCACTAAACTTCTTGTAAACACAAGGTTCTTCTTCGCTCTTGAGGAAACCAAACTGTTTAACTGCCTTGTCAAAACGAATGTTCCAACTCCGAGATGCTTGCTTCAATCCATAAATAAAATTTTGAAGCTTGCAAACCTTTCCAAGATTTTCTAGATCTTCAAAATCATCAGGCTATGTCATATACAAATCCAACATCAAGAACCCATTCAAGAAGGCAGTTTAGACATCCATTTGCCATATTTCATAATCGAAGTAGGAAGCAATCGTTAGAAGAATCCGAATTGACTTAAGCATTGCTATTGGGGAAAAGGTTTCATCATAGTCGATACCATGAATTTGACTAAACCCTTTTGCAACCAGTCTTGCTTTATAGATGTAGACATTCCCAACTTGATCTATTTTTATCTTTTATACCCACTTGCAACCAATGGTTTTACTTCATTAGGCAAGTCTACTATTCCAAACACCATTTTCAGACATTGAGTCCATTTTAGATTTCATGGCCTTAAGCCATTTTTCAAAGTCAGGGCTTGCCAAAGCTTGCTTGTTGGTTGTAGGTTCCGCGCATTCCAATATGAATATTTCGGAATCTATAGTTAACAAAATATCAACAAACAGTTTGTTTCCGATTCTGGATGACCTACGTGGGGTTGGAGCAACAACAAAAGTATTCTCTTAAACTCTTTGAAGATTTTCGCATGATTTAGATTTAAGTGGGACGATAGGAGTCTCCCTAGTTGAATTAGCTTGCTCCGACGAATGATTTGTCATTTGAGTTGACTTAAGTGCCCTCGCCTCTAATGCGGTGTTATCCACATCCATCTGTTGCTCGTCTCAAATTTCTTCGAGAACAACTTTACTCCCACTTAGCTCTTTAGAAAGAAATTCCTTTTCAAGAAAGACACCATCGCGAGCAACAAACACCTTGTTTTCTTTGCGATTGTAGAAGTAATACCCTTTTGTTTCCTTGGTATAACCTACGAATCTGATTTGGGACTTAGTTTGTCGCCTTGTAAACGCTTTACATAGGCTTCACAACCCCAAATCTTAAGAAAAGATAACTTTGGAACTTTTCCATTCCATGACTCGTATCGAGTCTTTTCTACAGCTTTGAACGGGGTTTGGTTTAGTAATTTTGTAGCTGTTTCTAAAGCATATCCCTAGAACGATATATGTGTAGACATCTACTTTTGGTCCCCTGTCCCGACCGGAAGTGCTATGACGATAAATAATTCCATCTTTGTGCTGGATTGGAGTAATGTATGCTAATGGACTACTGATTAAAGCCTAAACACATAAAACTAGCTAGCTTGACCCAGAAAAATGAACTAAAGCTCATTAATACTAAGCTCGATCAGAAATTAGGCCTAATCCAAAGATTGAACCTAATTTCGGACGGATTTAGAGCGCCTAGGTTAAAATCTAGGGCTGCCGCTCGAAAATCCGCGTTCAACTCATAAAGTCGTGCTTGGCTGCTGCGCGCAACTCGTAAGGTTGCGCGCAACATCCAGTGCAACTTTCAGTGATGTGCTTGCGAAAGATTCAAAATTTCAGAAAGATACTAAATCGAATCTTACCATACAACCACGCGCAAGATTAGAGGTCACGCTACCCTGTGCAGTGCAGCTCCTTCACTTGCGCGCGGAAGCCGCGCGCAACCTTCAGAGTTGCGCGCGCCACCTGCAGTGGAAGAATCTCTGAAACCCTAATCTCAACCTTTGCCTATGAATAAGGGGATCAATATAAGCTCTAACAGACAGAAATTAGCTAGAAAGTCAGCAGTTACATCTTCGTGAATTTATGCAATAACCAAACCCTCTTGTCCTAAGCACTCACCCTTTAATTATTTTGTTCTTACGGTGAAGGTTCCCGAACAAGAAGGTGTCTATTTGCATTCCAAACGAAAATTTAGCAAGGAAAAGTGGTAATTCCAGAGCGCTTGGATAAATCATCTCTTTTCTTATCTTAAATCACCTAAAACGATTAATTAGTGTTGCTTGATCACGTTAAAATAAACCTTGAATTAATTAAATTGACATAGTTCTCTTTCGTTAAATAAGACTAGAATTGAATAAATTAATTGATTGTTTTATCACTAAAGTCAAGGCGATCTTGTTTATTATTGTTCTTCTTGAATTTGAAATAAATAAGAATAACAACATTCGTTGTAATGTAATCCTTGTGTGATTGACGCGTGTAAATAAAATAAACTAACTTAGTTTTAGGTATTACGCTGCATATATTGTTTGGCGATGAAATTGTGAAAAAAGAAGAGCTAGTAGAGGCCGCACTAGGGCTAGGATGGCCGATGAGTGACATAAGAGTGACATTAGAGTCTTTTTCGTGTTAATTTTCTTCTAGTTTTCCCTTTTATTATCTTATTTTCTCTTTAATAAAGTTTCTTTTTATTTTGATAATTTTGGCATGTTTTAATTCTTTTAATAGATTTAATTAGTTTGTGGTTTATTTCTTAATTTATTTTACTTTATATGCCTGTATAGTTTTGTTTAATATTAGTTTTAGTTTTATTTCTATTATTTCTATTTTACTTTATTTATTTCCATTTTATTTATTTTATTTTATTTGTCTCGATTTCTCCCCTCGGTTTTGTTTGGTGTGTGTAGGTGTGGTTTGGGTCGAGGCATGTGTTATAATTTGAAGAAATATTTGGAGTTTCAGGTTCGAATCAAACAAACTAGTCAACCTCACACATTCACAACCAATCACGGCCACGCCATCACCTCAACCTGTTCCACAGCCCCACGCACCTCCAATAGCCACCACTTGCCACCAATCATAGCCCATATCACTCACAGCAATTCCCTAAATACACGCATTTACTCCAATTGACCATTGGCAGCCACCTGCCTCACCACCAGCCGCAACACCAAACAACCCGACCTTTCTTCAATCCACCTTCACCAACAATTGCAACCAAGCCGCACGCCTTCAGCACCACTAGCCGCATATAGCATCCCACTATTGCCACAACAATCCGCCGGCAATTCCCTTGTCAACGCAAAACAGAGCAGCCCCTGCACTCCTCCACCACCCCGCAACAACACCGGCGCTACCAATCACTAAACCGCCAAAGCCGCAAAAATCAGAGCAAATTGCAGAATTGACATGGTTTCGGCAAACTGCACAGAAGTTCGGTCTAAGTGCCAAAAGAGTCAGAAACATTGGAAGTTTTCTTTTTGTTAGAGGCTCGACCGAACACACCCATGGTTAGATCGAACCATCCCATAGTTCGGCCGAACCTACCCTCGGTTTGACCGAACCATTTTACGTGCGAAGTTATTGAAGATCAACGGTCTTGATTTGATGCTCGATGATTGCTGTTGAGGATGAATGGTGGTGATTCAATGATGATGATTGATGATGGATCTTGGTGAAGAGCGGTGTAGGGGATTATTCCCCATTTTAGAGCAGCCAAAAAAGAAGAAGGGAATTAGAATTGGGGGGGGGGGGGGTCTGACCGGTTTTGTGGGATTTGTTTTTGGTTTTTATTATTTTCTTTTTCTTTTAATTTTCATTAATTATTTTCCTTTTCTTATTTCTTTCTTTAGTTTTATTTTCCTTTTCTTTCTTTCTATATTTTCCCCTTTATTTTCTCCTTTCCTAGCTTAGTATAAATACCCAATTTTGAGGTAATTAGAAAAAAAAACCAATTATTCAGCCCTCTTAATTAGTTTTAGCTCTCTCTCTTAGCTTAGGGTTCTAGGGAGGATTAGCCTCCATAGTTAGGGTTTTAGAGAGAGAAAGTGAGGATTATTCAATGAGGGATTAAAGATGATGAAGATGCAAGAGTGACAATTGTATTGGAAACTTCAAACATCAATCAATGAGCAATTCTTACCTTCTTTTCTCTATCTTATTGCTTTTTCTTTTTTCTTTTTTTTTTTTTAATTTTTTTTTTAATTTTGCTTTGTTGATTGCTTGTTAATCATGTTGATGCTTGTTAATCATGTTGATGCTTGTTAATTTGTTGATTAATCTTGTTATTAGCATGATTAGTGAGTAGTTCCCCAACTAAGGGGATAGTTGTGGTTTAGTTGCATCTTGAGCATGTCTTAGGGTTTGGAATTAATTTGTTTGTTATTAAAATGCTTTGTTTTTCATGTCTACCAATTATTGCATTTGAGAGGCCTATCAATTGTTGTAGTTGGGTGAAATAAATTAGGTTATGGCGATAGCGTGATCTAGGAATGTCCATTGAATGATTGGCTTAAATTGTACCCCGATTCACATGGCTTATAACGATAGTGTAAGCTAGAGGATGAGTTGGGAAAACAATTAGCCCCGACGGGTGGTTAGATTGTGCTTTAAATCATTGACATGAGTTGCTTAGTTCGCATTTCGATTCAATTCCATGCTTTGTTTATGCTTGAGTGAATGCTATGCCTAACCGTTTCCTTAGTGTATGTTTTAGTCTTTGTCTTAGTCTAGTCTAGTCTAGTCTTGTAGTGTTAGTTGTCATTTCTTACCTCTTGTTGTCCTAGCTTAGTTGTTGGTGATGTTGGTAGTGATTCGCTGTTCTCTGTAGATCGAACCTTGACTTGCCATAGACTTGTGTTTAGTGTTAGGTTTAGGTTTTATAATTTTTTGTTTGATTGAAGGTGGTTAGAACCCAACGACCTAAAATATCCTTTATCAAAATGGCGCCGTTGCCGGGGAACGACTTCCATTATCGTGTCATTACCTTATTGAGTCTAGGCCTTTGTGTATATTTTTCTTTTTATTTGTTTGCTTATCTTTGTGTTGTTTTTGTTGATAAAAAAAAATGGCTTGTCTCTCATTTCCCAATTTGACAATGAGCCTTTTTGTGAATATATCAATAGACTTGAAGGATTTCTTGACTATAATTGTTGTAGTCTTTGGGAGGCTTGTGAGATTTGTTATTTTGGTTTGAATGAGCAAACTAGAGACATAGTTGAAAGCATGCATAATGGTGAATTTAGAGCATTAACAATTGATGATGCTCGGGATTTTTATGTTTGGTTTTCTTGGGATGTCTATAATAGGGGTAATCATGTTTCTAATCTTGATGTGCAATGTGTTGATTCTTGTAATATTAGCATGACTTTCCATGATTTGTCTCATGTTCCCATTAGTGAACCTAGAACAAATGATTTCAACTCTATTTCTCCTATTGCTCATGATGATGAGATGCATGCTCAAGTTGATGCTAATGGTGTGTTTCAATTTCCTTCATTATTTAGCATGCCTTCTTGTGATGTGCTTTGTTCCCTTAATGTGGACACCTAAAAATGTCTGCCCAAACTTAACCCCGATGATGAACCACCTTTCACCGCCATCATTGGTCGGGTCGAGTATTTAATCTTGGGAGTGCTTAAAGTCCATATTCAGTTAAACACATTCAACAATCAGTCAACGGATCAGTCCAAGTATTTAGTCAAAGCATAGTCCAATCCTCATTGCGACCCAAACCTTTTTAATCCAATTTATTTTATTTATTAATTAAGCCCGATTAATAAATATTAAAACCCTAAGCCTAAATAAGTCCGGAATTCTGAAACGACGCTTAAATTATCCCATACTTAATGCAAAATAAAAGATAAAAATGAATTTAGAAGGAATTCCAGCAAAGGAATTTGCTGTGTCATGGCAGAAATGTCGCGCCACGGCAGGATCTGTCGTGCCACAGCAATCTGTGTCGTGTCACGGCAATTTGCGCCGTGACGCGACAATTTCTAGGTTTAATTTCTGCGGCGCTTCATTTCTAGGGTTTCCGTGCTTCACTCCTCACATTTTCTCTATAAATATGAGGTTGATTTCTCAGTTTCAGGGCACCAAAAATCATTCTCTCTCTCTCTTATGCTCTAGTGTAAATACTTGCACTCCCTATTCATTCATAATACATTCCCTAAGAACTCCTCGGAGTCCATACAACACCCGAAGTTTCATAATTAAACCAAGGCGTGAGAGGTATAATCGATTGAGGGTTTGGACCAAATCAACTCTACTTTAATTTAATTTAATTTCGATTTGATTTATATATTTATTGAAGTTACTAACGTTTTTATTCATGATGTAGCAAATTAAAGAAGCACGGAACGTGAGTAATTAATTCACTTAATTACTCTTATTATTATTCTTATTGCTAGTATCATGATTAGGTTTATTATTATGCTTTAATTTGACTAACCTTATTATGGTTAAATTGCTTTCAATGTTATTGGCCCTGTTTGGTAAACAGCTTATTAGGGGTAAATTAGCTTATTTGACTAACTTTAGCTGATTGACTAGTCAAATAAGCTAATACTAGTGTTTGGTAGTAAGCTTATTGAAAGAACTTATTTACCTCAATAAGCTTTTTTACAAAACGTTGGGTAGAGCAGCGTTTGCAAAGAGCTTATTTGTTTAGGTGAGTTTAAATTACAATTTTGCCCTCTTGTAAACCCTATGACATACAACCAAGCAATAAGGCATTTCTCACTTCTTCCCACAGCCACTCCACATACTCCATAGCAGATCTAGTTCTCAAGGTTAGTGTTCTCAATATCTTTTCCTTAACTTTTATTATTTCTGAAACAGTTTTTTCCTTAATTGCATTGTTTTGATTATTATTTTTTAGTTTATTTAATTATATTGGTCATGCGTATTTTTTTTATAAAATTATCTATTTTAATCCAAATTTTAGCAATCCTTATCTCCTCCAAAATATTATCTCATCTTAACAAAAATTCAAAATCCTTGCTAGTTGTTACCAAGAATAATTCTGATTTATTTTTATTTTTATTTTTAATTTTATTATATATGCGTTTTTTTAACTGATATATATTTTTTTATTATCTGATTTTTTTTATCTGAATTATATACACGTTTATTTTTATGCGTTAACCAGAAAAAAATTATATATGCAATTTTTTTAAGCTAATTTTTTTTTAATTATCCGATATATATATATATGTGTATATATATATATGTATATATATACATATATGTATATGTATATATATATATATATATATACATATGTATATACATATATGTATATACATATATATATGTATATACATATGTATATATACATATATATATATATACATATACATATATATATATATATACATATACATATATATATATATACATATACATACATATATATATATACATATACATATATATATATATATATATATATATATATATATATATATATATATATATATATACACAATTAGGTTCGTTCCTATACTCTAGCATAAATAATTTAGTGGGATTATTTATATTGTTGCTAAAATTTGTAAGTTATGTGCGTTGATTTGATCTTACTTTCACTTTAGATCAAGAATGTACATCACAATTTATGTGCTTTTTATTGATTGTGAAAGTAGGGAAATTAAAATTGGATGCATTTTCATGTTAAGGTTCTAATGCAGTTTATGATGAGATTAGACCATGTTCTGTAAACAAGTGGGAAATTGCATGCAATTTTTGTGATTGCTTTACTTTGGTAGAATAATTGGTGTATTTCATATTTTATAGTTTGTCTATGTTTTATCATCTTTGAAATAGATGTAGAAATCAATTGAATGAAATTTTTGCCGTCTTATAGTACTTAGATGGTACCCAACAACAAAAGAGTCAATGACGAAACAGAAGGTGGGGTGAATCGAGCTAATTGGTCTAAAGAAACTTTACATGTCATCTGTGATTCGTGTATCAAATTTGCGGAGAGGAGTAAGGGTAAGCGGGGTTCCATAACCTTACAACGAATGCCATGGAAGGTGTTAGAGGTTGAGTTTCAAAACAAGACTAACTTAGTGTATGAAAAGAACAAACTAAAAAACAAGTGGGATCACATGAGGAGTAGATGGAGCCTTTGGAAAACTTTGAAAGGAAAAGAAACCGGATTGGGATGGGATCATGAATAAAGGACAATAAGTGCTACTGAGGAGTGGTGGAAAAACAAAATTGAGGTTAGTAGCTTCCATCCTTTTACCTATTTGTGTATTATTCTGTCAATGTTAGGAAAACAATATGACTTTTTATTTTTTTATTTTTTTATTTTCATAGGAAAATGCCCACTATAAGGCATTTCAAGATGAAGGGATTGATCCAGATTTGGAGTTAAAGATGGACCAACTGTTTGGAATTTCAGTTGCTCAAGGGGTGCATAGGTTTACTCTGGTTCAAATTGAAGAAGAAGATGTTTACATTCCTTCCCCTCCGAGTGTTAATGTTGGTGATATACCATTTCAATATGATGATGAGATGAGTGAGAATGATGCATTAACAACATCCAATCTAGGAGGGAATGGCAAGAAGTTTGGAATGATAATGCCTCCATTCCATCTCCTTCTCCTACTTCTCATTCTCCTACTCCACCATGTAATGAGTATGCTAGGAGAGGATGTAAAAGGGTCCTTGAATGTAATGATGTTTCAGAAAGCTCTAAAAGTTGTAAGATTGAAACATCCAAAAAAAGAGGCTCTGGAATGTTACTTGAGAAATTAGATGCCATGGTAAAGGTAGTTATGGAGTGAAACATGAAGGACATGGAATTAATGAACCTTAAATCTCGTACACTTGACTCTTCCTCTTCTTCACTAGCCAATTCTTTGGCCAAGTTAGTATCGTTGCCGGGTTTAATACCCGGCAGTCAAGAGTTTTGCTTTGCTTGCACCTTAATTGAGGATCCCCAAAAAAGGACAATTCTTGATGATATGCCAGATGATTACTCAAGATATCAATGGTTAAAGTACTTATATGAGAAGAGTGAAAAGAAAAAGTAATCATCATGCTAACTTTAATGTAGGATATTATAAGTATTAGCTAGGTAGTTTTATTTACTACTTTTGTTATCGGAATGTAAGTTTAAGTAGAAGATACTTCGTACATGGAAGGAAGCATATGTATGTATGTGCTTGTCTCATGATTTTTTGGATAGTAGTTCATGAGCTTGGTTTTTTTTTGTATGAATTATGCTAATTTTAGATAGTTATGGATGCTTTAATAACGTAATATATGTGTTAGTTATTTATGTGTTCATATTTTGTATGTATTTACCACAAATATATTTCTTGGTTGTTTATAGGTATGGACTTGCAGGTCAAACGTAATGCAATACGTAAGAGGCGTAGAAATAATTTGTTTTAGGACTCGGTGGCTTGTGCATTGGGTTATATTTCTCTTTATTATGTAAAATACATACATAAGGAGCCATGCTTCACTTCTTATATGACCGGAGAAAGATAGATTCATTAAATATTAAATGGACCTAAAAAACGTTGTTTTAACATGTTTAGAATGACTAAGAATACTTTTCGGCGATTAGCCTTTGATTTGGAAAGTAAGTATGGGTTGCTTCCTTTAGACAGAATGTCAACACTAGAGAAATAGGGTATATTTCTATATGTCCTTAGTATAGGAGCATCAAATCGAGAAGCTCAAGAACGATCCCAACATTCCGGAGAAACCATAAGTAGAATTTTTAAAGAAGTTTTAGATGCAACACATGGTTTGTCAAGGGATATTTTAAGACCGAGAGATCCCGAATTCAAGGAGATTCCCCACCATTTGCTAATGATACGCGATATAAGGTAACAATTTTTTAGATGTTGTTGTTCTTATCTCATATCATTGTAATTTACAATTTAAACTCATCTAGTATCGATCTAGCTTAGTCACATTAGCATTGCATTGGAGCTATTGATGGTACTCATATAGATGTAATAGCTTCCGAGGAAGACCGATTGCGATACCGAGGAAGGAAAGGGACACCCACCCTTAATGTATTAGCAGCTTGTGACTTTGATTTACTTTTTACGTATGTACTAATTGGTTGGGAGGGATCTACTCATGATTCCAGAATTTTCCTTGATATTATAAGTAATTCGATTTTAAATTTTCCAAAACCTCATCTAGGTAATTATTATTATTAGTAAGAATTAAATTTTATTCATTATGTCTATATATATGTCTATATATATATATATATATATATACACATATATACACACACACACACACACACACATATATATATATATATATATATATATATATATATATATATTAGTTTACTAACATGAAATTATTATCATACTCATTTCATACCATTTTGTTTAGGTAAATATTACTTGGCAGACAAAGGTTATCTTGAAAGAGAAGGGTACTTGACACCTTACCATAAGACAAGGTATCATCAATCTGAATTTTGTGGTACAAATCTAAGAGGGGCTCGAGAAATATTTAATCAAGCTCATTCATCTTTGAAAAGTTGTATTGAAAGGGCATTTGGCATTTTAAAGGCTCGGTGGAAAATATTAGCTAAATTTCCAAGATATACACCACAAGATCAAAACAAAATAAGTTATGCTTCGTGTGCATTGCATAACTACATTAGACTAAGCAAAATCCCTAACCCAGCATTTGTGATCATTGATAAAGATTCAAACTTCATTCCTCCTGAAGGATTAGTGGATGGTGATTGTCATTCCATGCAAGAGGCTAGGCGTTTGAGTACTAATGAGATGACAAAAATTTGAAATGAAATTACTACTAGTTTGATGGCAACTAGGCAATCTAGATGACGACGTCGTATTTCTTAGACATGGAGTTGTTTAATTTAATAAACATAAAATTTCCAAATATCGAAAGGATGTTTTCATTGTAACATTACAAAGTTTAGAATGTAATATTTCTTTTCGATTTTATTGATGTTGTGCATTTATCTTTCCTCATTACTGTAACTTTATACTTAGTATAAAATTATAAGCCCAATTGTTCATATAAAAAATTATCTCACAACTTCATAAATAGCATTATATAAAAAATTATCTCACAATATCATTTATTAAATTATATGCCCAATTATATATACCTAGCATGTAAATTTGTTTAATAATAACTACATGTATCATTTATGAAATAACTAATCCTTCAAAGTTAAATATTCTAATGTCCTTATTGGTCATTTTGCATACTCAAAACAGCTATAAGTAATCAGCTATTTACCAAACACTTTTATACAATCAGCTAATACAATAAGTTAGTCAAATCAGTTAATAAAATCAGCTAGTCAGAATCAGCTAACTCAATCAGCTTCAGCTTTTAGCTTTCCCCCAAACAGGGCCATGGTTATTCTTTCTTCTTCTTCTTTTCCTTTTGATATGATCTGAGTGCCCTCCGTAGTACCCTCGATGACATTCGTCATGATGACCAACCAATCTTTCATTGAACAATCGGGATACTACGGAAGGATGAATTATGATTCACTTGTGCAAGCGGGCGTTCAAACGCCCTATGTCAACTATCTTTGTCACCCGCCTCAAGAGGGTAAGGTCCCTCATTGGACCCCATATGACCCTAGCAACCCCAGACCCAACACTTATGCATATTGGGAAGGTTTTATCGACCCTTCCCAACGTTTTGGTACCCCACCATATGACCCATACCGGCCGGGTAGGTGTGATTACCACTATGACCCGGCGCGCGCATCACACCTTACCCCCAATCCTTTTGATGGTGGTTGGGGTACTCAAGGGTGGCCCAATGAACACTTTAACCAACCTTTTCATCCATTCATGGATTGGCCCGGGTTTGATTTCAACAACCCGCCTAAGGAATATAGGAGCATAGAAACCCGCAATCAGGGTTCTCCCCCTCCCCCTTGGATTTCCATGCATTTAACTTTAACTAGGAATGTGCAAAAGACTAGCGTGGAGGAGGTGTTCCTTTTGGGTTAAAGTGTATATAAGGCGGGTGGTGTGGTAGGATAGTAGCTTGTGCATAAGGAGATCCATTGAGGATGTTGATTTTGTTGTAGTTGATTATGTTTGTCATTTGGTTTTAGTTATGATGATGATGTTATGATGTGAATGATTTTGAATGACTTGTTGTCCCCTCTTCTCTCTTGACTTAAAGAAAAAAAAAATTCGTTCCCCATAATCCAAACTCCCTTAATCCAATTTTGTAGATAGCTTTTTGTTAGTTCTTTTTCTTTTGTTCATAATTCTAGTCTTTATTTTTGAGTTTACTAACTTTTCTTTGTATAGTTGCAGTGTTCTTTCTTCTTGGCTCACTTTCGCTTGTAGCTTGAAGAACAAAAACATAAATAGATGGCCTGGGCTAAGGAGCGACTCAAGCTCCGGAGACCTTGGTGAGATCGCATAATTACTTTGTGTTCTATTTCAAGCAACATTTAATTTGGTAAGACCTTTCCCTTCTTTACTTTTATCCTCCTTTGTGTGAATAGTTTAGTTTAGACTAGGATGGAGTTAATTGTTTGAGGTTGTATGCATTTGATTCCATGTAATTCAGTGATCGTTGGTGTCGATGCCAAACGATCTTTGTTTGTCAATTGGGAATTATATGTTTCTTTACTTTATTTTACTTCCTCCTTTAAATAAAAAAAAATCAAAATAAATTGAAAAATGAAAAAAAAATATATATTCTCTTTTTGTTCAAGGCAAACCATGAAAACCTTAGTTGTTTCATTTTCATTTCGAGCATTATAAAAGTTGACTTGTGTGTTTGAATGCCTTTCTTATTGAGTATTATAAGTTTACACGCTTCGGGATTGCCATTGGTTGACTCTAGGATACGTTCATGATAAGGTTAGATGTGCTAGAACTTGTAAGGCCCATCGAACCCAAATTCACTTGTTTGTGGTAAGAAGGTGTTGCTCTTATTAGGGGATTTGAAGCCCTAGAGGTAGTTTTTTTAACCTGATGTGAGCTTTATTGTTTAAGCCTCCAAAATCTCTTGTATAAGCGGCACATGATCCTTACCAAGTCATGCTTAGATCAAGAACTTGACTTCTAGCTACCCGAGTTTGCGACCGAACTAAATCTAGGAATGACAAAGACATTCTTCATTCGGTGGCTGTTTTTGTTTTCTAGGACTAGTACAATATTTGTTTTATTGTCTTTTGTATTTTCATTTTCATTTACCCCTTTTTCTAACCAAGTTGAGCCTATCCCCCCTTGTCTATAGCACATTACAACCCCGTGGCCTTTTTGTTTCATTTTTCACCCATAGAATTGTGAAGCTTGAGCCATGAAAGTTTGTTGTGGTTTTGGTTTGAAAAATTGGAAGGTAATGGTTTAAGATAGAAAGTGAAGCATGATTTTGTGAATATTTGTTCAATAAAAGCAAATGCAAGATCAAGAAAGAGCCGTCCATAGTTGATTTGGGTAAAAAATACCTTGGCCACGTGGACCAATCATAAGGTGACACATGTCAACCCAGAAGTTGTCCCAAGAAGTTGTCCCAATGGGACCACTCTGACCAGTAGCTGACACGTGGCATCCCCCCCATCAATAAGGAAATGGCAGCCTTCAAAGGCCCAAATCACGAGGCAATGTAAAAACGACGCATCTTAAATTACCAAGGTTATAGTAATTTAGAATGAGGGCACTAACTCCCATGCCCTATAAATAGGGGATTTATTACCTTGGGAGAGGGATTCACACATTCAGTTCTTACATCACTCATTTATTACAGCAATCACACTCTACAATGATTCATCAGATCTCGGGATCCGAGAAGATCTTTTATATCTACTTTTTAACATTTATTACACTCCACCCGGTATTAACTTGAGCGTTAGAGGCGGAACTCTGAACAATCAGAGCTTCCGTTTGCTTACAGGTACATGCGCCGAGGATCCAATCTTAGTGACGTAACTCTCCCGTAGGACACATCAGAAAACCCCAAAACATTTAGCTCCGTCTGTGGGGAGAGTACCTCTAAGATGGTCTGTCAAGAACCTGTACCACCTCCTTAGGAAAAACGTCCAGAAGGAGAGGTTCATTTAGACCATGATACCGAGTCTGAGGCTGAACCAGAAGCCGAAGTATATATTGCCTCAAATGGTTCCCTCATAACAAGACGCATCCATTCTAAAGACAAGAAGGAGCGGAATGCCGATCAGGTTGGTGCGAGCAAGTTAACCGGCAAGCCTCAGGTTGAAGGATCGCGTGCGCACATCACCCGTCCTGAGTTCTTGAAGTTTATGACGAAATTCAAGGGCGAGATGAAAGACTTGATTAAAAGTCAAGCGGCTGGTCTAAGCAAGGAGTAGCCAGCCAAGAAACCTTCTCACTCTGAGAAGGCAAAAAGGGTCAAGGATAGGCAGTCCACTTTGTATCCCAAGCAGAAGGAGGGAGACCGACCCTTGATCGATTGGACGAAATTATATCTCCTAGAGATGGAAAAGAGGAAGCCCATCCGGCACATCTAGCCGGATGACAGCAAAAAGACTTACACTGATGCTCGACAGATCATCGAGCACAGGAAGAATAGCTAGCTATCTAACACGACATCTACGCCGACAATGCCAAATAGCTTCAGGATTACCTCACTGAGGTATTCCCAATCTGCACAGGAGCACCTGTTCGGCGGCTAGTCCATCCATACAGGTCCCAACGTGATAGGCTCGGCACCGTATGTGCCCCACCAATTATACGAGTAGTTTGCCCAAACATTCCAGCAGCCAGCACTCTTCGGAGGGCAGACGGTATATCAAGTCCACCCCTTGGACTGGCAGCTCCGTCTGCTCAAACTTGGAGAACAACCCATTGCGTTCTCCAAGGAGATAACCGAGGCAGCACAGCCGACCAAGGTTAAGAATGTCTTTGTTGGTGCCTATGATGGAACCACTAACCCAAAAGACCACCTAATGGCATATACTAACCTCATGTACCTATAGGGGTTGGATGATGCTGCATGGTGCAAATGCTTCCAAGCTACACTAAAGGGCATTACCCAACAGTCGTTCGGCAACCTACCGTCAAGGTGCATAAACAACTTTAAGAAGCTTGCGTTCCTGTTCGCCTCTAACTTCTCCATGAACATACCAGCCAATAAGACCAGCATTGACTTGGGCACGGTTCAACAATGTGACAGAGAGGGGCTCCTTTCTTATTTTAGGCGGTTCAGTCTGGTGATAATCCAGATCCAAGGATTTTCTGACGAAGTTGCTTTCACAGACTTTTTTTTAAAGGTCTGAAGGACAGGTCGACATTCAAGTTTGACCTCGTCCGGAAGAGAATTTACACTCTTCAGGAAGCGTTGAGGGAGGCAGAAGCCTATGTACAGGAGACTAAGCTCTGCTCCTCTAGCAAGCAGCCAAACTCAAAGAGGTCCGACAAGCAGAAAGGGAATCGACAAGATCAGCCGACTCAAAATAATGAAGAGAGTAAAAAGGGAAAAGATATTTGGGCGGTTGACGATTCTAGTCAGCCGTCCAAGAAGAAAAATAAAGAAGTTAAGCCGTACGTCCCTAAGTACGAGTTTAACAAAGATTGTTACTCCATCCTCATGGAGATCAAAGACCAGGTGAGCTATGAAAAGCCCTCGGCGATGAAAGGTCCGACCAAATACTGTGACAAGAGCAAGTATTGCAATTTCCATGAGGATATCGGCTATGACACTAATGATTGCTAAAGCCTCAAGCGGTTATTAATTAAATTGGCCGAAAAGGGACTGCTAAAATCCTATGTCCTAAAGTCCAAGGTGACTTTGCAGACAGACCCCAAGAAGCCGTCAAAATAGGCAGCCAAAGTTAGCATTGGTTCGGACACGGATATAGACACGATCTGCCCAATTGCAGGCAGCTTTGCTTCAGGTGGCCCGACTATTAGAGGCACTAAGGACCATTTTTAGAAAAATGGTCAACTCAGTTGGCGAGGGCCAGACGTTTGCCGACACATTTCTTGAGGTCATCATCTCTGAAAAAGGACCGGGGCAAGGTCCGCTGGCCGCATGACGACCCCATTATTATTAAATGCAAGGTGGCTTACCAGAGGGTTGCTCGGATCCATATTGATACCGGCATTTCTTCTGATATAATAAGTTGGCAATGTTTGTGAAAGCTGAAATATGACCCAAGAAGCATGCATCAGGTCTTTCACCCCTCTGTCGGTTTTGGGGGTGAAGTCGTACACCCAGTCGGCCGTATTAATCTGCCCATCCGGATAGGAGATAAGGGAAAGGGGCAACACATGGTCGTCTGGTTCTTGGTAGTGGAGCAGTTGACTGCCTATAATCTCATCTTAGACCGTCCAACTCTCATACATCTAAGGCCATCATTATCCCCTCCCTCATCCTGTTAAATTTGAAAAAGATGATGGTTCTGTCGGCTCATTGAATGGAGATCAGAAGACGATTCAAGAGTGTTACCTCTCAGACGTTAAGCCCACTACAATAAGAAAAGATGTGGAGCTAATAGACCTTGATGATGTCAATGAACTTGAGTCTGTCCCACCAGCAGGCAGCAAGAAGAGAAAGGCCAACCAGCTCGTACCCGTCAAGAAGGAGAAGCAATAGCAATTAATGACCGGGGAACAGTAAGATGAACTCCGTCCCCAGCTGGCTCGTGAACATATTGACATCATTCTTGAAAATACCCGTCCAAAATGAACTGTTAAGGTGCGGACGATTGCCTTTGCAAAATTGGGGGCAGACTTGCACAATCTGTTGAAAGAATTCAAGGACATTTTTGCTTTTGAAGTGGAGGAGATGCTCAGCATCAGCCCAGATCTTGCTGTCAAAAAACTCGTCGTTGACCCGAAGAAAAAGCCTGTCACGCAAAAGAAACAGAATCTCGGCGAGGAGATAAGTCAGGCGGCAGCCGCCGAAGTCAAAAAGTTGTTAGACGTTTGGTTCATTCGGCAATGTTACTTCCCAGATTAGGTAGCGAATGTTGTTCTTGTCAAGAAGCCGAATGGGACCTGGGGCATGTTTGTTGATTACACTGATTTGAACAAGGCATGTCCGAAGGACAGTTACTCGCTTCTAAAGATCGACAGTCTGGTCGACTCTACAGCTAGACATGCCATGATGAGTTTTATAGATGCCTACTCAGGCTTTCACCAGATAACCTGGTGGAAAAGATCAAGAAAAGACGGATTTCCTCACTGATCAGGGGTTATTCTTTTATACAGTGATGTCGTTTGGTTTGAAAAATGCGACTGCTACATTCTAAAATATGATTAATACGATCTTCATTAACCAGATTCGTAGGAATGTAGAGGCGTACATTAATAACACGATAGTGAAATCCAAGCTACAGACGGATCACCTTGCTGACCTCCGAGAAACCTTCACCACACTTAGGCGACACAAGGTCATACTCAATCCCAAGAAGAGTGTCTTTGGTGTTGAGTCTGGGAAGTTTCTCGGAATTTTAGTTGATCAAAGGGGGATAGAGGCAAACCCAGAGAAGGTACAGGCAGTAATTGACATGAAGTCACCCCGCACTGTCAGAGAAGTACAGAAGTTAACCGGTTGTCTGGCGGCATTGGGGAGATTCCTCAGCCGGTCAGGTTACAAATGCCTCTATTTCTTTCAAGTAATTAGAAAGAAGACTATGTTCGAATGGGGAGATGATGCTAAGGCAGCATTTCAGAAATTGAAAAAACACTTGCACTCCTTGCCAAGGCTTGTAAGCCCTTTGCCCCAAGGAAACGCTTTACATGTACCTAGCCATCTCAAATCATGCTCTTAGTGCTATTCTTCTTGCTAAGAGAGACATCAATAAGCTTCCGGTCTATTTTGTTAGCCACATTCTGCGAAATGTAGAACTCCGGAACTCAACGGTTGAGAAATTTAGCCTTGCTCTGTTATGGCAATCAAGAAGTTGAAACCATATTTCTTGGCATATCCGGTGGTAGTCTACACAAACTAACCACTCAAGCGGCCAATGACAACCTTAGAGTCATCCGGCCGAATGCTCAAATGGGCTATTGAAATGCAAAGTCTTGAAATAACTTTCGAACCAAGAAAGGCAGTGAAGGGTCAAGCATTTTCCTACTTCATTGTTAAAATGACACGACCGGTAGAGCCGGAGAATCTTGACCAGGTTTGGAAGGTGTATGTAGACGGAAGCTCAACTACGAACGACTGTGGTGCTGGAATTATATGTCAGTCTCTTGAAAGAAACAAATAAAAATATTCACTACGGTTCAAGTTTCAGGCTTCAAATAATGAAGGTGAATATGAAGCCCTGCTGGCCGGCATCCGCATGTGTAAGGGAGAAGGGGCAATGAAAATTGACCCCTATTTTGACTCTTTGTTGGTCGTAAGCCAGTACCATAGTGACTATGAGGCTACCCATTTGGCTATCATCAAATACCTTCAGGCGGTCAAAATAGAGGCTGGGACGCTTGATTAATTCTACCTAAGTCAAGTGACCCGGTTAGAAAACAACCAAGCGGATGATTTGTCAAAATTGGCATCATCCGTCTCCTGGATACACCTCCGTTAGTCTTTCCGGAAGTAATGGAAAACCGAAGCATCGAAGAAGATCTCATTAGTGTTCTGGACCAAAGCTCAACCTAGATGGATGGCATCCGGGCTTACCAGCTAGACGACACTCTATAGGACACTGTAGAGTATTTTTCAACTCTCATCATTGAGCCCTATTGTGGTTCATGCTTTTAAGCGTGGCGGCGTTCCAAGGAAAAGAAGCTAGAGATAAAAGAATCGCCAACAAGTTTTAGGAACTTGTAAACCGTTCACGGGTGTGAAGGTTACACCCCATACACAATCATGGAGATCGCTAACTCCATAGTGGTCCAAAACCATGACTGGATGTTCGGGGGTGACAGTACGAATCCAACCTAAAAAAGATTGAACCCGCCCTAAATAGGCCTCTACTTAATTCTTATGATATTCATGTGTGCTTTTCGATCAACATGCATACATCAAATTAATCCTAAACCTATTTAATCTACGTTGGTTAATTATTAATGCATAATAAAATCTAATATTGGTGATCAGTTGAATTAAAATCATATTATCCTAAATCAAATTATTAATTATCTTATTAGGCGTGATTTCAAGTACAAATTCGCTTTAAACCTGCAAGAAGGGGCGTAATCAAGCAATAGCAATAAATCATGAATAATCAAGCAACATATGATTTATATAACAATCATCATCATAACAACATCATCAAAACATCGTTAATATTAAGATCCTAGGCATGATACTAAACGGATTAATAACAAATCTTAGCATGTCACTAATAACAAGATCAAAGCATTATCCTAAACAAGATACTAGAAATCATAATAATATCCTAAACATGATACGAGGAATTAAAATAATATTGTAAACATGATTTCTACTCCAAAATCGAAGAATAATAATAAGGGTGATTAAATTACTCACTTTGATGCCTCAACCTTCTTGCTATTAAAATAATACACACGGTAGTAACTTCAAGAAAGTTAAAACAATAAAGTAAATAAATCAAACCTGAATTGAAATATAGATTTGGGACCAAACCCTCAGAAATTTAACTTTTCACGTCGAGATCGAAGGCTACGTCGAGTATGGTTTGAAGTATTCGAATTTCGCGAAGGAGGTATTTTTTAGATGTATCAAGGATGTGTTTAGGCTAAGAACATGGATGATTGATAGGATTGATGATGATTGGAGCTAGGTGGTTATAGCTTATGATTGATGGTTCTAGCTGATTTGAAAATGGGGAAAATGACCTCTATTTATAAGGGAAAAAGAGAGTCAAAGCGATCAGAAAAGATCAGAATTTGAATCGGAATAGAACAACTTTCATCTCGGGGTGATAGGCATATCGTGGCGCGATGGGACTATCGCAGCGTGATGGTTCCGTCATTTTGCGATGGTTTTCTAAAGATACAAATTCGTGCGGAGTTCGATTTCCAATTGATTTGGGTTAACGAAATATCCGTACGTCTTCTATTTTGTACGAGTTTAGGATTATAAAAAAAGAGATGTTTTATTCAATATCAAATCCTTTGATCTTTATCTTTTTGGAAAGGATAAATTAGAACCTTCTAGATGATTCTAGAAGCTTGTAATGAATCCTAATTGGTTTAGGATTGGGAATAAGGTATTTGAACCCTCACATGATCCTTGGGTCGTAGGTAAGGTGGACCTAGGTCTGGTTTGGGCTTGGTTTAGTATTTTGGCCATAATTTATTCGTTTTAAGTGGGGTTTGGGCTTATAATATATCGTTGGAAAGATCTTTTCAATCCCCATCCATCTAAATAATAATTGGACTGGGATTATGGACCAAAATAATATGGTTTGGACCTTTTTATAAGTCGGACATGAATTGAATGATTTTGGGTTTAAAGACACGAAATGAATGATTTTGGTCTAAAATATTTTAGGAAAGGTTAGGGGCATGGTCGACGCTTAAGGGAACTTCACGAGACTCTTTAACTCTTTATCGAACTCATTAATTAAAGACGTGAAAGGTACTCATCACAAGGTTTGGTGTTTGGGGAGACACAATCAGGTGTCTACAGATACATACCCAGAAATGGTTGCAATGAACAAGCGTGCGACCAACATTGAAATTTGCAATGGAGAGCTATTCAAGAAGGGCTTCTTACAGCCACTCCTGAAATGCATTACCATGGAAAGGGGGCATGAAATTCCAGAAGATCTACACTCGGGTTACTACGCCTCACATATAGGCGGTAGAGCTCTGGCAGGCACAGCCTGGCGACAGGGTTATTTTTGGCCAACTTTGGAGGCAGACGCCATGGAAATGGTGAGGAAGTGTGACAAATGCCAATGATTTAGGAAACTCATACACCGTCCGACAAGTGATCTGACGACAATTCATAACCCAGTGCCATTCGCTAAATGGGGCATAGACATTTTAGGTCCATATACACCTGCGTCGGGCCAAAGGCGGTACATTCTAGTGGCTGTTGACTACTTTACCAAATGGGTTAAAGTTGAGGTTATCAAGGGCATAAAGACTAAGGATGTCATTTCTTTCATCTGGAAGAACATCATCACCCGGTATGGGGTTCCTATGTCTATGGTCTTTGACAATGGCCCTGAATTTGAGACGCTACCCTTAAGAATTGGCTGGGAGACCAGGGGATCTCTCACTGCTTTGCATCAGTTGGCCGATCCTAAGCAAACGACCAGGTTGAAGTTTTTAACAAATTTATCTCAGACGACATTAAGAATAAAATTGAGAAAGTTGACGGTCTGTGGGTTAAAGAGTTAATTCATGTGCTTTGGTCCATTAGAACAACAACAAAAGGGGAAACCGGCAAAACCCCATTGTTCATGGTATACGGCTTGAGGCCGTCTTAGCTATTGAGCTTTATGAGCCGACTCTTCGAGTTATGCTGTATGATGAAGAGGTTAACTAGGAGGATATGCGGCTGGCATTGGACTCCTTGCCAGAACGTCGGGGCAATGCCGCCTTACGTCATGAGATCTACCGTCTGAGAATGACAAGAGCCTACAATAAAAGAGTACACAAACAGCCGTTTAAAAGAGGGGACTTTTTGTTACGGAAAATGGAGGCAACCAGTAGGGCCAATTAGCAAGGAAAATTGACACCCAATTGGGAAGGCCTCTACCGGATCCATGAGGAAGTAAGAGGCGGCACCACCGGCTGGAAACACTAGACGACAGGAAGCTAGCTAGAACTTGGAATGTAGATAACTTAAAGAAGTACTACTTCTAAGACTTGTAAAAATTTTTGAAAATGAAAAGCTTAGTAATGAAAATTTGCCTTTTGTTTTAGCATGATTTTTATTTTTAATCAGATACGACTCCCTATGGAAAAAGTACCGTATGTGCTATGTACAAATGACAAATCTAACCCATCCGTCCACTCTTATAGAGTGATACATTCGACGACATCAATTCGGGTGACTTCGCTTACAGAGAGCATCTCCTATTTGTGTGGCACATTGCTCTATAAACTCGTACCATAAGCGGCCCAACCGACTACCTTAATTAGGACTAGTTTATAGCCGTTTGTTTTTGCAAAATCTAATGTGTGACCAAGACAGCTTAATCAACCGCCTGCCCTATGGGATAACAGGCGGAAGCTGGCCATTAGGTCACCTTAGATTAAAAATCCAATAATTTGTTAAATAAGACAATGTTATATAACGTCTGCAATTTCTCTAGGGCAACACAAACGGTACAAAAACGCAACTTTCCCTACGGGATAACATGCATCCACGCAAGGGGTTGACCTAGTTTAAAAAACATATTTACTAACCTACCTTTCACCCGGCTCATTAGATCGTCTGACCCTCTCAATGAGAATGAACTTGGTCAAAGCAATTCTAATAAGACAGACGTCGAAAAGATGTCTGCGCATGTTATTTTCCAAAGCAAATTTTATAAATGTACCTGGATGAATATCCCAGACGGCGAAGAATGATTCCTTATCCGATGGACAAGGAAATACCATAGGCCGTCTGGATATCCAAGCATACCATCTGCTCCTTGGACGACTTTGTACTTGGTTTGGGGCAATCACGGTAGTGATTAATTGACCTAGGAATTTTCCATACTACTTAAATTATTAAAAATTCCTAAGTCAATCAATCTACTTTTTAAAACCAACCATACAGCCGTCCAGGGGCAAGAGGGAGAGTCGGGTTGTTAGTTTTCGCATGCAATTAAGAAGTTGGTAAAATATAAGCATATATAGAAAAAATGCAAATAATTGAAAACATTGAAGCAATAGGAGCAAAACCGACATAGTCAGCAATTTCATTAAAATAGACCGACCCCATGTTCGGTGAATAAGTGAATTGTTAAACCAGTTACACCACCGGTAAAAGATGAAGATTGTTATAAAATACAACAAGTTCTTGTAACGCAAGCCTAAAATACAGATGGCACAAAGCCGGGTAAACAAATAGCAGCTTCGGCTTTGCTGAGGTGGAGGCATTGAGTCTGCCAACTGGGGCACATCAGAATTAACCGGGGGAGGCATTGTTGTGTTCACCGGTGTTTTCTTCTCCCAATACTCTTCTTCCTCTTGCTCGTCCCCGTCTTCCTCCTACTCCCCCTCAGACGCCTGTTATCCTCGTATGGAAGCGGTGTAGGCTCCTTTAGAGTTCGGGAGTTGTACACCAGATTGGCATACTTGTACCTCAGAGCAAAGACCCCCCACTCGGCACCCAGGTGAACGAGATCCCACGCAATTTTAATGTGTTCTTCGCAGTCATTCTCGTTCTCCTCGATCAGCCGGTTTTGCTCAACCTCAAGAGCTGCCTTATGATCCCCTACCGCCTTAGCCAGCTCATTTTTGTACTTGTCGACGTCTGCCGGAAGCTGGGTATTTTTAGTATCGACAACCTTGAGAGCTTTGAGGTTCGACTGAGCGTTTTTTAGCTTAAGCTCAAGGGCAGACGTTCGTTTCTAAGCCGCCTCTATCTCTTTGGTCAGCTCCTGGATGGTCTCCGCCTGAGAAAGTGACTCTGCTTTAGTTTCAATATCATTCATCATAATTCAATATTGAGTAGTGTCAGTTGCCTCAGTCGCCCAAACTTTGGCTTCCCTTACCTCCTCTGTCTTCTTAGAAAACGGAACCTTGAGCCCGTCAACCTTCAGCATTGCCTGCATAATACAAACGGCAAGATGGGCACTCAGCCGGTTTATACATGTAAAACAAGCTCAAAAATCTGAATTTAACTACGTTACCTTAGCCTGCAAGGCGGTGATGCGTTAAAAGTTGGTCGAGTGCACCCTAGGGATGGCCTCCTTCTTAGACCTTGTAATCATCTTCATCATCCTTTTGGATTACTGTTGGAGATCCGGCCATCTGGGGGAGAAACCTGTAGCATAAGGAAGTTTTCGTGAGAATGCAGCATAAGTGGCTCCAATAGCTAGATTTTCGGCTTCTTGAAGAGTCCTCCGACTGTTGATGAGATTTAGACTTGACCTACATTGGCCAAGGAAGGTCCAGTGAGGTAGTCGTACCTTGGGACACTGGCTGAAGGCTCAGATTGCCTACAGCCGCTGCAGAACTGAATGTAGCACCGAGTGGCTTGCCACTCTTTAGCGCCTTTGAGGCGCTTGGCTCTTTGGTAAGGTTGACCCCAAGACTAAATCTCTTCAAACTATTTCCGGCTGTGGTCGGACGGTCTTTTTCAGAAAGAGATGAGACCACCTGAGAGTAGGAAACCTTACTTGATTTGGAAGAGCCTTTGGCTTCGTCCTCCGGCTTCCGCTTGATCATTTTCTAAACTGATCCGGGAGGCCCCTTGTTCCCATCCTGAAAGAAAAACATCATGTCAAACACAGTCGACACTTTTCATCCAAAAAAAAACAAAAAAAAGAGAGAGAGAGAGAGAGAATAGAAAAAATATATTAACTTACCTGATCCTTCTTAACAGCCGCATGCTGGGCCTTCTTTTTCTCCAGGTTATCCTTTCGGATTTAAGCTGCTGACCTGGCAGGCATCTTGTCTTCAGAAAGCATGTTCTTGGTCGTTTCTGCAAAAAGACCGTTTGTTAGAGGAATAGACAAAGCAAGAAACAAAATTAAGCAAACAATACACACGACATAATTCAATGCCGGATGGCTATCCTACGTACGTCTGTCAAACATGGAGACCACAGGCAGACTAAAAGCACTCGTCCTTCAACCTCATGTTTTGGCACCTAATTCTTGGGCACTATTATTTGATCTTCATTTGACAAAGGCATAGTGGTGACGCTGGAAAAGTCTGGCTCCAATATCTGATCCTAGCCCTCTTCTAGGTTACGCGGCAAAACGCACTTCTTACCCAGAAGGTCAGGTTTCTTATTCCACCGCCTAAAGTTATGGTTATCTTGCCGGATGGGGAAGGAGACAAGGTAAAACTTATTTCTCCAATTTTTCCACTTTGAGCTCTTATCAAGCGTCATCAAGTATTCCGGGTAAGTGGTCAATTTAGGTAGTGCATCTTAACAAAGGCCTCCCATCCAGGCGTAATATCTTGCATCTCCCAGGCGGCAACATACCCTAAGATGTCACTCAAGAATTAGGGGTGAGTTTCCATACACCAAGTTTGAAACCCCTCAAAATAGCCTTTACGGCATCATGGAAGGGGAAGCTGGCCAAGAACGCCGCCTCATTGCAGCCGAAATAGTGATCGGCGTTCGGCTAATTTTCATCCTTAACTACATTGCCATCCTCAGGCGAAACTCGAATACCATAATCCCTAACTAGGGACGTTTACTAATGAAGGCGGTCATGTTCGCCACCATGCTTGCTCTATTCCTAGCAGACACGTGAATCCCAAATAGATCCATCTACTTAAGGTATGAGGATATTTCATCCTCCTCACAATTAGAAGCAGCCTACAGTGAGCTGCTAGTTTATTCAAACTCTGAATCAAAGCCGGAATCCCCACCGAATCTCCCTTCAGACCCTTCTAAAATAGAGTCACTTGGAGTGCTAGTTGAATTTGGAGGATGGTTAAAGACCTCGTCAGCCGGCACCTCCAACGTCTTATCTTCCCTATATTCTAGTCAGGTGCGTCATTTTAGTCCGAGCCATAGTGTTCTGCACAGAAACAGAGACGGTCGGATTCAGAGAAGAACAAGGGTATTCCAAGCACCCAGAGACGGCACCCGTAGTCTTGGACTCAGCCGTAGCAGGTGAGCGGTTGACTACTTTCCTAGGCTATGCCGTGTGTGTTGTGGTGAAGCTATTTATTCAGAAGCATACACAAACGGTAAAAAGGGCAAGAAAGAGTAAAGAGAGAGACGATTACCTCAAGAAACTTTTGTAAAGGAAGATTTGTGACAGGCGTTGACCTGCTGCATTAGACGATGATGTCAGATGGTGATAAGGAGTTTCTCCTTCTAAAATCTCTCTGCTATCTCTTTCTAGACATTTTGAAAATGTTGAAAATAAGGGGGGGTTAAAAACTTTATATATAGAGGGGTAAATTCAGGGTGCCCCTATAATTTCCCCAAAAGGTGAACAATCCCACAAGTGTCATAGGCACCACGTGGCATGCCACATCACCTCGGTGAGGGGCAAATGATTTGGGTAAAAAATACCCTAGCCACAAGGACCAATCATAAGGTGACACATGTTAACCTATGAGTTGTCCCAATGAGATCACTCAGTGGCTGACACATGGCATCCCCCCATCATTAGGGAAATGGTGGCCTTCAAGGGCCCAAATCCCGAGGCACCGTAAAAACGGTGCAGCCTAAATTACCTAGGTTATAGTAACCTAGAATGAGGGCAGTAACTCCCATGCCCTATAAATAGGGGATTTATTACCTTGGGAGAGGGATTCACACATTTAATTCTTACACCACTCATTTATTACAACAATCACTCCCTATAGTGATTCACCAGATCTCGGGATCCGAGAAGATCTTTTATATTTACTTTTTCCGCATTTATTACACTCCACCCGGTACTAACTTGAGCGTTGAAGGCGGAACTCTGAACAACCGGAGCCTCCGTTTACTTGCAGGTAGAGGCGTCAAGGATCCAGTCTTACTGACGTAACTCTCTTGCAGGACACATTAGAAAACCCCGAAACAATAGGTATAAAGAAAAAGGACAATGGAATAAAAATTAAAATAAAAAAGAGAAAAAGAAAAATCTCCAAAATCTAAAAAAAAATAAAAAAACAAGGTGAAAATAAAAAAATTGATGAATGAGGATGAAAAGAGGAAGAAAACGAAAGTTCAAAGTGTTCGGTTATTTGGTTTAGGCTTGTGGCAAAGGTTTGATTTTGGAATAGAGGCTTGATCACCCTTTGCTTCACAATTAGGCTTAGCACCAATTTAGAAAATTTTTCTACACCTTTACCCCTAGCCAAAATTACTACCCTTTTAATATTCTTTCAAACTAGGTTATTTGAGTCCCTAGTCGGTGGAGGGAGCTAGATTTCAAGCATATGGAGAGAGCATGTCTTGGTAAGATGTCGGGTTCCCTTTTGTTTTGTATAGTCTTATCTTTATTCCGGCTCCTTTGAGGAGTCATGAGATGCTACCTCCAAGGGTGGATTTAAATTTAGATGAGGGAACGCGGTAAGATTGTATGGTATGCGGGGGATGTGGTGCATGTTAGAGTTCTCTACGCTTAGCATGCCCTTGCGTCCTCACTTCAACTACGTAGGAAGCTTGTCATTCACTTATGCTTGTTGGCTTTAAAGGCTTGATTTGATTATGATTTGTGTATGATTGTTGCTTCTCCATCCTATATTTTTCTCATCTTTGGTTTGTCTTGAATACAATTTGCAAGAGTTGTGGGGTAAGCTCTTTGGAAACCCTCACGAGATCACAACTCGTCCTCATTGGCGACCTTGAGGTTTGAATGGCATGTTGCTTACGTTAAAAGAAAATTCGGCTTTTCTTTCCCTTTGCTTGTTTGAATAACTTGATCACTCTCCCGTTTTTTCTTCTTTTGCTTTGCTCGAGGGCGAGCAAAGGCCTAGCGTGGGGGAGTTTGATGAGTGACATTTATGTCACTCTTAGGGGTAGTGTTTAGGCCTTTTTCCTCTTATTTTCTTAGGTTTTTCTATCTCATTTCTCTCTTGTGGCTTTCTTATGCGCTTGATGAATGGTATGCTTATTTGCGCTTGTTTTAATGATCTTTATGCATTATTTGGTCATCCCCTCGCTCTCGTGATCTTTGTTGTCTTTTTACAGGTTCCATGGTGACCCCGAGCACGGTGGGAGGCCCCTTGGCCAAGCTTGGAAGCATGGATGAAGTCAAGGGAAGCAAAGGGAAGGAGAGAAGACTTGAAGAGATATTTCAAGAGGAGGTTTGACCAAAATTTTCAAAAGTTTGGTCAAACCAAGAAGGTTTGATCAAACGTTTCAAAAGTTTGGTCAATCTTCTAAATGAGGCAGATACGAAGAAGATTTTCTCATTTTTGTAGGAGGGGTAGAACTTCTAAGAGTTCGACTAAACCAAGAGTTGAGGAGTTCAGTCGAACCTACCCATGGTTCGGTCAAACCTACCTAGGGTTCGGTTGGACCTTCTCTTGATTTCAGCCAATTTGTACAGACTATTTAAGCCACTTTCTTAGAACGATTTTGATCATCTTGTATTATCTTAGCATAATCTAGTTTTCTTAGCGTAATCTAGAGAGAGAAACACTCTTAGCTTAGCTTTATAGAGAGAGAAAGTGAGATTTTCACCATTGTTGATGCTTGGATTTTGAAGAGGAAGATCATCTTTGCTTGTAAACATTCATCTTCAATCAATGAGAATTCTGTTACTCATTTCTCTTTACTTTTTTTAGTTGAATTTGATTTGCTTAGTTTTAATCTTCTTGTTTGCTTATTACTTTTAATATTTGCTTAGTTTTGATGCTTGTTGATTTGATGATTGATCTTGTTATTAACATGATTTGTGAGTAGTTCACCCTACTAAGGGGATGGTGATGGTGTAGTTGGATCTTAAGCATGTTCTAGGTTAGAAATTGAGTTGATTGTGAATGAAATGCTTTGTATTCCATGTCTTACTAATTGCTTCTCTTGAGTGGCCAATCATTAGTTGCAATTGGGGGGATTGAACTAGGTTATGGCGATAGCGTGACTTAGGAATATCCATTGAATGATTTTGCTTGAATAGTACCTTGATTTGCGTAGCTTATGATGATATTGTAGGGTATTAGTTGAATTAAGAAAGCAATTGACCCCGATAAGTGGTTAGATTGTGCCTTAAAATGATTGATATGAGATGCTTAGTTCACATTTGAATATGATTTCATGCCTTGTTATGCTTGAGTGAATGCTTACCTAATCCATTCCCTTAGTGCTTTAATCACCTTGCTTCTAGTTCATTTTGTTCCTTGTTTTAGTAGCTTTAGATAACTCGTTTCCTTTTCTGAGTTAGCTTAATTGTTGGTAATGAACGTGGTGTTTTAGCTTCTCCCTAAGATGACCCTTGACTTACCACTAGACTTGTATTCAGTGCTTAGGTTTAGGTTTATAAATTTGTGTTTGATTAGGGGTGTTTTAGTTTCAACGACCTAAAATATCCTTGATCATATGCGCATAGAAATATTTGTGTATACGTAGTATCATGTTAGGAATGTAAAGTATATTTCAAATGATGAATTAGTAGCATGTTCGGTTGACTGAATGCTTGGATTGGATGTTGTTTGAAAATAAATTATTATGTAAGCATGTGAATATGTTATTTGAGGCATGATACAAGTAGAATATGTATGAATCATGGAAGTATGTTTTATTTTCAAGTATTAAGGAAGCATGAATTTAATAAGCAAGGCATAAATGTGTTTAAAAGAGCTAAAGTTAGAATTATTGAGCATGATTCAAGATTTTATTCTCACCCATATATTTTTGGAGTTGAGACAAGAAGTTTTATTTTAATCTGAGATTGAGTCAAGGAAGTTTATTAGTGCATCTCATGCACCAAGGTAGTAATAGTGCAATTTTGTGCAAAAGACTAGGCAAGGAACCTTAATTAAAATAAATAATATGTGCTCACCAATTAATATCAGAATGAAATGGAATTGTGTGTTGATTATTGTTATGTTTATTCTTGATTTGTTGGTTGGAGTCATCACAAGTTAAATTGGTAAATCACGTATAGTGTAAGAGGATATGCACCAAAACTCTTGGACCTTATACACCTAGAGTATGAACATATGGGGGGAGTTATGGGGTTTTATATTTAACCATAGCTTCTACAGGAGTACAGGACGTTATACTTTCTTTTATTATTAATGCGCTGGAATTCCATCACAAGTGTGACATAGTAGGTGCCAATTGGGGTAGCTCCCTAATTAAAAACTCAATATTTTAATGGGCTATCTTTAAGGAAGGAACCTCGTTCGACACGTAATCCAAAGCTATTTATTAATAACTAATATTGCTAGTAATGAGTCAAAGGTACGTTGACTTGTGAATTGTATGGTGAGCATGCTTTATTTATTATTATTTTTAGGATAATCATGTTAGTGTGGTGCATATGTACTTAGCTTTTGCTGATTTGTACTTTTGTGTTTGTATTTGGTTTTCCTTTGGATTAGCCCTACTATGACCCATTTACATGTTTAGTAAAGTGGTTGAAATAAAGAGAAAGTGATAAGTACTTGAAGCATGAAGGGAATGAGTGTAGAGAGTTATCTGTTATGCTTTCTTAGTTTTATATTTTTAAATTATTGATTATTATTTATGGACTAACATTGTTATGTTTTATTTTAAGTGGTTTTAGATGGGCCATGTTTATATTGATTCCAATTTGTGGATATTTTAATTTACTTATATTTTGAGGTTGTGAACTTACGTTATTTATTTTAAAAAGTTGATTTTTAAATTAGACTTCCGCTGTGTGACTTTGAAAATAGCCTTAGCTGTTATCACAGTGGCGGTAATATTTTGGTTATTTCCTAAAGTGAGTTTTATTTACAGTAAAAAGAGTATTTTAAAAGGAGGAAATTTCCAGGGTATTACAACAGTTGTCTATGCTAAGTACGGGCCAGACTTACAAAATATTTTGAAATAGTTCAAGGACATTTTTTGCTTTTAAAGTGGAAGAGATGTCCGGTATAAATCCGGATCTAGCTGTCCATAAACTCGCAGTTGACCCAAACAAAAAGCCTGTTAGGAAAAAGATAAGGAATCACGATGAGGAGAGAAGTCAAGCGCCCGCCGCTGCAGTTAAGAAGCTGTTAGACGTTGGGTTCATTCGGCAGTGCTTTTATCCTGAACGGGTTTCCAATGTTGTGTCAGTCAAAAAGTCGAGTGGTACTTGGCGCATGTGTGTCGATTACACATACTTGAACAAGGCATGTCCGAAGGATAGTTATCCGCTTCCAAAGATCGACAGTCTGGTTGATTCTACAGCCGGACATGCCATGATAGCTTTATGGATGCCTATTTAGGGGTTCACCAGATACCCTTGTGGAAAAAAGATTAAGAAAAGACGGGGTTCGTCACAGATCAAGGGTTATTCTACTATACGGTGATGCCGTTTGGTTTAACGAACGCGCCGGCTACATTCCAGCGCATAATAAATGCAATTTTCATAAATCAGATAAGCAGGAATGTTGAGGCGTGCATTTATGATATGATAATCAAATCCAAACTATAAGAGGATCACCTTGCTGATCTCGGAGAAACATTCACCACAATCACGTGGCATAAGCTCATGCTTAATCGCAAAAAGTGTGTCTTTTGTGTTAAGTCTAAGAAGTTTTTTGGATTCTTAATTAGTCAAAGGGGGATAGAGGCAAATCCATAGAAAGTCTAGGCGGTCATTGACATGAAGTCGCCCCGCATTGTCAGAGAAGTACAGAAGTTAAACGGTTGTCTGGCGATATTCGAGAGATTCCTTAGCCATGTGACAAATGCCTCTATTTCTTTCAAGCCATCAGGAAAAAGACTATGTTTCAATGGAGATATGAGGCTGAGGCGTCATTTCAAAAATTGAAAGAACATTTACAATCCTTGCCAAGGCTTGTAAGCCCTCTGCAAAAGGAGATATTTTATATAAATTAAGCTGCCTTAGATCATGCTCTTAGTACCGTTCTCCTTGTTGAGAGAGACGATAATCAGCTCCTTATCTATTTCGTTAGCCATATTCTTTGGAATTGAGAGGTCTGGTACTCGACGATTGAGAAATTTGGTGTTGCGCTCTTTAAAGTAGTCAAGAAGTTAAAACCTCACGTCTTGGCACATCCAGTGGTGGTTTATACATATTAGCTTTATAAGCGGCCAATGACAACCTTAGAATCGTCCGGCCGTATGATCAAAGAGGCTATTGAAATTCAAAGTCTGGAAATTACCTTCGAACCAAGTTAGGCGGTGAAAGGTCAGCCGTTTGTCGTCTTCATCGTGGAAATGACACGTCCGGCTGAGTCGGAGAATCTGGAATAAGTTGGAAGGTTTATGTAGACGGGAGCTCTACTATGAACGGATGTGTTTATTGGATTATATGTTAGTCTCCTGAAGGGGAAAAATATGAATATGCACTACGGTTCAAGTTTCAAGCTTCAAATAATGAAAACGAATATGAAGTCCTGCTAGCTGGCATCCGTATGTGCAACGTGGCAAGGAAAAAGAAAATTGACACCTGCTCTGATTCACAGTTGTTCGTTAGCCAATATCATGGTGACTATAGGCCATCCATCGGGCTACGATCAAATACCTTTAGGCGGTCAAAATTAAGGCTAAGACACTTGACGAATTTCATTTAAGTCAAGTGCCCCGGTCAGAGAACAATCAAACGGATGCTTTATCAAAATTGGCATCCTCCGCCTCTTGTGACACACCTGAAAGAAAAGGTGTCATTCGAACATGTGTATTATTTCATTAGAGGGTTCGGAATCAATTAGAAAGCTTATTATTTAGTGAGGTCAAGTGATCGGAATGCCTAGTTGGAAGCCTCTTCCGAATAGTAATATTAGTGTACAATTAATATTACGACTTGCTCTTAACTGAACCCTTCGGGTCACACCCAATCGTGTAATCGAATCAAAGCGACGAAACCGAGCGTCGTGCGTCGAGTCGATTTTAGGAATCGACAAAGACGAGAAAAATTAACTAAATAATATATCGTGCTAAAATTTTGAGGATAGCTGATAAGTGTCATTTATGTTACTATTTTTTAGGAGTTTCTAGTTAGTTTTTCATTGTTTTGATATATTTTTACTTGGTTTTAATAAGGTTATATTCATTTGTCGTGTTTGCATGTGAAATGTCATTGTTGATCAATTTTGGCTTTTCCTGCATATTTTTGGTTGCTTCTTACATAGGATTAAACTTTATTGGTTTATTCTTATGCTTGGAAACACTTGGATAAGTTCATTGCTCAAGATTGAAGAAATATAAAACATAAAAGAACAAGTAATGAAGAAAGGTGCAATTGATTTGCAAAGATCGAAATTCAAACGCCTATATCGTTTGATCTACAAAACATTTCTGATTGATTCTAAATGGAGATGAAAGCTTATCTTATTAGCTTTCCAACGACAGGTCATATGCTCAATTTCGATGTAAAACGAGGGAGTAATGTTCGTTTGAAGCTGAGCAGTTTTGTCCAACGCGAAGGAGCGGGCACGCAGTCTAAGAGGAGCGCCCGCTCCAAACTTTCTGGAACAATTCTGCTTCTAACTGTTGCAGCTAGGAGCGCCCGTGCACTAATGCTGGAGCGCCCGTGCTCTAACGCTGGAGCGCCCGCTCCTATAAGTGCTGCTCGACTTTTTGCGGAGCTTCATAGGCAATTTAGTAAGGGGTATAAATAGATTTTTTGCTCATTTTAGAGCGGGAATTCATTTTTTCAGTAGTTTTTTTAGGTTAGTTTTAGGTTTTAGAGAGAGAGAAACTCTTAAATTTTGGAGAGAGAAAGTGAGAAACACAATGGTTTTCATGGTTTTGGATAATCAAAGGAGGACTTTGATGATTTGAAGATCTCCATTTTAGATCAATGAGCATTTCTTAATCTCTTTTCTCTTTATGCTTTATTTAATTGCTTTCATCATGTTTGAGTAGTTTCCCTTCTACTAGGTGTTGAGTGAAGCTTTGTTATGATTATTTGAGTTATTTGAGATAAATTTGATGATAATTGTGTGATTAAATTAATTAAATTGATGATGGCATGTTGATTGTTTTAGATTGATTAATCTCCCATGATAGAAAACTTTACTGCATATTTATTCTAGTTTGACAAAAGATTGTGAATTAGAGTTGATATATTTGATTGCATTTTGGGTAAATTTCTTCTATGCACCTAGTCAATGAGGGATCTAAGCTAGGAATTTGAGAGATTACTTTTGAGTGTAGTTAATTCTCATTTTAATTCTTTCTTTACATGAATGATTATCAAATGGATTCTCATTAGCTTATTAATTGTTTAAAATGGATCTTTTCCTTTTGTAGACTTTATCATACCTTGTTCTTTATATGTGTTTTAGTGTAGTTGTAGTATCCTTTATCCATAAACCGACTTCGGCATAGCTTAAGCATTAGGTTAAGAACAATCTAGCATTACCGTTTCTTGTGGTTCAATTCCAATCTTGCCACTAGACTTGGTCAGGGGTTAGTTTTAGGATTTACAAATTTATTTGACCGTTAGGAGGTTAGTTATCGTGTCCAAAATGGCACCGTTGCCGGGCGTGCACCTCCTCAAGAGCGGGCGCTTCTGTAAAGTTTACATAATTCTTCCATGTTTCTGATCCTGTGAGGAGCGGGCGTGCACCTGAGCCGGAGTGGGCGCTCCTAGCTGGTTTGCTAGTATTTGCCTCAACGAGGAGCGGGCGCGCATCTTGCGAGGAGCGGGCGCTCCTACCTGGAGTTTTGAATCTGCCAATCTTTTGAAGAACATGGGAGCGGGCGTGCAAGATTATGGAGCGGGCACTCCTACTTCTGGAGGAGGCGCTACTGACTGGGGATCCGGGTTACTTTTGACGGATTTTCCTATGTAATTCGGGGAGTATAAATACTACCCCTTTAGTTCATTTTTAGGAGGGCAAGCAGTAGAATAGTTTTCAGCAAACTTCCTCTTAGTTAGCACCTTAGTTCATTAAATTAGTTAATGATTTAGTTTAAAAACTCTCAAATCTAATCATTGTAGAAGCAAACTTCAAGGTTCATTCTAGATTTTCAGCATTTATTTAACATTTGAAGCTTCAATAGCAACTTCTTTCACTTGTCTCTACTTATTTTCTGATTTTATTTTGTTATTGCTAGTCACTTGAATCTCTCTTAATCTTGATAAATTGTTATTGCATGTTAGTTTTATCCATAGTGAATCACTTTCTCCCAATTATTGAACTACTTAGAATCCCAACTTGGAACTTTGCATGTTATTCACAATGAATTGTGAGTAGTCCTCCTTGCTAGGGGTTGGGTGAAACTCAACCTAATGGTTAATTAAGTAAACTTGGGGGAAGTATTGATGTTTGATTTGTGATTAATATGAGATTGCTTGTTAGTTCTTCATGATAGGGGTAGCTACCCTTGAATTTGGAGCTTGATGGCATGTTATGCTTAGTTTGACATGGAAATGTAGATTAAGTATGTCGTTACTTATTGCAATTTGATTATGTATCTCCTATTGCTAAACTAATGAGGGATCTAAGTTTAGGAGTGTGAGTTGTTTTCCTAATTGCATGAGGTTGGTCTTACTTATAGTCCTTGCTATCTCTTGTCTCTTTTACTCTCAATATGCCTAATTGCCATGGTTAAGTGGATCCCATTCCTTAGTGCTTTTAAATACTTGGTTTAGAACAATAGTTTGTTTGTCTACTCGACGAACCTCCAATCAACAAAAGTCTTCGAACTAGCTTGCGTATTAATATCTTTAGTGATTATATCCCGTTCCTTGTGGACCGAACTCTTACTTATCATTGTTCTTGATTTGTGTGATGTTTGCTTATAAATGTGTTTGAATGAGTGTCGAATGTGCGACCGTTCTAATGCGCATCAAAATGGCGCCGTTGCCGGGGAAAGGTGTCAATGCTTGATTGGTTTTTATTGCTTGATTCTAGGTCATTGTGTATACTTTTGTTTTTAATTTTTTGTAATTTATTTTTTTGTTTGTTTGATTTTTTTTGTTAAAAAAAAATAAAAAAATTGCATGTTTCTCATTTCCTCAATATGATAATGAGCCTTTTTGTGACTGTTTCAATAGACTTGAGGGATTTGTAGATCATATTTGTTGTAGTCTTTGGGAGGCTTGTGAGATTTGTTATTTTGGTTTGAATGAGCAAACTAGGGATATTGTTAAAAGCATGTATAATGGTGAATTTAGAGCATTATCAATTGATGATGCTTAAGATTTTTATGTATGGTTTGCAAGGGATGTTTATAATAGGGGTAATCATGTTTCTAATATTGATGTGCAATGTGTCGATTCTTCTAATGTTATCATGAATTCCCATGATTTGTCACATGAACCCATTAGTGAACCTAGCACAAATTACTTCAACTCTATTTCCCCTATTGTTCATGATGATGAGGTGCATTCGAATGTTGATGAGCATGGTGTGTTTCAATATTCTTCATTATTTAGCATTCCTTCTTGTGATGTACCTTTTTCTCCTAATAATGAATCTTATATGCTTGATTGTGCCCCCTCTCCTTATGATGCTGATTATACTCATCCTTCTAATGTTGATGCTTACAATCTTGGTTATGATCCTTCTCCCCTTGTTAACCCTCAATTTTCATCATCTTATGAGTCTGTGATTGATTATTTAGAATCCCTTATTAGGTGTGTTGAGCTTGATTCTACTTTTGGGCCAAGTAAGGAGTTATTTTTAAATTCTCAGAGAAGTCAATTAGAGATGATGAATAGGAGTGAAGAGCGTATTGAGAAGGTAATAAGGAGAAAGGAAGAGCTAGAAAGCCAATTGTCATCTTTGTTGCATGATCTTGAATCTTTCAAATCCCATGTGTGTATTGAAGATGATGATGATGATGTTTTTTGTGCAATCAAAAGAGTGTGAGGAAGACAATAGTGAGCTTTTGAGTGAAGGAAAGAGAGTTGAGAATTAATTAAATAATGATTTTGTGAATCCAAACCCCCTTTCTTATTTTGATGAAGTGCATGTTTGTGATTCTTCTATTCATGAGTATTTGGACTCATTTGAGGTTATGTCCCATATATTTTGTGAGGTTCAAATGAAAAACCATAGCTTTTTGAGTGAGTTCATTGAGAATGCTTCATGGGAAAGAGATGAGTTTGAGATGAATTTGCATCCATTCATGCATGGTTTTGAGATCTTGGGCTTTGTGATTTCTAAGGGAAATGTTGTTTATCGTTGTGATAGGGAGGATAAGGTTGTTTCTCTTGGAGATTGGTTGTTTGAGGGAGATGTAGATCATGAATGTTCATCTATTGAAAATTCAACGAATAATTTTCATTCCCTTATTAGTGATGTGAGGCAAGGTGGTGAAAAAGAGATCATTTGTGAGACCATTTCTCCTATCCCCCCACCTCATCATATTCCATTTTCAAGAAAATTTGATCATATTCCCTCCTATCCCATGTCACTCCCTTCTTTTCTCAAAGAGCCTATTGGGGACCCTCCTTCTATTTGTAATATTCAAGCTCCACACTCATCGATTATTGAGGAAAAGGGTGATTTTGCCACCAAAAAACATTTTAAGGAGAGTTTGCCTTACTTTTCTTCTTCTTCTTCTTCTTCTTCTTCTTCTTCTTCTGTTGAATTTTCTTTTGATTCTTCTTCTTTTTCTTGGTATTTCTCTCCTCATTTGCGTGCACTTTGCGTGCACTATCCTTGTGCACGTTATATTCCCGTCATTTTCTTACCTTCTTTCTTATGAAATGTGTAGTAGTGCATTTGACAAGCTCTTGCGATCATTGCAATATTATTTACTAGAACGGTCAAGCTTGGATCTTAAGCAAGCCTTTCTCGGGAAGTAACCCCGTTTTATTGCTTTCATTCTCGTTTCTTTTTAGAATAGGTTTTGACTCATGGAAATTTTTTTTGTGCTATGTGCTAGGTACATAACTTGATATATTCTTATGCATTGGTTTAGATCAAGAATCAAGGAAATTTGACTCCACTTTTTCTAGCACATGGAAAACAAGATTCAATTTTAGAGGTAGTCAGCTTCAAGAAGGTTTAATTGGGTCATTTGCGGGTATTTACACCTATCTAATATCCTGTAATATCCTTCCTTTCTCTTCCTCTAATGATTTGTGGGTTGTTGGACATATGTTGGTTGGTTGGATGACTTTCTTTCTTTTCTCCTCCCATGGATTCTTTGGTTTAAAGTTTGAGCATGTTGCCTCATTCAAGTTTGGGGGAGGGTATTCTATCATGTTTTTGATTCATATATATTCCATGCACATTTGTATATGCATTTCCAGTTTCTGTATTTTAAAAATTCCAAAAAGGTTTTGTTTCTATCAAGGCAAATTTGCAATGTGTTTTGTTTTGTTCTTACTTTGGACATAATACGCTTGGACTTGTATTCTTGAATGTCTTTATTCCTAAATTTCAGAGGTGTGCACGGTTTGAGAATGTGTTAGGTTGACTCTAGGATATGATATGCTAAGGTAGTTGGTTAAGGACTTTGGGACCATGAAGCCCTAGTTCACTTGCTTGTGGTAAGATGGATTTGCTCTCTATAGTGGATATGAAGACAAGAGTGAGTTATTGCTATCCCTAGTGAGGTATAATATTCAAGCCTTCATCATATTTTGTTGAGCGGCATATTTGGATCCTTGGCTATTGCATTCTCATATCTAGAACTTGACTTTTAGCTCCCAAAATCGCGACTGAGCCACTTTAGGGGATGACAAAGGCATTTCTTCGGGGTTCTTATATTTCTTTATATAAGATAGATTTTCTATTTTTAGATTTGGTTTGCATTTGCCCCTCTTGCTAGCCCTTTTGAGCCATATACCTTCTTTTCTCTAGCCACAATACAAGTCTTGAAGCCTTGGTTTCACTTTCTACCTTTAGTTTTGTGAAGCAATTTAGTTTTCGAGATTGTTTTATTGTTTATGGTGCAAGTTTACAATGATGAGTTTATTTACAAAGCAAGTATGTGTTGTTTATAAGTTTGTGCATAAAAGCAAATGCATTTTGAGAAAAAGCCGTCCAAAGTTAAAAGAGGCAAGGACATTAAATGAAAAAAGGAAAAGCTTGAAAAAAAATCGAAAAAAAAGTAAAAGAAGAACGAAAAGCACAAAAAGATTTTGTTATAGTTGTTTTTTTTCCCTATTTTTGTTATTTTTATGTTAAATAAGCCTGGGGGAAATTTATTTTATGAGCATAGTTGGTACTTTTGTTTTGGATTTGTTTGGATCTTATGGAAAAAGTTTCACTCGGGCTTCACATGTAGGTTTACCACCAATTTCAAAAGTTTTCCACACCTTTACTTTCCTAGCCTATATATTACAACCTTGAAAGTCCTTTTGATCCTAGACGGTTAAGTCATTTAATGGTGGTGGGAAATAGGAATCAAGCCTATAGAGCGAGTTTGCATAGCCAACATGTTGGGTAACCTTCTCATGTTTTGAATTTCTTACTTATTTTCTAGTTCCTTCGTGGAATCATGAGAATCTAACTTGAAAGTGGATTTGAAACTTGTAGAGAGGACGTGGTTTGATTGGTTGGAACAAAAGGTGGAAAGTGTTTCCGTTAGTTCTCTATGCTTAGCATATGTTATGTTTCAATCAACCTTGGACATCTTAGGACGTGCATACCTTTATTTTTTTTTAGAAAGATTGACATTCTTTAGTGCATATTCCATCATAAAAGTCCACTCAAGAACGTTTGTCTCTTTTACTTCAATTTATTTTATTTATTTATTGCTTTGCCTTGATTTTTGTCAAGAGTTATAGGTTAAACTCTTAGGATACCCTTACGAGAGCATACTCGTACTCTAGAGCGATCTAAGGGGTTTAAAGTGCTTGATGCATACGCTAAATGTATTCATGATTCCTACGAAAGTGAGTTAGTGTATATTCTTTCTCTTCTAGTTTTATTTGTTAAAATAAAATATATCGTTTTCCCTTGTGTTTGTTTTGTTTTGCTCGAGGACGAGCAAAAGTTAAGCTTGCGGGAATTTTGTAAGTGTCATTTATGTCACTATTTTTTAGGAGTTTCTAGTTAGTTTTTCATTGTTTTGATATCTTTTTACTTGGTTATAATAAGGTTTTATTTCATTTGTCGTGTTTGCATGTGAAATGTCATTGTTGATCAATTTTGGCTTTTCTTGCATATTTTTGGTTGCTTCTTGCATTATATTAAACATTATTGGTTCATTCTTATGTTTAGGAACACTTGGATAAGTTCATTGCTCAAGATTGAAGAAATATAAAACATAAAAGAACAAGTAATGAAGAAATGTGCCCTTGATTTGCAAAGATCAAAATTCAAATGCCTATATCTTTTTATCTACAAAACATATTTGAGTGATTCCAAATAGAGATGAAAGCTTATCTCAAGATCTTTCCAACGACAGGTCATATGCTCAATTCTGATGTAAAATGAGCTGAGGGAGTTATGTTCGTTTGAAGCTGGGCAGTTTTGTCCAACGCAAAGGAGCGGGCACGCAATCTAAGAGGAGCGCTCGCTCCAAACTTTCCGGAACAATTCTGCTTTTCACTGTTCCAGTTAGGAGCGCCCATGCACTAATGTTGGAGCGCCCGCTACTATACGTGCTTCTCGACTTTTTGCGGAGTTTCCTAAGCAATTTAGTAAGGGGTATAAATAGATTTTTTGCTCATTTTAGAGTAGGAATTCATTTTTTTAGTAGTTTTTTTTAGGTTAATTTTAGGTTTTTAGAGAGAGAAACTCTCAAATTTTGGAGAGAGAAAGTGAGAAACACAATGGTTTTCATGGTTTTGGATGATCAAAGGAGGAATTTGATGATTTAAAGATCTCCATTTAATATCAATGAGCATTTCTTAATCTCTTTTCTCTTTATGCTTTATTTAATTGCTTTCATCATGTTTGAGTAGATTCGCTTTTACTAGGTGTTGAGTGAAGCTTTGTAATGATTAATTGAGTTATTTGAGATAAATGATGATATTTGTGTGATTAAATTAATAGAATTGATGATGGCAAGTTGTTTATTTGGATTGGATTGATCTCCCATGATAGCAAACTTAATTGCATATTGGTTCTAGTTTGACAAGGGATTATGAATTAGAATTGATATATTTGATTGCATTTTGGGTAAATTTCTTTTATGCACCTAGTCAATGAGGGATCTAGGCTAGTAATTTGAGAGATTACTTTTGAGTGTAGTTAATTCTCATTTTAATTCCTTCTTTGCATGAATGATTATCAAATGGATTCTCATTAGCTTATTATTTGTTCAAAATGGATCTTTTCCCTTAGTAGACTTTATCATACCTTGTTCTTTATATGTGTTTTAGTGTAGTTATAGTGTCCTTTATCCATAAACCGACTTCAGCGTAGCTTAAGCATTAGATCAAGAACAATCTAGCATTACCGTTTCTTGTGGTTCGACTCCGAACTTACCACTAGACTTGTTTAGGGGTTAGTTTTAGCATTTATAAATTTATTTGACTGTTAGGAGGTTAGTCAATGACCTAATTTCCACGCGTCTAAAAATCTCCCGCTGTAGTCGCCACATTTTGATGGGCGTTTGAACGGTCGCACATTCCACACTCATTCAACCACATTTATATGAAAACATCTCACAAACTAAGCACAATGATAAGTAAGAGTTCTGTCCACAAGAAACGGGATATAATCGCTAAAGATCTTAACACGCAAGCTAGTTCGAAGACTTTTGTAGATTGGGGGTTCGTCAAGTAGACAAACAAACTATCGCTCTAAACCAAGTAATTAAAAGCACTAAGGAATGGGATCCACTCAACCATGGCAATTAGGCATATTGTGAGTAAAAGAGACAAGAGATAGCAAGGACTATGAATCAGACCAACCTCATGCAATTAGGAAAACAACTCACACTCCTAAACTTAGATCCCTTATTAGTTTAACAATAGGAGATACATAATCAAATTGCAATAAGTAATGACGTACTTAATCTACATTCCATGTCAAACTAAGCATAACATGTTATCAAGCTCCAAATTCAAGGGTAGCTACTCCTATCATGAAGAACTAACAAACAATCTCATACAATCAATTTAATCACAAATCAAACATCAATACTTCCTCCAAGTTTACTTAATTAACAATTAGGTTGAGTTTCACCAAACCCTAACAAGGAGGACTACTCACAATTCATTGTGAGTAAACAAGGAGGACTACTCACAATTCATTGTGAGTAACATGCAAAGATCCAAGTTGGGATTCTATGTAGTTTAATAATTAGGGGAAAAGTGATTCACTATGGATAAAACTAAATTGTAACAACAATTTATCAAGATTAAGAGAGATTCAAGTGACTTGCAATAACAAAATAAAATCAGAAAATAAGTAGAGACTAGTGAAAGAAGTTACTATTGAAGATTCAAATGTTGAAAATCTGAGAATGAACCTTGAAGTTTGCTTCTGCAATGATTAGATTTGAGAGTTTCCAAACTAAATCATCAACTGATTTAATGCACTAAGGTGCTAACTAAGAGGAAGTTTGCTAAAAACTATTACACTGCTTGCCCTCCTAAAAATGAACTGAAGGGGTAGTATTTATACTCCCCGAATTACATAGCTTAGGGAAATCCGTCAAAAGTAACCCGGATTCCCAGTCAGGAGCGCGCGCTCCAGAAGTAGGAGCGCCCGCTCCATAATCTTGCACGCCTGCTCCCCTGTTCTTCAAAAGATTGGCAGATTCAAAATTCCAGGGAGGAGCGCCCGCTCCTCGCAGGATGCGTGCCCACTCCTCGTTGAGGCAGATTCTAGCAGAACAGCTAGGAGCGCCTGCTCTGGCTCGGGTGCACGCTCGCTCCTCACAGGATCAGAAACATGGTAGAATTATATTAACTTTGCAGGAGCGCCTGCTCCAGAGGAGGTGCACGTCCGCTCCTCCAGGAGCGGCCTCTCCCTTCATTGATTGTTTGCTCTAGGTTCTTCCACGAGCTTTGTTTGCTTGTCAAAGCTAGTCTTATACCTGCAATCATGGAAAAACACATACAAAGAGGTGGCAAAGCCAAAATAAAACATTTATATACAAAAAAGGGGGGGGGGGGTAGAAAAAGGGGAAAAGATTACAAAACCGGGTTAAAATCACCACAATCAGTGGTCAAATAAACCACTTATCAAATCCCCCCAAGCTAGCCAATTTCTTGTCCTCAAGCAATTCACCTAACATAAAACAACCCCATTGATTAGTTTGCACAAAGAAAAGCACATGCATAGATAAAAGAATCCTTAAGCAATAAAACTTGAGCATGAGGTATATGCCTAAGATCTACCACAATCATGACTAACCAAGGCCTAGCTAACCTTCCCGAAAATACTCAACTTAAGCCTATTCAACAAATATTACCGCGTCCCCATCACAAAGTTCAAATCCCCCCTAATGGTAGTGTCTCATGACTCCTCGAAGGAGCCGGAAAAACATAACAATAGCGGGTTTTAAAATGCTCGACATCTTAATGAAAAAGTACCCTTTTCATAGGCTTGTGAACCAACTCCCTCCACCGACGATGGCTTCAACTACTCTTTCTATCAATACACAAAAATATGAGGATCTCGACACCAAGTTAAGGCATAGAAGAAAACTAAAAGAGCTTGTATTTGATTCCAAGCTAAAATGTAAACCATAAAGTACAACCCTAAGTAAGGCTCTAACTTGATCTTCAAATACAACTATGATCATACTCTAACACTAGGCGAAAAACCCCAATCCCCACCGGTTCAAACCACACATTCCCCACTGGTTTTGAACCGGTTTTGATTTGGGGGGTGCTAAATCCCAAAAGATTTCCCACCGGTTCAAAACCGGTGGCAAAAACCACTTTTCCCACCGGTTTTGGAGTGAACCGGTGGCAAAAACATCCGATTTAGCAAATGCCTGGAAGACTTTTCCCACCGGTTTTGGAGTGAACCGGTGGCAAAACCATGAGATTTCCCATCGGTTAACACATTGAACCGGTGCCAAAAGTCCCCAAAAATATTTTTTTAAAAAACTTTTAGCACCGGTTCTTTGCCAAAACCGGTGCCAAAAATGCTTCAAAAAAATAAATTTTTTTTTTCATTTTTTTCACTTAAATTGTACCAAATACTTATATATAATACTAATATACATAAAACACATATATTTTGTTCAATAACTTGTAATATTACACATTAAAAACTGAAAAAAAAAACATATAGCTGTTTTGCTGGGCCTGGTGCTACAACGTTGTGAACGATAGTGCATGTCAACAAGATAATTATAAAAGCTGCCCTGAACACCTCCGATAACTCCAAGAACTATCACAGCCAGGATATCATAACTACTGCTGTTCTGCTTCTGCTACTGCTACTGCTGTTCTGCTACTGCTTCTGCTACTATTGTTCTGCTTCTGCTACTTTGTGTTCTGCTTGCTGTTCTGCTATTGTTATTCTGCTACTGCTTGCATTGCTTTGCTTTGTAAATCCATGTTAGAACTCCTTGCTTTGTAAGAACATGTGATTTGATGGTCCAATCTGAATGAATAATAATCTGTCTACTTGATTAAAAGTTCACCTATGAACTTCTGTATTACAGCACCTATAAGCCACGTGTTTTGCATTTTAAGTCACTATATCGTCAATCCTGCTAACTCCCTCCTAAATCCATCATTTATAAATCGATTTTCTCTATTTCTGTAAGAAGGAAAGAAAGCATGTGTTAGTGGCAACATATCTTTTTTAAAATACATCTAAGATTAGCTTTTAATAGATGACATCAGTAATTGGACCTCTTTATATTATCAGGGTAATCATTGCAAAGAAATAGCTAGCAAGGCTTACAAAATTAGAGGGTTCTTCAATCTAGAATTGAAGTTGAGAGCATTTGTATAGTGTTCAAAAAGAGAATGTATATAGTTATATATAGAAAACTAAGGCTGAAGAAAACAACTTTTTTAATAGTAGAAGGGAGAGGGAAAAGGGTAGGAACTGTAAGAAAAGGTAAATTATTAAGCATACCTGCAGCCAACTCTGATCATAGACCAACATAAAGCCGTCCATGTGAAAAACAAGGGGTGTTTAAATATAGGGCAACCTGGGATAGAGATTGGCCTTCAGCATTATTTATAGTCATGGCAAAAATAAGCTTAATAGGGAACTGTTTCCTCTTAAATTTAAATGGATAGTTTAATGTCTCAGAAAAATAAAAGAATCTAAGCAAACCAAACCGGAAAAACAACCAAGGGAACAAATCATCACAAAAGCTTAATAAAACGAACCCCCTGATAACACAGTACTCAAATTAGATCTTTCCTATTCAATGCCATACTATACAAATTAAACAACAACAAACCTAATTTGTAATTTGAGTAGCCAAATCATATAAAATGCACCAAACAAAAACCATTTTAACCAACAAATAGTAAAGTCTGAATTTTTCAAACTAAATTATCATTAGCAAGCATCATTCTGAGTATCACTGTACAATCCAATATGATTATAAAGTCTAGCATCATAGTAGGGTAGTTTGAAATCTGTTCAGTTTTTGGTGTCCAGAATTAGCAGATTTAGCTTAATATAGGTTCAGTAATCAAGGTTCATTTGTTAAAGTACACTGTATAATTAAAAAAAAAAAGTTGCCTCTGAAACACCATATACTTATAGGCAAAAGAAAATGAAGAGAAGACAATAAGACTCTCCAAAACCAAACCACTCTATATATAACCAAAGAGAAAAGAGCAACACAACAATTTCACAATTAAATAGAAAGCCAATAGTACAAAAACAAAACAGCAAGCATTAAAATCAGGAACAAATTACATTGTCATCCTACACTAAATAGTGTTACTATGGGCAAGCTACCCTAAAATAGTCCTTATAGCCTTTCATTGTCTACAATTTACAACACATCCTATATACCAAGTTGAGAGAAATTACCTCTGTATAATTTCACTACTGCTATTGCTATTCTTCAATAATTTTGTCAGATTCTTCAGAACGTTTACCATCAAAAGCTGGACCTACGCCCACGGCAAGGTTTCAAGAAAACACAAAAGCTGGGATGAGGCCTCAGAACTCGGATAATAGTTTTTTCATAGGCACATATTGACAAGAGCTCATAAATACCACTAGTCATCATAGGCCTTTCACACAACTTTAACAAAAAAGCACTTAAGAAAAACATAAGTTGCTCGTGCATAAAGACAAGAATATCAATAGACCAAGTCAAAACTTAACAAGTACACCAAAAGGAAAGCAACAAATTTCAATGTAAGACTAACCTGTTCACATCTGAGGAAGAAGAGTCGATTTTCCTTCGACAATATGGTATATGAGCTCTTACACCCATTACATATAACATACTCATCTGAAATATAATAAAATGCTGCCTTTTAGATCTGATTGTTTGGACCACTGCAGAACATGGTTGGGGAACTATGTATTTTTGTCATGAAAATTAGGCTGCTAAATATATCCAGTCACGGCAGTCACAAGATAATGTAAGGCCATTTGCAATAAAGTTCATCATATCAAAGAGATTTTCTATTCATGCAATTAGTCAGTCATGATAAGCCTATATAATTTTATATAAGGATGACGCACTATATAAACATACGACTTGGCCTTGCATAAGAGAAATAGAGCACAATGATCACTGCCTCATCATTCATCAAGTTCTGTTGCTGAGCACAAACAGATACTCTGTGAAATATCTATGTTCCTTGTTCTAAATATAGCAAAAATGGCACACACTACAGTTCAATGTTGTTCATTGAGACTGATCTCTGAATTTATCATAATGGTCTTACAAAATCCTTTGTTATAACTAACATCGTATTCTGTGAATAACTCAAAATTCAGTTAATTTGCTTGTAACTTCTAATACTCAAAACTCGATTTTGCTAAACATTCTCTAGTTTTTCTATAACAGCAAATTAGCAAGTGCTAGTTGAACCATTTTATGATCATATCTCCAGTAAAACAGATAGGAGAAACACATGATATAAATCAAACCAAGAAAACAACTCATATTCATTGCAACTCATGATAGCAATATTCAGGTAAATTGTCTTATAATTTGAGACAAGTTGCTTAGTCTTATTTGCAGATTTGCATTATCATTTCTGATAAGGTTTACAATGGGATAACAACAATAACAAATGTATTTATCAACACAAGCAACTAATTTTTACAACATAAGTATCAACACAAACAACTTATTTTTTACAATGTTTGTCTCGACGACTCAATGCAAGCAACTAATTTTCACAATGTATATACCAACATAAGCAACAAATTTTCACAATGTATGAACCAACACGAGAAACTAATTCACACAGTGTACACACGAGCAACTAATTCTCCTAATGTATGTCATCCATTCTGTTCACCGTACAGAAAAACTGTATGAGGTGATACAAGGCTTTGAACATGATTCAAAGGTGTCACTTGGTGTCCAAAACAAACAGAACTCGATTCAAGTGGAACTCGGCTGAAGTCAGTAAGTACTAGCCAATTAAAATGGAACATCATAACCTCTCTGGCCTTGGTAAGTCCAAAAAAATTCCAATATTCACATCTCATATCACCACAAAACAACTTGGTCCATGATTCCCACACATCATATTCTTTCAACATCCACATATCAACTACATATCCACCATTATAATAAGCCCAAGCACACAAGTGTTCCTTCATACGACACAAACTAAAAGCAGAACAAACAATATCAGGACAATCAGGTTCCCCAAAATAGGCATTCGGCAATTTCATAAATTTGATCCTACGCCGACTAACCAAATCAAAGACAGCAATGCATCTGAGATTCATTCCTACATATATAAGCAATACAAACAATCACATAATGAGCTAGCTAAAGCTAAAGTCAAGCTAAAATGTAATAATTTGTCTATCATGACCCTTTTAGACAGAAAAATTACAGAAAAATGTAATAATTTGGGTCATATTTAGAATTTTTGTTCCAATTAGTTTATTAAAGGAAGATTTAATCAGTACTTAGTATCTTCATGCACCTTAATCTATCATGACCGTTTAAATTGTACCATTCCCCTCAAATAAAAAAATAAAAAAAATAAAAAAAACCCAAAACATATGAACTGTATAAATCATTGTTGTGTATTTCAAATACAGAAAATAATTATTGAACAATTTACAAGAACATATAACTTTAACAATCAAATGCCCACAAAAATTAAATAATGGAATATTTTCATAATTGATTGAATGTAAATAAATTATATAAAAGAAGATAAACTCACAAAATCAAAATCCCTAATTAGAAATAAACTCATAAACCTGACGATTAGGGCAACAAAAGAACTTCGAATAACCCTAAATTGAGTATATAAAATATTGAGTATATACTAACAATATTACGTTAAATTCTTCGACTTTCTATAACCAATAGTTCAATTATCCAACTTCGAATAACCCTAAATTGAGTATATACTAACAATTAAATACACGATTAACACTAGATTGTCAAATTAATATTAGATGATTAAAGAAAAAGAAGCATCTAACCTTAGAGACTGCTTCAATGAAGGAGAGAAAGCTCAGAAGCCCTTTCAATGGAGAATTTCGAGTACGCTTAAATGGAGGAGAGAGAGAGGAAGGAGTACAGCGAGAAACGCTTAAATGGAGGACGGAGAGAGGAAGGAGTACAGGGAGAAAGATATGAAGGAGTACAGAGAGAGAGGAATGAGTACAAAGAGATTCGTTTTAATGGAGGAGAGGGAGAGGAGAGAGAGGTAGCTCAGACGAGAGAGGAGGAAAGATCGAGGAATTGAAAGAGAAAGAAAGAAGAATATAAGAGGTTTTTTTTTTTTTTTAATAACAGTTTTCCCACCGGTTTGAAATGAACCGGTCCGAATCACTCACTTTTCCCACCGGTTTTGTTAGAACCGGTGCGAAAAACATACTTTTTCCACCGGTTTGGTTAGAACCGGTGGGAAAAGTCTTTTTTCCAATCCTGCCGATTTCTTTTCCCACCGATTTTCAAGAACCGGTGCAAAAAGTGCGGTGCCTATTTCATTTTTTCTACTAGTGTAAGAAAAAATGCACCCCCAAGCTTGTTTATTTGCTAAGGTGGTGACTATTTATCACATCACCCTTTTATTTTCTTTTTTTTTTATTGAAAACTTTATATACAAAACCAACTAATATTTACAATGAACAAGGAAAATACACTTAATAAAACTAAATCCGGTTTCCTTAACTTGCACTATTCGCATAGACATTATGAAACAACCTTCATTAATAATAAGGGTAGTTTAAGCCGCGATCTTAGGAGTTGGAGCTCAAGTTCTTGATCTAGGTACTAACTTAAGGAGGATCCTTGCCACTAATTCAAAGTGTTGATGGCTTGAAAACATAAAACCTCACTTTCTAGGACACATGTGGGATCAAATTCTACCTTTAGGGGTTCAAATTCCTTTGAGACAGGCGACACCATCTTACCACAAACCTAGACTTTAAATCTCGTACATTCGGTAAGGTTATTCTCACACTAGCCTAAACTAGTAAATTCTATGTTCAACCAAGGGCATCTAAACCATGCTCGAAATTTTATTGCAAAAAGAAAGCAAGTATCTACCACATACAATCCAATATCATCATCGCAAACCAAACAATGGCTATAGGCAACTGTTTTTTTTTTTTTTTTAAATAGGTGAAAGAATGGGGGATAAGAAAACTAGACAAAGAATTTGGATATTAGGGATCTGGATATTATTGGAAGAAGATTTGAAGAAAGAAAGAAATTTTGGATGTTAGGGAAAAGAAAAGAGGATATAGAAAAGGATTTGGATGTTAGGGTTTTGGATTTTTAGGGGAAAGAGAGGAGGCTCATCAACAAACATCATCATCAATGGGAAGCACATAAACCAAGCAAAGTTCATTAAAATGCAAACATTCAACCACTAATTAACCAACCAAGATAAGCGGAGCATAATCAAATTAAGCACAAAACTAACAACACTGAATCCCAACTCTATACAAGGCCTAAATGTTCCCCCAAGCTAGACATTTAATTACCGTTTCAATGAAAGAAAATAGGCAATGACAAAAACTCCCCCAAGCTTGGAATTAGCACCGTCCTCGGTGTCCCAAGGGTCAAAAGGGGCAATGAAACGGTAAGTAACTTGTCTAGATCATCTAATCTTGCAGGCGCCCCGGTGAATAATGAAAGTTGTAGTTAATATCTACATCACTAGGAGCAGCCGAGGCATCTACATAAGGAGGTAGATCGTAGTTGGGACAAGTACGCTAGTGGCCAAAATTCGGCACACCTTGCTCTCCCCAACCACCATCATAATCGGGTGGAAACACGTAATGCCCCCTTAGGGAGGGATCAAGTACCTCCGTAGATGAACTGTCACTACCAACCTTGGGGACATAGTAATAGGTAGGGTCACCCCTATAATCACTACCCCCGGATTGTGTGTAGACATAAGGGGGATAGGAGCGAAGCTCCCCAATCGAGCTACGCGGGCCTTGCCAGAAAGGGTAGGTGGGTTGGCCATTAGACCAACCCGGAACCGACCCTTGTTGAATGGATGGTTGGGATAATTGAGGTAAGGGAGAAAGTCTCCCTTCTCAACTTAATGTTGATAGTTCACCATTAAAGGAAAAATACAAAAAAAGAGTGTGTTTCTTTTTTACTACACTTGTAGCCTTGTTACTAATTGCAATTGTTGAGTATGTATGCGCATAACCCATAACAGAATTTTGGAACCTTACGATCCTCAGATTCAACAAACTTTTAGAAGGAGAAGGAGATCCGGCTCTAGGTCGTTAACTACTCCCCCAACTAGAGAGTTTAACTTTGAGGAACAACAAGACCATATGGGTGATCCACAACCACCACCTCAAAGACCTTTGAAGGAGTTGGGAAATCTAAGAGCTTATAGAGCTTCAAGTGGAATTGCTCCCCCAAACACCCCGACAAATGATTTCGAGATTCGACCCGCAATGATAAATTTGATTGAGAAAATACAGTTTAGTGGAGCAAAGCATGAGAGCCCTCTTGCACACTTAAACGAGTTTGAGAAATATTGCAACACGATCAAGTTGAATGGGGTCACTCAAGAGTTTGTGAGACTAAAGCTATTTCCTTTCTCCCTAATAGGAAGGGCTCTTGAATGGCTTGAAAAGGAGGTGAGAACCAATTCTTTGAGAACTTGGGATGAGGTAACCACAGCTTTCTTAAGGAGATTTTACTCTCAAAAGAAAACAGCCGAAGCAAGGGCGTTGATCCAAGGTTTTTTTGAAAGAGCTTGTGAAACCATATTCGAGGCATGGGAGAGGTATGAGGAATATCAAAGGGAGCTTCCTCATCATGGCATTCCCACATACCAAGTGCTTCAAATATACTACGGAGGCTTGAGCCCCTAAGGGAAGACTAGTTTGGTTGCGGGAGCTGGTGGCCCGATTATGAACAAAACGGAGGAGCAAGTTATTGAAATCATAGAGGATGTGGTGAGACACCACGTGGATTGCCAAGAAGGAGAGAGGGAGTCTTTGAGCAAAGGAGGGAGTGCGGTTTACTCCGTTGATCACCTCAACACCATCAATAATTTGACATCTCAAATCGCCAGCCTTGGCAAGGAGATGACATTAATCAAGGCAAAGCTTGAGTCCTCCTCTTCACACAAAGAGCATCCCTCCCAATCTAAGGGGAGAGGTATGCATTCGAACCATTCTACTTCTACATCTAATAACATGCCAAATGGGTGCTTGTTTTGTGAAAATTGTGGATCATATGATCATGACACCTCTTCTTGCACTCATGATTCTCAACCCCAACCCCAATATGAGGATGGTAATGAACTTCAAAATGAACATGTCAATGCTTTGTCTGATGGTAATAGACCTAGAAATGACAATCAAAGATATCTACCACCTAATCAAAGAGGGCAAGGGGGAAATTCCTATAATCAAAGAGGAAATGATTAATTACCATAACCAAAATTCATGGGGTAATAGAAAACAAAGGGACCAAAATCCCCAAGGTAACTACAACCAACAAGGTGGTTATGGTAACCATAACCATAATAACCAAGGGAATTATAGGAATCAAGGCCAATATCACCAAGGAGGGAACTCTAATAATAAGAACAATTGGAACAACAATAACAATAGGGGTTTTTCTAATCAAAATGCTTCCAATTCGAATGTGAGAGGTACTAGAGCTCCTCAAGATAACTACTATGCGAAAGCACCTCCACATAGATCTAATTTAGAAGAAATGATGGAAAGCCAAACTAAAATGTTCAACACTTTCATGGCCTCTAGTGATAAGAAATTTAGTGAAGTAATGACTCCTAATAAAATGCTTCAAACACAAATTTCTCAATTGGCCAGTGTTTGGGGTAAAAATTACCCCTGCCTCGTGGCCCTATGAGGGCCTGACACGTGTCACCCTCATACAAGCCCAAAGGGATCCAATCAGAGGATACCACGTGGCATTGAACCCCCAATGGGGGGAGCGGATTCTCATATGCTATAAATAGAGGAATCATCCTCATTTATTGGATATTCATAAATACACACACAAATCCCGAGCAATATTAATTGCGGAATCTCCCTGAATCAGAGAGAAATACCCATCTACTTTTCGCACGTTTACTCATCTGGAATCATACTAACTTGATCTTCGGAGGCGGAACTCCACCCAATCGGAGTTTCGTGGTTTTGCAGTTACAGAAGTCAGGCACGCATACTCAGTATTGTAACTCTCCCGAGGGACTTCAAAAACACCCGAAACATTTGGCGCTGTCTGTGGGGAGAGTACTATCGAGATGCAATCCGACACTATACCGAATGCAGAGGGCAGCCGGCCTACGGCTGACCCTGAGGTCCATACAGACCATGAAAGTGGCAGTGGTGACGACTACGACGTCGAAACCTATATGGCCCCAGATGGGTCATTTTGATCTAGGCGCACCCGTTCCAAGGAAACAAGGGAACGGGGCCAAGACAAAGCTGGTCCCAGCAACCAAGGCGGCTAGCCTGTTAGTCAACCCTAGGCGGCGGAGGGTGCTGCCCCCGTCACCAGAGACGAGCTCATGAAATTCATGACAAGTTTCAAAGGGGAAATAAAGGAAATAATCTAGAAGTCAACTGGCTCAAGCAAGGGTCAATCGGCAAAGAAGCCTTCTCCCTCCGGGAAGAAGCAAATCAAAGACTGGGTGGCTACTCCACACCCCAAACCCAAGGGGACGCATGGGCCCCTGATCGACCTTTCAAAACTTCGTTTCCCTAAATCAGGGCAAAGGAAGGCCATCTGGCATACACAGTCGGATGGGTCAAAGAAGACTTTCTCTGACGCCCGGATGTTCATCCAGGAGAAGATAAGTCAGACCATGTCTCAGTCGGCCTCCACGTCGACCTACCCAGACGGTTTCCAAAATGGTTCAATGAAGCATTCAGAGACGCAACAAGGGAGTCAGTCACGCGGCGTGTCTGCACGTATTGGTCCTCACGTGATCCAGCAGGCTCCGTATGTGCCCTAACAGCCATACGTCCCGTATGGATCTCCATTCATGCAGTCGGCTCCCTTCGGGGGTTAGGCGGCATATCAGGTCCAGCCTATGGACTGGCAGCTCCGGCTGCTACACCTTGGGGAACAGCGTTCGGCTTTCTCCAGGGAAATAACCGAGGCGGTACAACCGGCCACGGTTAAAAATGTGTTGGTCGGTACCTACGACGGTACCACCAACCCGGAAGACCACCTAATGGCATACACTAACCTCATGTACCTATAAGGGTTGGATGACGCCTCCTGGTGCAGATGGTTCCCGGCTACATTGAAGGGCATAGCCCAATGATGGTTTGGCAACCTGCCAGCCGGGTGCATAAATAATTTCAAGGTGCTTGCATACCTGTTTGCGTCCAACTTCTCCATGAACATCCCTACCAAAAAGACAAGTCTCGACTTAGGGGCTATCTAGCAGGGTGATAAGGATGGACTCCGGTCCTATGTTAGGCGGTTCAATCCGATGAGAATTCAGATTCAGGTGCTGTCTGACAAAGTTGCATATACAAACTTCTTTAAGGGTCTAAAGGATGGGTTAACTTTCAAATTTGACCTGGTCCGCAAGAGGGTAGCTACCCTCCAGGAGGCGCTTATGGAGGCTGAAGCCTATATACAGGCAACTGAACTCTGCACCATCAAGCACCCGTTGGAACCCAAGCGGTCCGACAAGAGAGACAGCTGGCCTACCCCGCTAGCAAAAAGGAAGAAAAGAAAAGAAAAAAGGTCTGGGCGGCCGATCGCACTGGTCAGCCGTCCCAAAAGAAGCAAAGGAAGTTGGAACCGTACGTCCCCAAGTACGAGTTTAACAAAGACTGCTCCTCCATCCTCATGTAGATAAAGGACCGGTTGACAATTGAGAGACCGGCTGCAATGAAAAGCTCTGTCAAGAACAGGGACAAAAGCAAATACTGCCAGTTCCATGAGGATGTTGGCCATGACACCAATGGTTGCTATAGCCTCAGGCGGCTATTGGACCGTCTGGCTGATGAGGGGGCTCTGAAGTCTTACCTGGTGAAATCCAAGGGTAACCCCAAATCAAACGGTGGACAACCGTCCAAAAAGCCGTTATGAGCTTTGAAACTGATGAAGAGCACATCTTCACCATCGCAGGCGGCTTCGCAGGCGGGGGTCCTACCATCCGGGGTACCAAGGATAACATACGGAAGTTGTCCAACCCAGAGGATGAGGATCAGGCGTTGAAAGACACCTTCCCTGAGGTCTTCATCTCTGAGAAGGATCGGGGTATGGTCAGGCGGCCCCACGATGACCCCATTGTCATCGAATGCAAGTAGTCAACGAATGAGTAAGGCGGATCTTAATTGATACCGGGAGCTCGTCTGACCTGATCAGCTACCAGTGCTTGACGAAGCTCAAGTACAAGCCTAGCAGTATGCACAAGGCTCCCCACCCCCTAGTCGGCTTCAGGGGAGGAGTGGTGCATATGGTGGGAAGGATTAACTTACCCATCCAGTTAGGAGAGAAGGGGGAAGGGCGGCACATGGTCTTCAAATTTTTGGTGGGACCGCCTACAATCTCATATTGGGCCGTCCTACCCTCAACGAGTCCAAGTCAGTCATCATCCCATCCCTCATGATGATTAAGTTTGAGAGGGATGACAGGTTAGTCGGTGCCCTACGCGGGGACCAAAAGACGGCTAGGGAGTGCTACCTCTCCGACGTCAAGCCGACTGCTATTGCAGCCGGCCATAATGAGGAGCTCGTTGACCTTGACGACGAGGAAGCCGCGCCTGCTCCCAAGGCAGCCGGTAAAAAGCGAAAGGCGGACCAATTGGCCCCCGCCAAAAAAACAAAATAGCAATCACTAGTCGGGGGAAGGCCGGATGACTCTTGACCCCAGCCGGCTGGTGAGAGTGTTGATGTCGTCCTGGAGGCAGACTTGCTCCAACTTCTGAGAGAGTTTAAAGAAATATTTACCTTTGAAGTGGAGGAGATGCCAGGCGTCATCCTAGATCTAGCCGTCCACAAGTTGGCCGTTGATCCCAAAATAAAACCGGTTAGGCAAAAGAAGAGGGATCATGGCGAGGAGAGGTCTCAGGCGGCAGCCGCCGAGGTCAAAAAGCTCCTGGATGCCGGGTTCATTCGGTAATGCTACTACCCGGATTGGATAGCAAATGTTGTTCTTGTCAAGAAGCCGAATGGTACCTTGCGGATGTGTGTAGATTACACAGATCTGAACAAGGCATGTCCGAAGGATAGTTACCCACTTCCTAAGATCGACAGCCTGATTGACTCTACAGCCGGCCATGCCTTGATGAGCTTCATGGACGCCTACTCAGGCTTCCATCAGATTCCCCTATGGAAAGAAGGATTAGGAGAAGACGGCCTTCGTCACTGATCAGGGGTTGTACTGCTACACGGTGATGTCGTTTGGGTTGAAAAATGTGCCCGCTACCTTCCAATGAATGATCAACACGGTTTTCATCAATCAAATCGGAAGGAATGTAGAGGTGTATATTGATGACATGATAGTCAAATCCAAGCTACAGGCGGATCACCTAGCTGACCTCCGAGAAACCTTCACCACCCTCAGGTGGCAAAAGGTCATGCTTAATCCCAAGAAGTGTGTCTTTGGTGCAGGCGTAATTTGTAAATCTCCGGAAGGGGATACGTATGAATATGCACTACGGTTCAAGTTTCAAGCTTCAAACAATGAAGCTGAGTTTGAAGCCCTGTTAGCCGGTATACGCATGTGTAAGGCGGCAGGGGCAAGGAAAGTTGACGCCTGCTAGGATTCTCAATTGATCGTTAGCCAATTCAACGGTGACTATGAGGCCACCCATCCGGCAAAGATCAAATACCTTCAGGTGGTTAAGGACGAGGCGGGTACACTTGACGAATTTCAACTAAGTCAGGTGCCCCGGTCAGAAAACAATCAGGTGGATGCTTTGTCCAAACTAGCCTCATCCGCCACTTGTGATACGCTTAGATCAGTCTTCTAGGAGGTCATGGAAACAAGAAGTATTGAACATGATCCCATTAGAATTCTTGATCGAAGCTCTACCTGGATGGACCCTATCCGGGATTATTTGGTAGATGACACTTTGCCGGATGCCCTTTCAGAAGCGACAACATTAAAAAAATGAGCTCTTAGCTTCGAAATGTACAAGGGGGAACTCTTGAGAAAGGAATACCGCCAGCCGTTGCTGAAGTGTGTTACCCCAGAAAGAGGAAAAGAGATGCTAGAGGACCTGCTGAAAGGAATGGTGTCCTTCAAACAAGTGTATTATTCTGATAAAGGGTTCAGAATTATTACAGAGCTAATTCTTCAGTAAGGTCAAGTGATCGGAATGCCTAGGTGGAGGCCGCTTTCGATCAGTAATATTAAGATACAATTAATATTACAGCTTAATCTTAATTGAACCCTTCGGGTCGAACCCAATCGAACAACCGATCCGAGGCGACGAATTAATCCGAAGGATTCAATAAGTCGTCGGAGTTTTACGAACATAAAGGTCGGATATTGAGCCTAGGGCGTCGAGACCGAGCGTCGCAAAATCACAAGCAACAAGTCCAGGCATAGCCGTAGCACCACATTGGTCTAGCCATGTGGATGCTAGGCTAGCTCAAGCTAGCATGCACCTAGCATGGCTAGGCGCAAGCCTAGACAAACTAGGTGTGCTAGGTGCACCATCGCTAGCACTATGAGCTAGCATGCGTGCGTGCCTAGCATGGCAGCACCATCGCTAGCACCGAGTGCTGGCATGCGTCCATGCCTTATATCGCAGCAGCATGCGCGCTGGCTTGCGTGCGTGCCTTCGCATGGCAGCACCAAGCAGCATGCTGTGCTCCGCAATGCACATGTGCATGGCCTAGGCGCCAGCACAATGCTAGCGAACGCCCAGCAGCGCCCAACAGCCTCGCAATGCAGCACCGTGCCTTCGCATAGCTGCGTGCTTACGTGCATGCCTTTGCATGGTAGCACCAAGCACATCGAGCTAGCAAGCAACGCCAGGCAGCAAGCAGCAGCAGCGAGGGGCCTCGCCCAGCATAGTAGCATGCGTGGCTCGCTAGCAGCATGCATGTGCTGGCTGGGGGCTGTGCGTGATGCCAGCGGCTGCGTGCTGGCATGCTAGCTGGCAGCCAGCCCAGCTGCCTTGCTTGGTGCCGGTTTTGTGAGAGGTGGGGACCAATGCTTGGAGCAAGCCTTGGGGAGCAAGGCAATGGTCTCCCCCATTGGTTTTGGTCTTCACCTAACCAATTCTCTCCTCTTGACACTTGTTGCCTTGTGATTGCATTTGCTAAATAATTTATTTTGAAATTAAATAAATTAGTGCATTTGCACATGATCCCACATTGATCATGAAATGGGATTCAAGTTCCCATTCTTTATAAATACCCACTTGGTTGGGATTTTGAGAATACACACTTGAGTGAAGCTATAAAGGCATCTCCATTGTTGAGAATACCTTAAGTTCGTAAAACTCCAAAGTTTATATTTTGTTCGGGTCCCGACTAATCTTCGGGACTTAGGACGATCGGGTCGGGTTCGAGGGTACGAACCGTCGGAGGCCTTGCATTTGCGAGGTTGAAGTAAGAGCTCTTTTAGCGAGCGAAGCACGCGTATAGGGTATAATTCTTTATCCCTTCTTCTCTTAATTATGTATTAATTATATTTGCATGCTTTAATTGCTTTGATTATCGGGGCGGGTCTTGGGGGGTTTCTTTCCGCGTAGTGAGGGTCACTACGAAACCCTACAGCGGTATCGGAGCCACGCTCCTTTTAATTATTGCAATTATTTATTAATTAAGATATTTTAAAGTGGATTTAAATTCTGGTTTTGCTTTTCTAATTGGATTAGAAGCTCGTTTTAATTAATTTTAAAACTCGTATATTTCTCGTTTTGGATGTCGAACCCAGATTTTGGCTTAAAAATAGTGTTTTATGGGTGGAATCGACATTCTGAATAAGTTTCAACCTTCTGCGAGAACTGTCCAGAAGCCAAATTCGAGCCAGAAACCCATTTTTTGAGGGATTTTTCATTTTCAACGAAAATTTTAAATCTTTTATGCCTTGATTAATGCAAGCATGTCAAGGGTAGATTAAATGCATTATTGCATCCCTAATCTACTGCAATTTAAATATCTTTTAAGCATGATTATGGAATTATAATATGTGCTTAAGTTGAGATGTTCTTTTTCACATAAACTTGTTTTTTCACAATTATGCAAATAAATTGCATTAATGTGTGAATACTTGTTGTGAATGTGTAATTTTAAGTTCCTAGTATGTTAATGATCTAATCTTTAAATGTTTAAATGATTGGAACTTTAACCCTAAATTCCATGTTGAACTAATTTTGGATTTTTCATATTTGGTTGATTAAAATCCTTAAAGTTCAAATGCTTGTGAGTAAATGTTGATTAATCTTCAAATTGGAAGATGTAATTTTATTATTTTACACAAGTATAAAAGTTGAAAAATTTTATCATTGGATGATTAATTTATTTTTCCAAATCCCTATTTGTCAAATCCATTATTAATTTGCATATTGGTTAAATTAATTATGGACATAGCTCTTTCAATTTTAAGCATCAAGAAAGACCTAAAACTGTTCCAAAGTAATTTTGGAAAATTAGGCTTGTGCACCGTTAAAAATTGAATTTAATTAAGTTGGACTTGTTTTATTTTCATTTTTGCCCTAAATTAATTCAAAAATAAATTTAGAATAATTTTACGTCGCACGTAAATCGGGATTAAAATCCCGAGAAAAAAATGCACGCAAATCGAGGTAAAAACCCCAAGCGTCACCAAGACTAGCCGGGCTGCCTATGGTGCACAGGGGCCAAGCCATGATACTGCTATGCGATGTGTGGCGAGGGTTGCTGTTGCGTGATGCCTGTGCTGGGTGCGTGGGCCTCATGCTGCCGGCGTGCTTGTGTTGCTGCTGGGCAGCGAGGCAGCAAGCCCCAGCCAGCCAGCCCACTGCTGGTGCTAGCTAGCAGAGCATGCTGCGCTAGGCGTGCTTGCTAGCAGCCAGCACCACACGCAACACTAGGCTGCCTTGAAGCCCTAGTGCACATCCCACTAGGATACGAGTGGGCGGTTTTGGCTTTTGTGATTAATTAAGTTAGATGCGGAATTTAGTAGGAGCTTGGCTAATTACGTGAACAAATTGCGCCTTAGTAATACATAATGTATTAAACAACTTTGACTAGTTTTAATTAGGCGCGTTAATCGGATTAACCACCTACATTAGTTACTGGTTTTGCGTGTTTACTTGTTTTTTTCTCGTAAAATGCATGGGCCATTCACAAATAGTGAATGGGTGAATGAAAGATTGTTTCAAAACAGGTTTTGAGAAAAATGGCAACTAGTGGGACCCGACCCTAGGATAGAAAATACGGACTGCGTTCCGTTATGTATTTTTGTAAATCTAAATACGGTCTGCGTACCGTTAAGTATTTTTGTATTTTAGATTAATCTTAGTCGTAGTAGCTAGTAATTTTATTTTGGCAAAGATGTCTTAAGACGGCGTCTCGATGAAGACGAGCCAAGATGAAGGCCCTTGAAGATTTCAAGGGGTCATGCTAGTTTCCAAATGCATCTATTTTTTATGTCTTATATATATATATTGTTGTTATATATATATATATATATTTGAATGTTAGATGCATTTCTAGGATTTCAAATGTTGCGATGATTAGTTAAGTTCACTTAAATCAACCAACATAGAAACCCTAGGTCCCTTAAAATATTGAGCTAAAATTTGCCGTTCCAAGAACAACACTTACCGAACTAATGCGCGTATGTGATGGGCTACGCCAAAGCGAGGCATCACTACTTCCCTAGGAGCGTAAGGTATACTAGGTATACAAGTTGTCTTGGTTAAGCTCAACGATATCAGTAAGGAGTCCTTAGATGTCTTGGCAAAAGAGATAAAATGTCAAGAATGCATTAGATGCGACATTTTATCAAACCGAGAGTAGCTTAGAGCTATTAGCAATTGAATTGCTTACCCTAAAATATCTAGTGTTAAGACAAGCCAAAACATGCTTAATCACTTTTTAATTTTTGGGATCTCGGAATCATTATATTCTCGCCCATAAGGGACAAAATTATTAATGTGTGGATAAAATGCTCAATAAGATTGAAAATTTGCAAGAACGCTTTTAAATTTCAAACTTATTGATTTTATGAATGGTTTTTCATTTCAAATTCTTTCAATTGTAGAACAATTTCTGCAAGTAACTCAAACAACAACTAATTCTCTTTACGCTCAATTCTCGACAAGGAGAAGTTGAGCGGGCCAAATTTTCTTGATTGGCAAAGAAATTTGCGTATTGTTCTCATGCAAGAACAAAAGGAATACGTCCTTGATAAGGAAATGCCCGACGCTCCCAATGAGGAGGTCACCCAAGTTGCCCTTAACCGATGGCAAAGTGCCAATCGGGATGTCAATGCATCATGTTGGCAACTATGTCTTCGGACCTTCAAAAGACCTTCTTTGAAAAGGAGACGACTTTTGAGATCATTTCTGAGCTTCAAAATATGTTTGAAGAAACTAAAAGGTTCGAAACCCACAGGCAAATCCTTGAGAGCAAGCTCAAGAAAGGAGAGCCAGTAAGCCCGCATGTTCTTAAAATGATTGGATTATTTGAGAACATGGAAATGCTAGATGCTGGGTATTCAATCGAGATGGCAATTGACATCATTCTCCACTCGCTGCATAAAGGCTATGATCAGTTCAAAATGAACTATAATATGCACAGCATGGAGAAAACTCTCACCGAGCTTCATGGTATGTTGAAGCAAGCCGAGAAAACCCTCAAGGATGAGGGAAAGCATGATATGCTCATGGTGAGAAAGGGCAATCCATTTAAGCGCTCGGGCAAGAAGAAGAGCTTTAAAGGGAAAAAGAAAATTTTTCCGCCTAAGTCAAACACTGCCAAGGGCAGCAAGGACAAAAAGGTAGCCTCTTCCAAATCCGATTCCGAATGTTTCTACTGCAAGAAGAAGGGACATTGGAAACGGGACTTCCTCAAATTCAAGGAAGATAAGAAGAATGACACCGTTGCTTCTTCATCAGGTATTTTTGTTATAGAGTTAAACTTTGCTAGCAAAACATCATGGGTATTAGAAACCGGATGTGGTTCACACCTTTGTTCCAATGCTCAGGGACTAAGGATAAATAGGAGGCTAGAGAAGGGAGAGGTCGAGCTTCAGGTCGGCAATGGAGCAAGGATGTATGCCGTCTCCGTTGGAACTCTTAGTTTGTCATTCACTCTGGGCTTATTTTAGAACTTGACAATTGTTATCATGTTCCTAGAGTTACCAAAAACATTATTTCAATATCGGCGTTGGACGCCAAGGGTTTTGAATTTCGAATTAAGAACAATAGTTGTTCATTTTATTTCGATAATGTTTTATATGGTAAGGCATATTCAGAAAATGGTCTATATGTGCTTTCTCTTGACAAACAAGTCTATAACATTGATGATACCGCCTAAAGGGCTAAGACCATCGAGTCGAATCAAACCTACTTGTGGCATTATCGTCTTGGCCATATTAACATCAAACGCATCAAGAAACTTCTACAAGAAGGTGTCCTTGACTCATTCGACTTGGAGTCGTTTGAAACTTGCAAAGGATGTCTATTAGGCAAGATGATAAAATAGCCATTCTCCAAGTTGGGAGAAAGGGCTAGTGACTTATTAGGTCTAATATGTTGGGTTTTGTAGCGTCCAACGCTACGCGGAAGGGAAACCCACCCAAGACCCGCCCACTAATTAAAGCAGCTAAATATTTAATCACATAATTAACAACATAAAGAGAGAAGGAGAAAAGACATTCTTACCCTCGACGCGTGCTTCGCTCGCAAATCGAGCTCTTACTTCGAAAGCTCGAGCGTCACAATCGTGACCGCCTCCAACGGCTCGTACCCACGAACCTGACCCGAACGGTCCAAGTCCCGAAGGTTAGTCGGGACCCGACCAAATAAAAACTGGAGTTTTACGAACTTAGAGGTTTTCTCACCTGATGGGAGATGCCTCATTGAGTTCTACTCAAGTGTCTTCCCATATGCCTAACACTTGGGTATTTATAAGGGAATGCTACTTGATTTTCCATTCTCCCACCAATGTGGGAGAATTTTCATTTCAATCATAAAATGACAAGCAATAGATAATCAACAAGTGTCACATGGTGAGGACCACCAATGGAGGGGGACCATTGCCTTGCTCCCCAAGGCTTTGCTCCAAGCATTGGTCCCCACTCCTCCTAAACCGGCATCATGCATAAGGCAAGGCTGGCAGCCTGCCTTGCTGGCCAGCTAGCATAGCCAGCCAACCCCTGCCAGCACGCCCCAGCACATGCGTGCTGCTAGCGAGCCACGCATGCTGCTGGGCGCATAGCATTGCTGGGCGCTGGGCTGCTAGTGCTGCTGGTGCGGGGCTAGGCGTCAAGCTTGCTATTTGCTGCTTACTGCTTGGTGCTGCCATGCGAAGGCATGCACGCAAGCAAGCAAGCACAGCGTGCTGCTGCTGCGATGGCACGCACGCACACGCACTGGCCTAGCCATGCGATAGTGCTGTGCTATGCGTATGCACGCACGCAAGCACGCGTGGTGCTACAATGGTGCTGCCATGCGCCTAGAGCTAGCGATGCACACATACACGCAAGCTCCCAGCTTTGCGATGGTGTGCTGTGCGCCTAGCACGCAAGATGCGCCTAGCAGTCACGGTGCGCCTAGCACACACATGGTGCACCTAGCACGCATAGTGCATGCTAGCTCGAGCTAGCCTAACGTCCACGTGGCTAGGCCAATGTGATGCTACGGCTACGCTCGAACTTGTTGATTTTTCCCGTCTCGTCAAATTCCAAATTCGACTCGACTTGCGACGCTCGATCTCGACGCTATAAGCTCGATATCCGACGTCTTTGTTCGTAAAACTCCGACGACTCATCGAATCCTTGGGATTGATTCGTCGTCTCGGATCGGTTGTTCGATTGGGTTCGACCCGAAGGGTTCAGTCAAGGTTAAGCTGTAATATTAATTGTACAGTAATATTATTGATCGGAAGCTGCCTCCACCTAGACATTCCGATCACTTGACCTTAATGAAGAATTAGCTTTCCGATAATTCTGAACCCTCTATCGGAATAATACACTTGTTGGAAGGACACCATTCCTTTCATAATACACACGGATGTATGTGGACCAATGAGTACACCCGCAAGACAAGGTTACCGATATTTCATCACTTTCACCGACGATTTTAGTAGATATGGCTATGTCTAACTAATGTCGAATAAATCTGAATCCTTTGAGAAATTCAAAGAATTTCAGAAAGAAGTTGAGAATTAACTTGACAAGAAAATTAAAGCACTTCGATCGGATCGAGGTGGCGAATATTTGAGCCATGAATTTGACGATCACTTGAAAGAAAATGGTATTCTTTCAGAGATGACACCTCCCGGAACTCCTCAATGGAACAGAGTGTCCGAACGGAGAAATCGAACCTTGTTAGACATGGTTCGATCAATGATGGGTCTTAGTAAACTTCCTATCTCTTTCTGGGGACATGCGCTACAAACCGCGGCACTAACACTGAACCGAGCTCCGTCAAAAGCTGTTGAAAAGACTCCATATGAATGATGGACTAAGAAACCTCCTAGGTTGTCTTTTCTCAAGATTTGGGGATGCGAAGCATATGTCAAACGATTAATTTCGGACAAACTTCACCCCAAATCAGACAAGTGTTTCTTTGTGGGATACCCAAAAGAAACCAAAGGGTATTACTTCTACAATAAATCTGAGAACAAAGTGTTTGTTGCTTGTGATGGTGTCTTTTTGGAGAAGGAACACCTTTCCAAAATGACAAGTGGGAGGAAAATCGAACTCGACGAAGTTCGAGAGGACGAGCAACAATGTCAACTTGATAAAACTGACAATCTAAGTGCTTTGGAAGCAGCTGAGAAGATTGGTCAGAATCAAATAGACAATGTAAATGCTCAACCCATTACCCTTCGTAGGTCGCAACGGCAAAGATCTCAACTAGACAGATACCTTGGTATTGTCTTAACCGATGATCAGGACATCCTAGTTATGGATGGTGATGAGCCAGCGATATAAAAACAAGCTATGACGAGCCCCGACTCTGCTAAATGGCAAGTAGCCATGAAATCCATGATGGACTCCATGTCTGAAAATCAAGTTTGGGACTTGGTGAATTTGCCCGAGGGTTACACACCCATTGGTTGCAAATGGATCTTCAAACTAAAGACAGACAAATATGGAAATGTATTAATATACAAAGCTAGACTGGTGGCGAAAGGTTATTGACAAATCCACGGGATGGACTATGATGAAACCTTTTCACCGGTTGCAATGCTAAAGTCTATCCGGATTATCCTAGCGATTGCTGCATATTATGATTATGAAATATGGGAGATGGATGTCAAAACCGCCTTCCTAAATGGGATTTTGGAAGAAACCGTGTATATGACACAGCCAGAAGGTTTGTTGATCCAAGCAACGCTGGAAAGGTATGCAAGCTTAAGAAGTCCATTTATGGACTGAAGCAGGCAAGCAGAAGTTGGAATCTGCGATTTGAGGAAGCCATCAACAAGTTTGGTTTTATCAAGAATCCAGATGAATCTTGTGTCTACAAGAAGATCAGTGGGAGTGACATCGCATTCCTAGTCCTATATGTCGATGACATATTGCTCATTAGAAACAGCACAAAATTACTAGAGTCCGTAAAGGGCTGTTTGGGAAAGTTCTTTTCAATGAAGGACTTAGGAGAGGCACAGTACATATTGGGCATCAAGATCTATAGGGATAGATCTAAGAGGTTGATTGGATTGAGCCAGAGTACTTACATTGATAAAGTACTAGCATGATTCAACATGGAGAAAGCAAAAAGAGGGCATCTACCCATGTCCCATGGCGTAACTCTTAGCAAGAAACAGTGTCCACATACACCTGTTGAGCGAGAGAGAATGGATCAGATTCCATATGCTTCGCTAATTGGGTCGATTATATAAGCCATGATATGTACCAGGCTAGATGTATCGTATGCTTTAAGAGCTACTAGCCGATACCAATCAAAACCAGGAGAGGCGCATTGGACTACGACCAAGAATATCCTAAAGTACCTGAAAAGGAACAAGGATAAATTCCTGGTTTATGGTGACCACAAAGATCTGGTTGTTGAAGGTTACACCGACGCTAGCTTTCAGACTGACAGAGACGACTTCAAGTCACACTCAGGGTACATATTTTGCCTAAATGGAGGAGTATTTAGCTGGAAGAGTGCCAAGCAGAGCACCACTGCAGATTCTACAACTGAAGTTGAATACTTGGCAGCTTCAGAAGCAGCTAAGGAGGCTGTTTGGATTCGCAAGTTCATTAGTGAACTAGGTGTTGTACCCTCCATCAAGGGTCCGATAAATCTCTACTGTGACAACAATAGAGCTATCGCTCAAGCTAGAGAGCCAAGAGAGCACCAGAAGGTCAAACATGTCCAGAGGCGATTTCACATGATAAGGGAATGGAAATCCGAAGGTGAAATCAGAATTTGTAAGATCGGAACGGATGATAATGTGGCCGATCCTTTGACTAAATTTTTTGCCTCAAGTGAAACACAACAAGCACATTGAGGCAATGGCAATCAAGCACATTAGAGATTGGCTTTGAAATTCCCTATACATGTGTTTTAATTAAACTGGTCGTTTTAATGTAAGACACTGTATTGAAACCATTCATTTATGGAGTAATTAATTTTTCATGCAAAATTACTATTCACTCCATTGCTATTTAATTGTGGTTTAGAATTAAATAATGAGTCCATTCGATTTATGGAAATATTCAAAACAGGGTATCAAGACCATGTCTTAGATAAAGAAGCACCTGTTAAGTGAACATTGAATATTTAAATCGAAAATTATCCCTAATCGAGGTCATTTAACTGATGGACGATTAATGACCACTGAAGATTAGTGTGTAGTATGATTTACAGCACCGTTTCTTGTGCTGCAAGGACATAGTAGTCATAAATCATTTGCACAGGTGCTAGTTTAGAACTGCACTGGATAGACCTATGAGAGTACTTTAAGAGATTCAAAATTGTCATAAGTACATTTCTCATTATAGCTATCGGAACTTATTTCCTCGACCATGAGTATTGTGAAGTTTTCTTGTTTGAGTACTAGTATTTTTGATGTTGCCTAACGTCTGTCGTAACTGGGGATCATAACGGGAACACTCGGGAGATTAGGTCCTCTTAGTAAGAGAAACTTACAGTACAAGACTGGGAATGTCACCCTATTAACAATAGGGAACATATCTTTGTTGTTTACAAGGCCGCTCGAAGAGCGAGACTGTAAAAATGCATGGCCGTGCTCAGATGGATTTTTTGAAATCATCTGCTTATTGACAGTCAAACTCGAAGATCGAGAAACACTTTTGGACGTAATAAGGATGATGATGAATCTTACCTTATAGTTCACGAAGAGACATTAAGCGACATAGGAAATGGGCTATACACTGTATGCACACTTGTCCGGAAGGACAAGTGGAAAATTGAAAGGAATGGTTTCCTTCCAACAAGTGTATTATTCTGATAGAGGGTTCATAATTAGTACAGAGCTAATTCTTTAGTAAGGTCAAGTGATCGGAATGCCTAGGTGGAGGCCGCTTCCGATCAGTAATATTAAGGTACAATTAATATTACAGCTTAATATTATCTGAACCCTTCGGGTCGAACCCAATCGAACAACCGATCCGAGACGACGAATTAATACGAAGGATTCAATAAGTCGTCGGAGTTTTACAAACACAGATGTCGGATATTGAGCCTAGGGCGTCGAGACCGAGCATCGCAAAATCACAAGCAACAAGTCAAGGCTAGGCGCAATCCTAGACACACTAGGTGTGCTAGGGCGCAAGCCTAGACACACTAGGTGTGCTAGGCGCACCATCGCTAGCACTAGGAGCTAGCATGCGTGCGTGCCTAGCATGGCAGCACCATCGCTAGCACCGAGTGCTGGCATGCGTGCATGCCTTGCATCGTAGTAGCATGTGTGCTGGCTTGCGTGCGTGCCATTGCATGGCAGCACCAAGCAGCATGCTGTGCTCCGCAATGCACATGTGCATGGCCTAGGCGCCAGCACAATGCTAGCCAACGCCCAGCAGCCTCGCAAAGCAGCACTGTGCCTTCGTATAACTGTGTGCTTGCGTGCATGCCTTCGCATGGAAGCACCAAGCACAACGAGCTAGCAAGCAGCGCCAGGCAGCAAGCAGCAGCAGTGAGGGGCCTCGCCTAGCACGGCAGCATGCGTGGCTCGCTAGCAGCACGCATGTGCTGGCTGGGGGCTGTGCGCGATGCCAGCTAGTGTGTGCTGGCGTGCTATTTGGCAGCTAGCCCAGTTGCCTTGCTTGGTGCCGATTTTGTGAGTAGTGGGGACCAATGCTTGGAGCAAGCCTTGGGGAGCAAGGCAATGGTCCCCCCCATCGGTTTTGGTCCTCACCTAACCAATTCTCTCCTCTTGACTCTTTTTGCCTTGTGATTGCATTTGCTAAATAATTTATTTTGGAATTAAATAAATTAGTGCATTTGCACATGATCCCACATTGATCATGAAATGCGATTCAAGTTCCCATTCTCCATAAATACCCACTTGGTTGGGATTTTGAGAATACCTACTTGAGTGGAGCTGTAAAGGCATCTCCATTGTTGAGAATACCTTAAGTTTGTAAAACTCCAAAGTGTATATTTTGTTCGGGTCCCGACTAATCTTCGGGACTTAGGATGATCGGGTCGGGTTCGAGGGTACGAACCGTCGGAGGCCTTGCATTTGCGAGGTTGAAGTAAGAGCTCTTTTAGCGAGCGAAGCAGGCGTCTAGGGTATAATTCTTTATCCCTTCTTCTCTTAATTATTTATTAATTATATTTGCATGCTTTAATTGCTTTGGTTATCGGGGCGGGTCTTGGGGGGTTTCTTTCTGCGTAGTGAGGGTCACTACGAAACCCTACACCTGCATGACATAGGATGTCATCTCCTTTATTTGGAGGAACATCATCACCCGGTTTGGTGTTCCTATGTCTATGGTGTTTGACAACGGTCCTCAGTTTGAAACGTCTACCCTCAAGTGTTGGTTGGGAGATCAGGGGATCTCACATTGTTTTGTATCCGTTGGCCGGCCCCATGTAAACGGCCAAGTTGAAGCCTTCAACAAGCTCATCTCAGACGGCATAAAAAAGAAGATTGAAAGAGCTGGCGGCCTTTGGGCGGATGAGTTACCTCACGTCCTTTGGGCCATTAGAACTACTGAAAAGGGGGCAACCGGTGAAACCCCGTTTCTCATGACATATGGCACTGAAGCTGTCCTGCAAATTGAACTTTATGAGCAAACACTCCGAGTCATGCTCTATGACAAAGTGGCTAATTAGGAGGCCATGCGTCCTACATTGGATTCACTCCCGGAACGTAGGGGCAATGCCGCCTTGTGTCATGAGATATACCATCTGAGAATGACAAGGGTTTACAACAAAAGAGTACACAAGCGGCCCCTCAAAGTGGGTGACTTTGTGTTACGAAAAATGGAGGCAACCGGTAGGAAAATGAACAAGGAAAGCTAACCCCCAATTGAGAAGGCTCCTACCGGATTTTTGAAGAAGAGGCGGCAACTACCGCATGGAAATACAAGACGGTAGGCAGTTAGCCAGAACATGGAATGTAGATAACTTGAAAAATTACTACTTTGAAGGAGATTTTAAATACTTTTTGTAAAGAGTAAATGAATGAAAGGAATACTTTATTTCAATTTTTTGTATCAAGTCCCATATGTAATGCACAAACGGGCATCTTCTAAGTCCTTTGTGCAATGCACAACCGGGTATCTAACACGACCTAACTGTGCAATGCACAACCGGGCACCTGTTTGCTCAAAATAAGAAAAGCTTAGTACCTAACTTAGCTATTTAAAGGCCCAAAGCCAACATATTTTAAACCGTCTGCTTTAACCCTAAGAAGTTATCCAGCGACGCCCATCCGAGTGAATTCGTCGAAGAGAACATCTCCCTTCCGGGTGGTACATTGTTCTATGCGTCATGAACTCAAATGGCTTTAACCGGTTAGGTTAAAGATAACCCTTGGCCGTTCGAATGACCTATTGCAAACAAGATACACCCGGCTATTGCCCCAAGGCAATATAGACGGTGAAGTAAATCTTGTTAATCAACCGGCTTTGCCCAAAAGCACTATAGCCGGCCCCCGCTTCTATCCTGAAGTTCAACCCTAATTAACTTCAAAATCATATCTTAAAAATTGTAACCGGCTATTGCCCCAAGGCAATACAACCGGCAAATTTTGTCATACTACAACCGGCTATTGCCCTAAGGCAATACAGCCAGAAAGTAGCATCATAGGTCGCAACCGGTTATTGCCCCAACGCAGTACAGACGGTAATATCGACATTGATCAGCAGCCGGCCTTTGCACAAAAGCATCCCAGCCGGCTCAAAGCCCCATGCGTAAGGTCAGACCCTGTTGACCCCAGCATCCGCCTTGCTATTGCCCCATGGCAATATAGGCGGCAAACTACACTTCATTGCGCAACCGGCTTTTGCAAGAAATCAATACAGCCAGCTACGACGTCAGAAACAAGGCTAGACCTTGTCTCATACCTAACAAGGGTTTGAAGAGCATACGTCCGGTCCTAGGCCGCCTGCATAAAGCCGGAAAACCTTTTGTAAAATAGTCAAGGATCTCCTATTAATTTATCCGGATAATTATGGACGGCTGCCTGCTTAGACTTAGCAACTAAGCAACCAACCATCCAAGGGCATACATAGCTAATACATCCGGCATATCACCAGAGCATGCAAAACAAAATTGCAATAATTCAAAAGTTGCAAAAATTAAAAAGTGACAAAGCAAACCGACCCAGTCGGCATATGTATATATAAAAATAAATTTGTTCAAATGTTAGCCGGACCCTGTCCGGAGAAAGTGATACATGAAATACACGGCACGCAGGCCAGAAAAGTTGAATATTATATAAGCTTAAGGCTGAGCCGGGTCCTTGGAGGCGGTCTCCGAGGCGGGAAGGGGGGCGATCTCTCCTTGCTCTTCAGTTTGGGGCTCATCCCCTCCGTCTGAGCCGGTCCCCGCCTGCATGACCTCGATCTCTTTCTTGGCCCACTCTTGATAAGGCTTCGGAGCCGGCTGGTTCGACTCTTGGGCCTCAATGGCAAGATCGACATATTTGTAGGCAAGTTCCCAGACGGCATATTCCGTTTCCGAATGCACCAGGGACCAAACCAATTGCATTCGGTTGGCGCAATCTTGCTCATTCTCCTCAATGAGCCGGCTCTGTTCTGCTTCCAGGGGAGTTTGGAAGTTCTGACTGGCTGAAGCCGCCTCTTTCTTCAGGCGGATGTTTTTAGTCAGCAGCGAAGAATTCTCCTTCCTGTTTCGTTCTAGGAGTTTGAGAGAATTCGACGCCTTCTTCACCTCCGCCTCAGCATTTTCCTTCTCCGCTTGGAGATTGTGAATCTTGGTGTGGGCTTCATTAAGGGATTTTTGAAGAGTTTTGATGGAGTCCGCCTGTTGCATGATTATGCCTTTAGTTTTTAATTCATGCATAATCATGGAATATTGGGCAACGTTATGATCATTGGACGCATCTCGTTTAGCCCGTCTTACCTCCTCACATTTGCGGGCGTAAGCTTTCTTGAGCCCCTCCACGCGAAGCATTGACTGCAAAGGCCCAAGCGGTGTTAAAAGGGGTCAGACGGCATAATAACTTGAAAATATTCAGTTGAAAGAATTCATACCTCAACCAGACCGGCCATGACCTGGTCAGTATTAAAGGTGTTGACCCCTGGGATCGCCTCCTTCTCCTCTTTTGGGATGGCCTTCAGCATGGACCGGGTGTACTGCTGTACATCCGGCCAGCGATGGGAGAGATCTGCACTAGAAAAAGACGGTGAGAAGGCAACATACTTCCCTCCTATTGACCGCCGACTGCCAGAAGAGTTTTCTGGCTGGAGCTGGGAGTGCGACTTGACCCGCATGCGCTTGCCAAGCAAAGAAGGGTTGAAGGGATCTATTTTACCTTGTGATATTGGGTGAGGGTCATGACTGCCCTCAGCCGGTACCGAGGCGTCGGACGCCCTACGCGGCGCCGCCCACTTTGATGCCTCTGGGACGTCCGGCTGCCTGGAAGTAAGATCAAATCCCAGGCCTGTGTTTTTGACAGTTTTCCCCCCAACCGTCAGCCGGCTGGGGACTGTCTGGGACGAGGTCTTTCTCGCCTTATTTTGAATAGCCGGCTCCTCCCCTGGTCGGGGTCTGATAAGCTTTGTTAAGGAGCGAGGCACCTTGCTCCCGTCCTGAAATAATAAACGCACAAAAAGTCAGCCGGCAAGAAGTCAAGTGGAAGTTAAACAAGGGAAAAGAGAGGAGAAGCAGAAGTATACCTTATTCTTTGCCGCCTACGCGGCAAGTTTCTTTTCCGCATTTGCCTTGTGGACTTCAGCCGCGGACTTACCCGGTGTTTTGTCAGCAGGAAACATGGCTAAAGCTTGCACTGCAAAAAAGAACCCATCCGGTTAGAAGAAAGTTGAGAAAACATAAAATACGTACAAATGGCAAGACAAGATCAAGCACTAGTGCGATCTACGTTTCTTGAACTGAGTGCTGAGCTTACAATCGGACAAGAACGCCTCATCACGATGGAATTCGTGCTTTGGTACCCAATTCTTGGGTACGCTTATTAGTTCACCATTAGAAAGGACGGTTGTGGTCTGTTCAAAAAACCCCGCCTCAATTATTCTCTCATAGTCCCCATCCGGGATTCGAGGTTTTTTATACTTGTGACCCAGGAGGTCTTGCTTCCGGTTATATGTTCTATACTCCCGGTTTTCCTACTTGGTGGGAGCAGAAACAAGATAAAATCGATTCTTCCAGTCTGACCACTTGGACGGTTTGTCCAGGGTCATCAGGTACTGGGGGTAGGTGGTCAGTGTATACCAGGCTCTTCACCCGCCTGGGCTTCTGCACAAATAGTGCATGTGGGCAAAGGCCTCCCCGCCGGGGTTAATGTTCTGTATCTTGCAGGCGGAGATATACCCTAAGATGTTAACCCATGCATTAGGGGTTAACTGCCAAATACCCAGACCATACCCTCGAAGAATGGCCTTGATGGTGTTATGCAAAGGGAAGCGGAGACCGTCTAGAAACGCCGCCTCGTAGCAGCCGAAATACCCTTTTGAATTCGGCTGATCATCTTCCCAGACTATAGTGCCCATCTCAGGGGGCACGATGATTTTCCAATCTGCTCCAAGAAGACGTATTTTGACGAAGTCCTCTAAGTTTTTGGCCATGCTGGCCCTATCTTTGGCAGAGACGACAATAAGTAGGGGATCGCCCTTATTATCCCATGTGGGCCTCTCCTCCTCCTTTCTATCTACATCCGGCGTAAGAAGGCAGCTGCTGCTGTTTTGCTCTGAGTCGGATGAAGAGGCGATCTCTCCACTATCACCTTCTAAGGGGTTTTCCATTTCAACCTTAGAAGGAGAGGCAGCACCTTCACCGCCTTCCTGATCTAACCCCAGTATTCCATCACTGGGAGTGCTGGGGGTGCCATGCAGGGATCCCCTTGTCATCTCAGCCTGATTAGAGTCAGGCGACAATCCTTTAGAGGTTTCCCCTCTATATTCTAGATCAACGGCTGTTTTCCTAGTTCGAGCCATTGCGTCCTGCACAGAGACAGAGACGGTCGGTTTCGGAGATGAACAAGGAGAGTCCCAGTACCCAAAGGCGGCACCCCAGGTCCTTGACTCAGCCGTACCAGGAGACCAGCTGACCTCTAAATCGTGGCGTGCCGTGTGTGTGTTGGGTGAACCCATTATTCTAACAGTACATACAGCCAGGAAAATTTAAAAAACCTCCAAAAAGCAAGGAACCAAGACGTTACCTTGTAGTTGTAAGAAGAGGTTGACGAAAGAAGTTCGTGATTGTTGACCAAAGATACCCCAGACGGTATCACTTTGAACGAATTGCAAATTGGCAAAAGAAAGCAAGATTAATTACCAATGTTGTTCAAAGATACCACAGGCGGAAGAAACCGGTTGTGGTATTACTGAAATTGTATAGAATAAGTGGTCTGAAGTTTTCATGAAAATTTGTCCACAGACCCCCCAGGCGGTGCAATACCGGCTGAGGGTTATTATAGGCAACTTATGAAGAAAATTGTACGGAACTACTACAGACGGCTGTACAATACCGGTTGTGCATCCGTTAAAACAAAATAATCAAGACTGTTCACGGAAACCCGAGGCAGTATGAGACCGGCTGAGGTGTCAGCGAAGCAGTTTCGTAGAAAGAAATTGCTTAAATATACCCCAGTCAGTGTGAGACTGGCTGAGAGGACAACAAAGTAATTCAAAAGAAAAAGCAATTTCTCGAAAATTTTTATTGAAGATACCCCAGACAGTGTAAACCGGCTAAGGGTCTATTGAATGCAACTCACAATAAGATTGCTTGAAGACACCCCAGACGGTATTAACTAGCTGAGGGTCTATTGGATGCAATACATCATGAGATTGCTTGAAGAAGCTCCAGACGGCATAAGACTGGCTGCAGCTTTATCAAAAATCAAGATGAAGAAACTGACAAGGTCAGAATGATACCTTAGTGAGACGGGCAAAGAAATACTCAACCGGTATCCGGATGTAGTGAAGTTGAAGGCTGTTTGCAAGAAAGAGCAGCCGGTATCAGGAATTCCCTATTTCTCTCAATGAATTCTCTCTCTGAATATTGGAAAAGTGAGGAATGAGAGGAGGGAGGTTCCTATTTATAGGAAATCCTAGAAGGCGAACCGTCACCTTCCCCCCTCCAGCTTCAAATTCCAAAAAATGGAGGGAAGGAGGCGAACTGTCACCCTCCCGCATGGTGACAAGTGTCACAGGGGCCTCGTGGCAAGCCACGTCACACCTGTGAGGGGAAAATTTTTGGGGTAAAAATTACCCCTACCACGTGGCCCAATGAGGGCCTGACACGTGTCACCCTCATACAAGCCCAAAGGGATCCAATTAGAGGATGCCACGTTGCATTGAACCCCCAATGGGGGAGCGGATTCTCATCTGCTATAAATAGAGGAATCATCCTCATTTATTGGATATTCATAAATACACACACAAATCCCGAGCAATATTAATTGCGGAATCTCCCTGAATCAGAGAGAAATACCCATCTACTTTTCGCACGTTTACTCATCCGGAATCATATTAACTTGATCTTCGGAGGCGGAACTCCACCCAACCAGAGTTTCGTGGTTTTGCAGGTATAGAAGTCAGGCGCGCATACTCAGTATTGTAACTCTCTCGAGGGACTTCAAAAACACCCGAAACAACCTGTGCTTTAAAGGAAGGGGCTAGCACTTCCAAACTTCCACCCCAAGGACTAGATCCCAAGAGACCTGTTAATGCTATATCAACTAGGAGTGGGAAAGTGTTGGAAGATAGTGTCCCTAAGAAAAACAATGAGAAAGTTAACATGAGTGAGCCTCCTCTAGAGAGTGATTTTGAGCATGAAGAAGAGAAAGCCTTTGAGAATGAAAAAGAAAAATAGAGTGAAAAAGGAAAAGAGAGTGTAAAAGAAAAAGAAAAAGAAATATAAACCACACAATTGCAAAGAGTTTCATATCCCCATAAATTTGTGAGACACAAATTAGATGTGCAATTTGGAAAATTTCTTGAAACATTGAAGCAAATTCACCTTTCAATCCCTTTTACCGATGCTATCAAGCAAATGCCTAACTATGCTAGGTTTTTAAAAGATATTTTGAGTGGAAAGAGAAAGTGTGATTTGGTGGAAACGGTGAATCTCAACAAGAATTGTAGTGCTATTATCATGAACAAGATGCCACCAAAGTTGAAAGATCTCGGTAACTTTTCCCTTGTGCAATACATAAAATGCACATTGATAATGCTTTGTGTGACCTTGGGGCTAGTGTTAGCCTTATGCCATATTCGGTATATCAAAGACTTGAGATAGGGGAACTTCTACCCACTAACATTACCCTACAATTGGCCGATCGATCCATAAAATTTCCAAAGGGTAAGGTAAAGATGTTCCTCTAACGGTGGGAAAGTTTATAATTCCGGTGGACTTTGTTGTATTAGAAATAGATGAAGATATTAACATTCCAATAATTCTAGGAAGACCTTTTCTTGCTACTTTGGGTTCTTTAATTAATGTTAAAAGTGCTAAAATTACACTAAAAGTAGGAGTTGAGGTGCTAGAATTTGACTTGAATGAGAGCATGAAATATCCAAGCTCAACTTTGGAAAAGTGAATGATGATTGATGCTATTGATTCCATTGTAACTTCTATGCATGAGCTCTTGCTCACTTCTAACGATGTCCTTGAGAATTTCTTATTGAACAAAGGAAAGATAGGGGAACAAAGCAAGGAGATGCATGGGAATCACGAGCCATGATGCATTGGAGATAGCTACAACAAGAGAAGGTAAGGGTGTTCCAATGGTAGAACTTAAATCTCTACCATCACACCTAAGTTATATGTTTTTAGGTCCCAACTCAACTTATCCGGTAATTGTTAATTCCTCTTTGAACGAGTACCAAACTCAAATGTTATGTGGTGTATTGAGAGACCACCAAGTTTCTTTAGGCTATACCATTGACAACCTCAAAGGTATTAGTCCCGCTTTATGTATGCACCACATAATACTTGAGGAGGGTGCTAAGCCTTCCATTGAAAGGCAAAGGAAATTTAATCCTCAAATGGGGGAGGTGGTGATGAAAGAAATCACCAAAGTCCTTGATGCGGGCATCATCTTCCCCATTTCGAGTTCTAGATGGGTTTCCTCCATTCATGTGGTCCCTAAAAAGGGAGGAATAACCGTAGTTGAAAATGAGAATGGTGAGCTCATTCCAACTAGAACAGTGTCCGGTTGGAGGATGTGCATAGATTATAGACGTCTAAATGTATCCACTAACAAGGATCATTTTCCTCTCCCTTTTATTGACCAAATGCTTGAAAGACTAACAAAGCACAAGTATTATTGTTTTCTTGATGGTTATTTGGGTTTCTTTCAAATCCCTATAAAATTGGATGACCAAGAGAAGACAACCTTTACTTGTCCATATGGTACTTTTGCATATAGGAGGAAGCCGTTCAGACTTTGCAATGCACCGGCAACCTTTCAAAGGTGCATGATGAGTATCTTTGGAGACATGCTTGAGGCCGAGATGGAAGTGTTCATGGATGATTTCTTGGTAGGAGGCCTCTCATTTGAATATTGTTTGTCCAATTTGGGCAAATGTTTAGCAAGATGTGAGAAGGTTAACTTGGTCCTAAATTGGGAAAAATGCCACTTCATGGTGGAAGAAGGAATCGTCCTCGGTCACAAGATATCAGGCAGGGGAATTGAAGTGGATAAAGTAAAAGTTGAAGTGACTGAAAAATTGCCACCTCCGATCAATGTAATAGGAGTGAGGTCCTTTTTAGGGCATGCCGGGTTTTATAGGAGATTTATCAAGGATTTCTCCCTCGTTGCTAGACCTCTCAATGATCTTCTTCAAAAGGAAGCCGACTTTAAATTTGATGAAAAGTGTCTTCATGCTTTTAACAGATTAAAGGAATCTTTGATCACTTCTCAAATTGTGCAAGGGCCAAGATGGGATTTGCCATTTGAGCTCATGAGTGATGCTAGAAATGTTGCTATTGGAGGTGTGTTAAGACAAAGAATAGAAAAAAGGCTTTATGTCATCTACTACATGTTTAAAACTTTGAATGAAGCAAAACAGAACTACACCACAACGGAGAAAGAGTTTCTTGTTGTGGTACATGCTTTTGAGAAGTTTTGGAACTACCTCATTGGTTCCAAAACTGTTGTCTACACCGATCATGCGGCTATTAGATACCTTATGGCAAAGAAAGAGTTCAAGCATCGTCTTCTTTGTTGGGTCCTATCACTTTAACAATTTGATGTTGAAATCCGTGACAATAAAGGGGTCGAGAATGTAGTTGCGGACCATCTCTCCCATTTAGAGAATGTGCAAGCAAGCGATGATGAAGTCCCCATATGTGATGAATTGAGAAATGATGTGCTTTATGTCTTGAATAAGAAAGAGCTTCCTTGGTTCGCCGACTTAGTGAACTACTTGGCATGTGGGGAGTTTCCTCCCGATTTCTCCAAGAATCAAAGGAAGAAACTTAAAAAAGAGGCAAGACATTATGTGTGGGATGACCCCGTTCTCTACAAAAGAGGATTTGATGGTTTGCTCCGAAAGTGTGTTCCGAATGAAGAAGTGAAAAGTGTGCTAAAGATGTGTCATTCCGATCCTTGTGGAGGCCACATGGGGACAAACAAAACAGCCTTGAAGATCTTGCAAAGCGGTCTGTGGTGGCCTCACATCTTTAAGGATGCTTGAGGGTTTGTGAAGACTTGTGACCATTGTCAACGAACTGGCAACATATCAAAGCGAAATGAGATGCCTCAACAACCAATACTTAAGCTAGAGGTATTTGATGTATGGAGTATTGACTTTATGGGACCATTCCCTTTTCCTCAAGGGAATCAATACATCCTTGTGGCGGTCGACAATGTCTCAAAATGGGTTGAAGCCATTGCCTCCTCAAATAATGACCACATGATAGTAATGAAATTGTTCAAGAAAGTCATATTTCCGAGATTTGGGATCCCTAGAGCGGTGGTGAGTGATAACGGCTCACACTTTGTGCATAACGTCTTTCAAAGGATGCTAATAAAGCATGGAGTTCATCAAAGGTTCACTCTTACCTACCATCCACAAACTAGTGGACAAGCAGAAGTGTCCAATCATCAAATCAAGTTAATCCTTGAGAAGACAATTGCAAGAAGTAGGAAGGATTGGTCAGAAAAACTTGATGATGCTCTTTGGGCATATATAACGGCATACAAGACCTTAATAGGCACAACTCCATATGGGATTGTTTATGGAAAATCTTGTCATCTTTCGGTGGAGCTTGAACCCGAACTCAATGGGCCATTAAGAAGATTAATTTCGATTTGGCTAGTGCGGGAGAGCAAAGATGGCTTGATCTACATGAGCTTCAAAAGCTTCAATTGGAAGCCTATGAGTGTGCTAGAAACTACAAGGCTCACTCAAAGGAATTGCATGATCGAAAATTTAAGAAGAAAACATTTCCTGTAGGCAAAAAGGTACTACTCTACAACTCACCAATAAAATTGTTTCCTCGGAAACTTTTGCCAAGGTGGAGTGGTCCATTTATCGTCAAATAAGTGTTCCCTCATGGAGCCGTGGAAATTTCAGATTTAGATGGATTGAGATCGTTCAAGGTCAATGGGCATCGCCTCAAGCTTTACTATGAGGGTGCTCATGTTTGTTTGGTCGAGTTAATGCAATGCAATATTGCCTCATGAGTATGGAGGTCGTCAAGCTATTGATGTTAAAGAAGCGCTCCCGGGAGGCAACACGAGTATTAAAAAAAAAAGAAAAAGAAAAAAAAGAGAGAAGAGAGTAAGGATAAAAAAAATGAATGAGTGGAAAACTGGAGAAGACAGCTGGTTTAATCTGATTTGGCTAACTTTTGGTTGAAGATATGTTGTTGTGGTTTTTGATGTAGGAATTTGAAGCAAAAAGAGTCGAAGAAAGTAAAACAGTAAACCTGTCAACAGCCTGGAGCGGGGGCTCCTACCACTATGCAAGCCCGCTCCAAGCTCAAGCAAAGGATCAAAGTGCTTCAAGCTAGGCTGGAGCAGGCGCTCCTCATGGACTGCACGGGCACTCCACCTTGCTCCGTACAAATCATAAACTACAGGTAGCATAAGGAGCAAGCGCTCCAAAGAGCTTGCACGGGCGCTCCAAATTGCATCAGCCAAAACAGATTCATCAGGTCTTGGAAGGAGCGGGCACTCCAACACTACTGCACGCCCGCTCCATTTTGGGTTCCAAAATGCCGTAGCTAAATTCAATTTTGGAGCGGGTGCTCTAGACTGAGTGCACACCCTCTCCTAGCTTCAAACCCAAAATCAGTCAGCACCTTTAACGGTTGGAGCGGGCGCCCCTAATACCTTGCACGCCCGCTCCAAATTCATTCGGGTAATATTTCGAGATTCATCAATCTCTTTTCATCTCTTTCTTTCATCCTCTACCACCCATTTCACCTCTTTCATTTCTCTCTCCTCATTTACATCACTTTCTCACTCTAAAACCCTCACTTCTTCTACCTTCTCTCTTCAAATCCAACATCAATCCTCCAAAGTTTTCAATCAAAATTCACAAATTCATAATCTCCATCCAATTCTCTCTCTAAAAATCACAAATTTTCACAAAATTGAGCAAAAATTCAAAATAAAAAAAAAACCACAAAATTCTCCATTAAAGAACAAGGGGTAAATGGTGAAACTTGAAGGAGGAGAAGCAAAATTCGACTAGTCTTGGAAGAATTTAGAGTATTTTCATACTCTATTTGGTATAATCTTCTTCCCTATTTCACTTTCCCTCTTGAACCTAGGGGTTCTTCTTCAAACTTCTTAATTTTTGTTTATTTCATGAAGATTATGTAATTAGTTGCATGACTAGGTGAAATTAAACGATTTTTATTGCTAATAAGAATTGTTTGCGGTAAGTTTGTGAATGATTTTTGGAGTAGTTGAACTTGTGATTGAAAATAGTATAAACTTGGTGAATTTGTGAATGTGAATTGTGTGAAATTGGTGAAGTTGATTGTGTTTGAGAAATTATGTGTTGGGATATATTGTTTGGTTGTGTTGTTTTGTATATTGTGAAACATGTACTTGGTTTTTTAAGGGGGTCTGAAGTTAAGGGTGTGTGTGGTGTTCTTATTTGTTGTTGAGTGATTTTTTTAAACAACCTTCCCTAAATTAAAAATGAAGAAATTCTTTGGAGGAAGTAAGAAAAGAAAGACAAGTGAACCTCAACCATCCCCAACTCCTTCACAAAAAGAAAGCCCTAACCCAACACCAACACTAAAAGTCCAATGACCGATTCAAAAAGGCTTTCAATGACCTCTCCAAACGAAAAATTATCCCAAACTATTTTTATCATCAATAATCAATGCAGCTATTAGGGGTCGATAAAGGAATAAGAAGAGTAGCCGACAACTTCAGTTGGCTAAACTTCATAAGGAATAAGGAAGAAACTTCTGCTTCCCTAACTCTTGAATTCCTCTCATCGGTCACTATGAAGCGCATAAACCTAGAGGGTGAGCCATTAGAATGTGAGATAAAATTTAGGATGTTCAATGTCGAAAAGACCCTAACTTTAACGAGATTGAACAAAATTTTTGAATGTCAGCCATAACGCACTTGGTGCAATGCTGTCAGCCATATGCAAGTGCTTGGCGCAGCAAGTGGCTATGCAGGGGCCGCATCCACGCAAGGCAGCCGTGGCTTGGTGCCTAGCAAACCAAGCCTCGTTGCTTGGTGCTAGGCACTCGAGCATCGTAGGACTATGCGTTTTGCGATTTTGTCGTTTTTAATTTTTTTTTATTTAATTATTAAAAGGAGGCTAGGCCTCGGTTTTTCCAGGCACTTGCAAAATAAAATTGGCAAAATTTGGGTAAACCAACTTAATTAAATTAATTGGAGTAATTTTAATTAATTAATTTTAATTTAGTGGGAGCTTCATTAATTATTTGGCTAATTTATTACATTTAATCACATAATCGGTTAACAATTTTTACTAGTTTTAATTAGGCGTGTTAATTGGATTAACCACCTAAGTTAGTAACTAGTTTTGCACTCATTCTGAATTGTTGCTTGAATTATTTGTAAAATGCATAGGTCATTCACTTTAGTGAATGGATGAATGGAATACATATTCTAGTGCAGGTTTTACAAAATGGCAACTAGTGGGCCCGACTAGGATAGTAAATACGGACTGCGATGCATTATGTGTTTTTGTAAATCTAAATACGGTGTACGTACCTTTGCTTATTTTTGTACCTTAATATTTAGAATAGTCCTAGTCTTATTAGTAGTTGCATAGTTGGTGGTGACGTCTCGATGACGACGTCTCTATGAAGACGAAGCCAAGAGGATGCAACGAAGGCCCTTGAAGAATTGAAGACTCAAGTTCAAAGGGGTCATGCTAGTTGCCAAATGCATCTTTAATTATGCTTTATATATTTTGCTTATATATAATTGAGATGTTAGATGCATGTTGTTGAATGATTAGTTTAGTTCACTTAAATAAACTAACATAGAACCCCTTAGTCCCAAAGAAAATTGAGTTAAATCTGCCATTCACTTACGGAACTAATGAGGATATTAATGGGCTATGCCAAAGCAAGGTATTACTACTTTTCTAGGGAAGTAAGGTATGTTGGTGCGTTTGCCAAAGCAAGGAAATACATACACGTTAGTTTTGGTTAAACTTAACGACATCAGTAAGGAGTCCTTAGATATCGTGGCAACAGAGATAAACGTTAAGAAAGTATTAGATGCGACATTTTATCGAACCAAGAGTAGCTTAGAGCTATTAGCAATTGGATTGCTTACCTTAAAATATTAAGTGTTAAGACAAGCCAAAGCATGCTTAATCACCTTTTGATTTTTTGGGTCTTGGAATCGTTTTATTCTCGCCTAAATAGGACAATTTTAAATGTGTGGATAAAACGCTTAATAAGATTGAAAATTTGATGAGCAAAGGGAATATGTCCTTGATGAGAAAATGCATGAGCTCCTGATGATGAGGTCACTCAGGCTGCCCTAAATCGATGGTACGCCGCCATTCGGGATGTCAAATGCATCATGTTGGCCACAATGTCTCCGGATCTCCAAAAGACCTTCTTTGGAAAGGAGATGGCTTTTGAGATCATTTCTGAATTTCAGAATATGTTCCAAGAGCAGGCCCGAACTGAGCGGTTTAAGACCCATAGGAAGTTCCTTGAGATCAAGCTTAAGAAAGGAGAGCCGGTTAGCCCACATGTACTTAAAATAATCGGATTATTTGAGAACATGGAAAGGCTCAACACTGAGTACTTAACCAAGATGGCAATTGACATTATTCTCCACTCGCTGCACAAAGGCTATGATCAGTTCAAGATGAACTATAATATGCATAGCTTGGAGAAAACCCTCACCGAGCTTCATTGAATGTTGAAGCAAGCCGAGCAAACGCTCAAGGATGAGGAGAAGCATGATATGCTTATGGTCAAGAAGGGCAAGCTGTTCAAGCGCTCGAGCAAGAAGAAAGGCTTTAAGGGGAAAGGTAAGAAGACCTAGCTTTTCGCCTAATTGAAAAGCTACCAAGGGCAACAAGGAAAAGAAGGTAGCCTCTTCTCAATCCGATTCCGAATGTTTCTACTGCAACAAGAAGGGACATTGGAAACGGGATTGCCTCATATTGAAGGAGGATAAGAAGAACGATACCATTGCTTCTGGATCAGGTATATATGTTATAGAACTTAACTTTACTAGCAAAGCTTCATGGGTATTAGATACCGGATGTGGCTCATACCTTTGTTCAAATGCTCAAGGACTAAGGAAAAGTAGAAGGCTAGTGAAAGGAGAAGTGGAACTCCGGGTCGGAAATCGAGCAAGGATTGCGCCCGTATCCGTTTGGACACTTAGTTTGTCTTTGCTCTCGGGGCTTGTTTTAGAACTTAAACATTGTTATCATGTTCCCAACATTACCAGATACATTTTTTAATTTCGGCTTTGGACGCCAAGGGATTTGAATTTCGGATAATAGACAATAGTTGTTCAATTTATCTCGATAACGTTTTATATGGTATGACACATTCAGAAAATGGTCTTTATGTGTTTGTACTAGACAAATAGGTTTATAATGTTAATGATACCACCAAAAGAGCTAAGACCATTGGGTTGAATCAAACCTACTTGTGGCATTGTCGTCTTGGCCACATTAACATCAAGCGCATCAAGAAACTTCTTCATGAAGGGATTCTTGATTCATTCGACTTAGAGTCGTTTAAAAACTGCGAAGGATGCTTAATAGGCAAGATGATAAAGCAGTCATCCTCCAAGTTGGGAAAAAGGGCTAATGACTTATTGAGTCTTATACACACGGATGTATGTGGACCAATGAGCAGAATCGCAAGAAATGGTTATTGTTTCGGGGTTTTCTGATGTCCTGCGGGAGAGTTACAATTCCGAGACTGGAACCGGACGCCTGTACCTGCAAAACAACGGAGACTCCTAGTGGTGGGAGCTCCGCCTCCAACGGTCAAGTTAGTACCTGATTAAGGAGTAATTAATGCGGAAATTAAAGTGATTGGGTCTCTCTAGGTGAGAGTGTTTAATTGCTTAATCCTCTTTAATGAGGATTAATTAAGTATTTATAGTCTTTGAGAAGCGTGCCAATCCTAGGTTTAGGTTAACCTTGGGCTGATTGGGCTTCCCTCGGGAGTTGGGCCTAGGTGACCGATTATCCCAGGTGTCATGGGAAGGACACGTGTCGTGTCGAAATTGGTCCATGGTGGACGGATCATTGCTTGACACGTGGCAGGCTCCTGTTGGCCCATGTGACGGACACATGGCGGAACCTGATTGGTCCACTTGTCAGATGGTGATTGGTGGGAGAAAAATCCCCTAATCATTTGCCCCTCACAGGTGGCACGTGACTGGTCACGTGTTACCTGTGACAGGTGTCGCAGTGTAACAGGCGACGGCCTGCTACAGGTGTCACTCGGCGAAAGGCCGAGAGATTCTCCCGCCCAAATTATGAATTCTGGAAGTGACCCTTCGCCTTCTCACTTTGCCTATATAAAGGAGTGTTGACTTCGGTCATTTTCACACTTGAGAACTTTGTGAGAGAACATTCGGACCCCTGAACTTGCTCTGACATTTTGGACCCTTTCTGCCTACCGCCTGCTCTGACAAGCCGACTGCAAAGGAGTTTCAGAACTTCATCAATCGTCACTCGTTCAGGTAACCGTCGGTTCTCTTACTCTTAATTTTCTCTTTACTTTATTCTTTTTTGAAATGGCACCACGGAAGCACACGACACGACCTAGGTTATTGATCAGCCGGTCACCGGGGACGGCTAAATCTAGGACTAGGAGTGCCGCCTGCCCTTTTCTGGACCCATCTTTGCCCTTTATACAAAGTCCGACTGTATCTGTGTCTATGCAGAGCATGATGGCCAGAACAAAAAAGACTGTCAAGATCTCAAATTCAGACGGCTCCTCCCACAGGGTGCCGATTAGTGAAACATCTTACCAGGCGCCAGATGTGGAAGTGAAACAAAGCGGCTTGAAAGCCGGCAGTTCTGAGGGAGGAGTCAAAGTGACCCCTTCCCATTTTACAGTTGACAATTCTTCATTCTCTCCTGCTCCTGTTAAAGGAGAGGAGGCGGGCCCCTCCGGGAGAGGGGAGGAGTCGTCCTCTTCGGACTCGTCAGAGGACGATTCCGAGTCTAGCTCTTCTGGCCATGCTTCCCTGGACACAGAAGAGAAAAACAGTCGCCTACAAGAGGCGAGGCTTTCTCACGCAGTTGAGAAGGGGGACGATTGGGCGGAGCCATCCGCCTCTCACAGAGAGCAAAATACCCCCTACTACTGCACGGTACCTCGGGGCCGGATCACAGCCATGCAAGAGAAAGTGGAGAGCTTTATCGCAAACCACACAATGGGCCCCGACTTTTTAGTGTTTGTGCCGGATCTAGAAGACACAGTCGTCTGGCCGGCTGGTACCAGTTATGATAGCGTCTGCTTTGGCTGCTACGAGGCGGCCATCAAGGCTGGGCTGCGCTTCCCACTACATCCGGCTGTTCAGCGGATCTTGGATGGGTATGAGTTGGGGTTATGGAAGTTAGCCCCGAACTCCTGGGTCAACGTACTCGGCTATGTGGCCGGGTGCGAACTGCACAGGGTGGAGCCGAGCTTCGAGGCTTTCGCCCACATGAACTACCTCAGCCGGACCCCTAAGGCAGGCGGTACCGGCTGGTATCAATTGACGAGCCACAGGGGCTACCTCATGACGAGAGGTAAAGCAAACAAATGGAAGGACTGGCGGAGCACCTTCCTCATCATTGAGAGTTCAGACACAGAGCTGAACAAGCGCTTCAACAGGTGGAACAGGAATCCGCCCCTTCTTGCAGGCGGCCGCAGCATGCCGCCTGTTCCCCCCAAGGCTAAGAAAGAGATCCTAGATAAAGGACTCTTCAAAGTAGAGTCGAAGGTGAACTCTACTTCAGGGGTACGAGAGCAAGTACCCCTGCACTGCGTCCCGAGCTTCAAATGGCTCTACGACAAGTATTTTTTGGCCGCCTGTGGCCTTAGCAGTCGGTGCTCAAGAGGTAGCCGGCCTGTCGAATACTCTGTTGTTCAATGCATTTCTTGTTATGACTTATTAACTTTGCTATTTGTTTTTGCAGCGGACGCTATGAGCAAAATTACCGTCTCCAAGACTGCGGCGGCCATGTTGCGGGCCTCCATCATGCAACAGTCTTCAACCGACTCCCCCAACAAGGGGGCACCCTTGGTGGGCTTCGAACCTTTCACCCTCTTTTTGGAGTTGTGTTTATGCATATACTGACTTTTTTCTTCTCTTTTTTTTTTTTTTTTTTTTTTTTAGACGGGCGCTCCAAGAGCTTCTTCTTCCCAACAGCCGGACCCCAAGGCCCGGAGGACGACTGTTGCGAGCTCTCCTGGTTCTGCCAGGAAACATGCGGCGGCTGAGAAACAGCCGGCCACTTCCTCTAAAACTCCAGCTGGGCCACCTAGAAGTATGAAATTGTCCTTGTAAATTTTAGACTTGCTCCCTTCTTCACTAGGTCTAATCCGTTTGTTTATGCTTGATGCAGCCGGCCCTCAGGAGCCTGACTTGGTCGAGGTGGCCAAGTCTATGATCAAGGCCGTTCCTCCAGCTGAAAGGGAGGCGGTCAGGGGTGTCGGCAACCTTGTCCTAGACGGGATTGCAGGGGTCCTTGCTGAGGTATACTTAGCATATTTTTGAGTATTTGATTTCCAGGACGCCTGTTTTCTTTTTGTTTGGAAACTGACACCTGTTCCCCTTTTTACTTAGGCCCTGCTCCGAGTGAACGGCCTTTGCAAGCCGCTTGACCGGAAGAACAAAGAGGTAAAGGCTGCAAAAGCTATGGCCGCCTCTGACTGTGATAAGGCAATGTTTCAAATTGCCCAAAATGAAGTTCTGACCATTTATATTCTTTATTATCAGGCGCAGGCTACCGCCGCTATCCGGGCTCAGTTAGAGGCGGCCTAGAAGAGGAATAGCGAGCTGGAGGCGACCATCATCAACCTCAAGGCCGAGCTGAAACCTCTTCGCCAAAAGATGTCCTCATACGAAACCTTGGAGAAATCCTTGGCGAGCGTAAAGGTACGCCTGGTGACCCAGGAGAAGAGTCTTACTCAGGAGCTCTCGGAAAAGGCCGAGCAAGAAAATAAAGAGCTGGTCCGGGAGATGATGGAAGACTCTGCTCAAATCCAGCGCATGACTTGGGGCCGCCTCTTCCCCAATGCCGACTTTGCCTCATGGGAAAAAACGTACCGCCAGTGTTCTGATAGATATAATCAAGAGATCCTGGCGGCTGCTGAGGAAGAGGCGTTGGAGGACGCGTTGGAGGAGGAGGAGCAGCCGGTAGTGGCGCTTGTGCCGCTTGGGGGTAATGCATCAAAGAAGGATGCAGCTGAAGCCGAGTCCAGCAAGAAGAGTGCTGACCAGGCGGCAGCTGCTAATATTGAAGATCTGCCCCCTTCTTAAGCTTTATGTCTTCTTTCCACGGCCTTCGTGCCGTTTGTTTGTATTTACCCGGCCATGGGGCCGGGGCTCTGAATATTTTGCCGGTCTTTAATGACCGGCTTCTTTTTAATGAATATTTTTGTTTTGCTTCAAATTTGTTCAAGTATTGAATATTCTGATCCAATTGTACACTATACCGACTGTTTTACATGGCCGATAGTTGCAGACAGGTACGGATAGTTAGTCACGCCGCCTATGCCCCGGGACAACTGGTTGTCTGTTTCCAGGCTAGACGATTAGTCGGCCATTTATCCTATCGGTATTCGAACCATTTTAAAGACTAGATCCCCTTTAGGCAGGCGGTCCTGTTATTTGTAAAATTAACCAAGTAGGAAAGTGGTTTGACCAAGTAAACATGATTGTTACCTAGTCGCCAAGTAACTGAGTAGTAGAGGTATCAAGCGGTTGGTACCGGTTGTTCCCCTTTATTCGCCAATGTTCGTTGGCTTTTAACTCATAGGTTGTTAACCTAGCAGGAGTAGTGGTTGAGAGCCCCTGTTTGCTAAAAACAGGCGGACGACTCATACCTTTTAGGCTCCATACTAAGTTTGAGAGAGTGACTATGAGTTAACTTTGGAGTTACTCAGTCGCCGTCACTCCTGCTTGAGTAGTAAAGGTACCAGGCGGCGGAGACCGGCTGATCCTTTTGATTCGCCAATGTTTGTTGGCTATTAACTCAAGAGGTACCCCCTTCATTTATCCCAAGTAATACAGGCGGTCATCTGACTCAGATGTCAACTGCTACCACTGGTTTGGTTAGTGATAGAGTTATCCTTGTCTCAAAAACGGCTACGTGGTTGCCCTTGGGGACAGTCGTATAGGTGCCGTGTAATTAGTTTATAGAGCAATGTTCCACCCAAAAGGGAGCTGCTCTCTACGACGAATTTCATCCGGAGGGATGCCGTCGGACGCCTGCTATGATGTTGGGACATGTCGTATTAGTTTTGAAGATTTGATCAGTTGGCTTGGCGCCTGGTCTGATCATTCGGCCTTTGGCCTTGGTTAGTTCTTGGTGAACGTAGGTGCTAAGTAAAAGGAGGGTAGCCGCCTGTTAGGCACAGGGTCGGCCAGGCCCTGATCATTTTAAGTTAAGTATAAGGGGGGTGGCCGTGTGTTTGGAACCAGTCGACCCTCTTTTATGGAGAGTAGCCGACTATATGTCCAGACGGCATGCCCCTATGGTGAGAGTAAAATATTCAATGGAGAGTAGCCGACTGTAAAGGTACAGACGGCATGCCCCTCTGAAGATAGAGTAAAATACTCAATGGAGAGTATCCGACTGTAAAGGTACAGGCGGCATGCCCCTCTGAAGATAGAGTAAAATACTCAATGGAGAGTAGCCGACTGTAAAGGTACAGACGGCATGCCCCTCTGAAGATAGAGTAAAATACTCAATGGAGAGTAGCCGACTGTAAAGGTACAGACGACATGCCCCTCTGAAGATAGAGTAAAATACTCAATGGAGAATAGCCGACTGTAAAGGTACAGACGGCATGCCCCTCTGAAGATAGAGTAAAATACTCAATGGAGAGTAGCCGACTGTAAAGGTACAGACGGCATGCCCCTCTGAAGATAGAGTAAAATACTGAATGGAGAGTAGCCGAATGTAAATGTATAGGCGGCCTGCCCCTCTTAAGTAAGAATAAAAATTAAACATGGAGAGTAGCCGACTGTTTGTCAGTAGGCATGCCCCTCTTAGTACAAAATTGAATATTAAGTACGCAAACTTTTATTAAGTAGCCCTTGACTATTTACATCATTCAAAAGAAATATTTCTTAAGATTATCTACATTCCAAGTTCGAGGTAACGGTTGTCCGTCTGGTGTTCCCAGACGGTAGGTACCGTCCCTGACCTCTTCACAGATTCGGTAGGATCCTTCCCAGTTGGGAGTTAGTTTGCCAGACTCATTAAACCTACCAACTGCTTCCATTTTTCTAAGTACAAAGTCCCCCACTTTGAGTGGACGCCTGTGTACTTTTTTGTTGTATGATCTAGTCATTCTCAGGCGGTAAATTTCATGGCGCAAGACAGCATTGCCCCTCCTTTCAGGAAGTGAGTCTAATGCCAGGCGCATGGCTTCCCAGTTTGCCTCTTCGTCATATAGCATTACTCGAAGAGTCGGCTCGTAGTGTTCTATTGGAAGAACAGCTTCCGCACCATAAGTTAGGAGGAATGGAGTTTCTCCAGTCGCCCCTTTTTCAGTCGTCCTAATGGCCCAGAGAACATGTGGTAATTCATCCGCCCATAGGTCGCCTGCTCGTTCAATCTTTTTCTTGAGACCGTCTTAGATGATTTTATTAAAGGCTTCTACCTGGCCGTTTGCTTGTGGACGGCCGACAGATGCAAAGTAGTGTGCAATTCCTTGGTCACCCAACCAGCTTTTGAGAACAGGCGTCTCAAATTTGGGACCATTATCAAAAACCATAGACATGGGAACCCCGAACCGAGTGATGACATTTTTCCAAATGAATGAAATCACATCCTTCGTCTTGATTCCCTTTACAGCCTCCGCCTCTACCCATTTAGTGAAGTAATCGACGGCAACAAGTATGTACCTCCTTCCGCCTGTAGCAGGCGTATATGGACCCAGAATATCCATGCCCCACTTAGCAAACGGTAGTGGGCTATGAATGGTAGTGAGGTCAGTAGCCGGACGGTGAATTATTTTGCCAAACCTTAGGCACTTGTCACATTTTTTCACCATCACCATCGCATCTGCTTCTAAAGTAGGCCAAAAGTAGCCCTGCCGCCTTGCCCGTTGAGCAAGCGTCCTACCGCCTATATGGGAAGCACAGTAACCAAAGTGAAGATCGTCTAGTATCTCTCGTCCCTTTTCTGGAGTAACACACTTTAAGAAGGGTTGAAGGTACCCCCTTTTGTGAAGTTCTCCCTTTATTATTTCAAAACTGGTTGCTCGTTTTTTCAGTGCTGCCGCCTGTTGATGATCAACCGGCAGGGTACCATTTGTTAGATATGCCCTGATTGGATCCATCCAGGTTGAGCTTCTGTCTAGGATTCCAATAGGGTCTTCCTCGATGCTTCTCTTCTCCATTACTTCCCAAAAAACAGTTCGAGGAGTATCACAGGAGGCGGATGATGCTAATTTTGACAGTGCATCCGCCTGGTTGTTTTCTGATCACGGCACTTGGGTCAGATGGAAATCCTCAAGGGAGCCGACTGCTTGTCGGACCGCCTGTAAATACTTGATCATGGCCGGATGGGTTGCTTCGTATTCGCCATTGTACTGACTCACTATCAATTGTGAATCGAAACAGGCGTCTATTTTTCTTGCCCCTGCCGCCTTGCACATGCGGATTCCGGCTAGTAAAGCTTCATATTCTGCCTCATTGTTTGAGGCCTGAAAACTGAAGCGTAGAGCATACTCGTACCTGTCGCCCTCTGGCGACTGACATATGACGCCTGCTCCACAACCATTTAAAGTAGAGCTTCCGTCCACATATACCTTCCAGACTTGGTCTGTAATTTGAGAGTCCGGAGGACGAGTCATCTCAACAATAAAGTCAGCAAAGGCTTGCCCCTTCACTGCTTTTCTAGGCTCGAAAGTAACTTTGAGGCTCTCAATTTCTATGGCCCATTTGATCATTCGGCCTGACGACTCCATGATGGTCAGTGGCCGCTTGATAGGTTGGTCTGTATACACGACGACTGTATGTGCCAAAAAGTAGGGCTTCAATTTTTTAACAGCCATGAAGAGTGCAAGACCAAATTTCTCCACTAAGGGATACCTCAACTCGGCATTTTTCAGTACATGACTGACAAAGTAGACCGGGAGCTGACAGCCGTCTCTTTCAGCAAGGAGAACAGCGCTTAACGCATGATCAGAGACGGCCAGGTACATGTAGAGTACTTCTTTGGGCAAAGGGCTGACCAGCCTCGGCAAGGAATGCAAGTGAACTTTCAATTTCTGGAAGGCGGCCTCAGCATCCGGCCCCCATTTAAACCTTGCATTTTTCTTAATTGCCTGGAAAAAGTATAGGCATTTGTCGCCTGATCGGCTTAAAAATCTTCCCAAGGCCGCCAGACAACCTGTTAACTTCTGAACCTCTCGGATGGTACGAGGCGACTGCATGTCAATGACCGCCTGCACCTTCTCAGGGTTCGCCTCTATTCCTCTCTGATTGATAAGGAACCCGAGAAATTTCCCAGACTCAACTCCTAATACACATTTCTTGGGATTGAGCATGACATGGTGCCGCCTAAGTGTGGCGAAAGTTTCTCGGAGGTCCGACAGATGATCTATCTGAAGCTTAGTCTTGACAATCATATCATCAATGTATGCCTCAACGTTTCTCCCAATCTGATCAAAGAACACAGTGTTTATCATTCGCTGGAAGGTAGCCGGGGCATTCTTAAGACCAAACGACATGACCGTGTAACAGTATAACCCCTGATCAGTGACGAAGGCCGTCTTCTCCTGATCTTTCTTCCATAAAGGAATTTGATGGAAACCAGAGTAGGCGTCCATAAAGCTCATCAAAGCATGGCCGGCTGTTGAGTCGACCAGGTTATCAATTTTAGGCAGAGGGTAACTATCTTTGGGGCACGCCTTGTTTAAGTCTGTGTAGTCTACACACATTCGCCAGGTGCCATTCGGCTTTTTAACAAGCACCACATTTGCAACCCAGTCTGGGAAGTAACATTGCCGAATGAACCCTGCATCAAGTAATTTTTTAACTTCGGCGGTTGCCGCCTGACTTCTTTCTTCGCCATGGTTCCGCTTCTTCTGCCGTACCGACTTCTTTTTCGGATCCACAACCAGTTTATGTACCGCCAGATCAGGACTAATGCCTGGCATTTCATGGACTTCGAATGCAAAGATGTCCTTGTATTCTTTCAATAGTTTGTGAAAGTCGTCACCTAGGACTCTCAGAGCAGTCGTCCCAACTTTGACTGTTCGGTCAGGACGCGAGTCGTCTAGGATCAGGTCCGTATGCTCACCAGCCGGCTGAGGGCGGAATACATCCGACCGCTCCTCTGCCAATGATTGCTATTTTCTGTCTTTTCGTGCGGCCCCTGTCTGGGATGCCTTTCTCTTCTTGCCGCCTGCTTTTTGAACAGGCGCACTCTCCTTGACATTGTCAAGGTCTATTTTTCCACCACTCGACCCAGTGGCCATAACAGTGGGCTTGACATCCGAGAGATAGCACTCTCGGGCCATCCTCTGATCTCCCCTTAGGGACCCGACTGTTCCATTATCCCTCTCAAACTTGAGCAACATAAGAGATGGGATTATAACAGCCTTGGAATTATTCAGGGTTGGTCGTCCCAGAATCATGTTGTAGGCCGAGAGTTCTTTTACTACCAGGAACCGGACTACCATGTGTCGTCCTTCCCCTTTTTCTCCCAGGCGGATGGGTAAATCCACTCGTCCCACTGGGTGGACGACTCCTCCTCCAAACCCTACTAAAGGGTGGGATGCCGGATGTATGCAATCAGTCTGATATTTTAGTTTCGACAGACATTTTCTACTGATGAGATCTGAGGAGCTTCCGGTATCTTTGAGGATTCGGCCAACTCTCTGGTTGGCCACTTTACATTCAATAACGATAGGGTCGTCATGCGGCCCTCTTACCCCTCCTAGATCTTCTTCAGTGATGACAATCTCAGGAAATGAATATTTGGAGGGTCGTTCTTGGTGAACGGAATTTACATCTAACCGTCTTATATTGTCTTTGTTGCCCCTAATAGTGGGGCCGCCTCCTGAGAAGCCGCCTGCAATGGTGTAGAAGACTGCATCATCTGTATCGGAGTTGTCGGCCTGTTGATTCTTTTTGGCCGAGTGCTTTTTCGAGGAAGTGTTCCCCGTAGATTTCTTGACATAAGTGTCAAGATCACCTTGCTCAGCCAGGCAGTCCAGATATCGCATGAGACTAATGCATTCATTGGTGTGATGACCAACATCTTCATGATAAGCACAGAACTTTTCTTGGTTTCGGTTGTTTGCAGAACCCTTCATGGGGACCGGCTTCTCAATTGAGATCCGTCCCTTGATTTCATTTAGGATAAACTGGCTACCCTTGTTAAACGCATATTTTGGGGAGTATGGTTTGAATTCTTTTTTCTTTTTCTGGGCCGGCTGTTTAGAGGAATCAGCCGCCCAGACCTCTTTTCTCTTCTTGTCTTTGTTTGACGACTGTGTCTGTCGTCCTTCTCTTTTGTCGGACCTTCTCCCGTCTGACTGTTTTACCGTACCACAAAGATCAGTCGCCTGTATATAGGCTTCCGCTTCAATCAAGGCCTCTTGAAGAGTCGCCACCCTCTTTTGGACCAAATCAAATTTGAAGGTCGACCTGTCTTTGAGACCTCTGAAAAAGTCAGTATAGGCTACTTCATTTGGTAACCCTTGAATTTGTATTCTCATCAGGTTAAACCGCCTGATGTAAGAACGAAGCCCCTCCTTCTCGCCCTGCTGAATTGTCCTAAATCAAGGGTCGTCTTCTTCGCAGGGATGTTCATGGCGAAGTTGGAGGTGAATAAGTAAGCAAGCGTCTTGAAGTTATTTACACAACCAGTCGGCAGGTTGCCGAACCATTGTTGTGCGATTCCTTTGAGAGTCGTTGGGAAACACTTGCACCAAGTGGGATCATCCAACCCTTGAAGATACATCAGGTTGGTGAATGCCATCAGATGGTCTTCTGGGTTAGTAGTGCCGTCATAGGCGCCTACTAATACATTTTTCACTTTGGCCGGCTGAGCGGCTTCAGTAATTTCCTTGGAGAAGGCCGACGGCTGTTCACCAAGTCTAAGCAACCGTAGCTGCCAGTCCATAGGTTGGACATTTTTTGCTGCATGTCCACCAAACGGAGGTGGCTGTAAAAAATACTGTTGTTGCGGTACAAACGGTAAGTTTGGTACCGCCTGGTCGCTATGAAAGCCGGACTGACGGGAGGTGCCGCCTGACTGACTCTCATGATACGACTGAGTATGCCTCATCGAGGTATTTCGCAGACTGTCTTGGAAGTTTGAAGTAGAGGCCGACTCTAACAATCGGTCACTCTTCTTCTGCTCTAGCAGTAGCCGAGCGTCTGTGTATGTTTTCCTCAACCCGTCCACCTGAATATGATGAACAGGTTTCCTATTTCCTGGAGTAGGAAAACGGTATTTTGTGAAATCAAGGGCAGGTGGCTCCCACTTCCTAGATTTAGGATGAGAGGTCGCCTCTCGCCCTTGAACTGGTTTCCTCTTCAGTGAAGTGGAGGGTTTCTTAGCCGACTGCTCCTTGCCTAGAGCAGGCGGCTTCTTGTTGATCAACTCTTGAATTTCTCCCTTGAAGTCCCTCATGAAGGTCATGAGTTCGTTCCTTGTGATGGGAGCGGACCCATCAGTCGGCTGCTGCCGAACAGGCGGTGCGCCTGCTGGCTCACTTCCAGTTTGAAGATGTTCCCGTTCCCTCCTTTCGGTATGACGGGTACGTCGGGCCCTTAGGGTCCCGTCTGAAGCCGTGTGAGCTTCGACGTCAAATTCATTCTCAGTATCGTGGTCCGACTGAACTAGAGGGTCGTTCAGGGGAAGTCTCTCTTCAGGAGTCGGTACAGACGTGGATGCCATCTCAGAAGTACTCTCCCCACAGACGGCGCCAAATGTTTCGGGGTTTTCTGATGTCCTGCGGGAGAGTTACAATTCCGAGACTGGAACCGGACGCCTGTACCTGCAAAACAACGGAGACTCCTGGTGGTGGGAGCTCCGCCTCCAACGGTCAAGTTAGTACCTGATTAAGGAGTAATTAATGCGGAAATTAAAGTGATTGGGTCTCTCTAGGTGAGAGTGTTTAATTGCTTAATCCCCTTAAATGAGGATTAATTAAGTATTTATAGTCTTTGAGAAGCGTGCCAATCCTAGGTTTAGGTTAACCTTGGGCTGATTGGGCTTCCCTCGGGAGTTGGGCCTAGGTGACCGGTTATCCCAGGTGTCATGGGAAGGACACGTGTCGTGTCGTAATTGGTCCATGGTGGATTGATCATTGCTTGACACGTGGCAGGCTCCTGTTGGCCCATGTGACGGACACATGGCGGAACCTGATTGGTCCACTTGTCAGATGGTGATTGGTGGGAGCAAAATCCCCTAATCAGTTATCGCTATTTTATCACTTTCACGGACGACTTTAGTAGATATGGCTATGTCTCCTTATGTCGCACAAATCTGAATATTTTGAAAAATACGAAGAGTTTCAAATTGAAGTGGGAAATCAGCTAGGCAAGAAAATCAAAGCACTTCAATCAAATCGAGGTGGCGAGTATTTGAGCTACAAATTCGACGATCATCTGAAAGAACATGGAATTCTCTCATAATTGACACCTCCTGGAACTCCACAATGGAATGGAGTGTCCGAAAGGAGAAATCGAACTCTATTAGACATGGTTTGATCAATTATGGGTCTTAGTGATCTTCCTATCTCTTTCTGGGGACATGCACTTCTAACCACAGCACTTACACTGAACCGCGCTCCGTTATAAGATGTCGAAAAAACTCCATATGAATTATGGGCGAAGAAACCTCCACAATTGTCTTTTCTTAAGATTTGGGGTTATGAAGCATATGTTAAAAGACTCATATCTGACAAGCTTGCACCAAAATATGACAAGTGTTTCTTTGTGGGCAATCCAAAAGAAACAAAGGGGTATTACTTCTACAACCAATCTGAGAACAAAATATTTGTTGCTCAAGATGGTGTCTATTTGGAAAAGGAGTATCTTTCCAAAATTATAAGTAGGAAGAAAATTCAACTTGATGAAGTTCGAGAAGGTGAGCAAGAGTGTCAAACTGACAATCAAAGTGCTTTGGAAGCAACTGTTCAAAATGGTCAAAGTCAAATTGCGTAACCTATTACCTTGCGTAGGTCGCAAAGGCCAAGAGCTCAACCAGACATATACCTCGTTGTTGTCTTAACAGAGAATCAAGACATCCTAATTATGGATGAAGATGAGCTAGCAACATACAAACAAGCTATGACGAGCCCTGACTCTGTAAAATGGAAAAAAGCCATGATATCCGAGATGGACTCCATGTTTGAAAATCAAGTCTGGGACTTAGTTAATTTGCCCGAAGGTTATACACCTATCGGTTGCAAATGGATTTTCAAGTTGAAAACCGACAAAGATTGAATGGCATATGTATACAAATGTAGATTGGTGGCAAAAGGTTACAGGCAAATTCACGATGTTGATTATGATGAAACCTTTTCGCCAGTCGCCATTCTTAAGTCCGTCCGGATTATCCTAGCAATTATTGCATATTATGATTATGAGATATGGCAAATGGACGTTAAAACCGCCTTCCTTAATGGGATTTTGGAAGAAACTGTGTACGTGACACAACTGAAAGGTTTTGTAGATCCAAACAATGCAGTGAAGGTATGTAAGCTTAAGAAGTCCATTTATGGACTAAAGCAAGCAAGCAGAACTTAGAATCTGTGATTCGATGAAGCAATTAGTGAGTTTGGATTTATCAAGAATCCATATGAGTCTTGTGTTTACAAGAAGGTCGGTGGGAGTGACATCTCATTCCTTGTTGTATATGTCGATGACATATTGCTCATTTGAAACAACATTTCAATGTTGGAGTCTATAAAGGCTTGGCTTGGAAAGTGTTTTTCATTGAAGGACTTGGGAAAGGCACATATTGGGCATCAAGATCTATCGGATAGATCTAAAAGGATGATTGGATTGAGACAAAGTACTTATATCGACAAGGTACTGGCACGATTCAAATGGAGGAAGCCAAAAGAGGCCACCTACCCATGTCACATGGCATAACTCTCAGCAAGAAACAGTGTCCGAAGACACCTGATGAGCAAGAGAGGATGAGTCAGATTCCATATGCTTCGCATATTGGATCGATCATGTATTCCATGATATGTACTTGGTCGGATGTATCGTATGCCTTGAGTGCTACGAGCCAATACCAATCAGACCCAGGAGAGGCGCATTGGAACAAGGATTAATTTTTGGTCTATGGTGAAGTAAGGATTCGGTTGTTGAAGGTTATATTGAAGCAAGCTTCTAGACTGACAGAGACGACTTCAAGTCACAATCAGGATACGTGTTATGTCTTAATGGAGGAGCGTTCAGTTGGAAGAGCGCTAAGCAAAGCACGACTTTAGATTCTACAACTCAAGCCGAATACTTGGCAGCTTCGGAAGCAGCTAAGGAGGCAGGTTGGATTCGTAAGTTCGTAGGTGAACTTGGTGTTGTTCCCTCAATAAAGGGACCAATAGACCTCTACTGTGATAATAGCGGGGCTATTGCTTAGGCCAGGGAGTATCAGAAAGTCAAACATGTCATGAGGCAATTTCACATGATAAGGGAATGGAAGTCCGAGGGTGAAATCAGAATTTGCAAGATTAGAACGGACGACAATGTAGCCGATCCACTCACTAAACATTAGCCTCAAGTGAAACACAACAAGCACGTTGAGTCAATGGGAATCAGGCACACTGGAGATTGGCTTTGATTTCCCTATTTGTGTGTTTTAATTAAGTTGTGGAGATCTTAATGTAAAACACCATGTTAAACCATTCATTTATGGAGTAGTTTAATTTTTCTGTAAATTATTATTCCATTTCTATTTAATTGTGGTTTAGAATTAAATAATGAGTCCATTTGATTTTAACATTCAAAATAGGGTATCAAGACCATGTCTTGGATAAAGAAACACCTATTAAGTGAACATTAAATATCATATCGAAATTATCACTAATCGAGGTCATTAAAAAGTTGGACGACTAATGACTGCGTGAGATTAGTGTGTAGTATGATTTATAGCGTCGTTTCTTGTGCTACAAGGACAAATTTGTCATAAATTATTTGCACAGGTATCAGTTAGGAACTATGTCGGATCGACCTATGAGAATAGTTTAAGAGATTTAACAATCGCCATAAGTATATTACTCATTATGGCTATCATAATCTCTTTCCTCGACCATGAGTATTGTTAGTTCTCTTGTTTGAGTACTACTCCACTTTAATGTTGTCAAACGTCTGCCGTTTATGGGGATTATAAAGGCAACATTTGGGCGGCTAGGGCCTCTTAGTAAGGGAAGCTAACAATACAAGACTGGGAATGTCCTCCTAGTAACAGTAGGGAACATGTCTTTGTTGTTTACAAGGCCTCTCAAAGAGTGAAACTGTGAAAATGCATGGTCGTGCTCAGATGGATTTTAGAAATCATCTTCTTAGTGACATTCGAACTCGGAAATCGAGAAACACTTATGGACGTAATAAGGATGATGAAGAATCTTACTTTATAGTTCATGAAGAGACATTAAGTGACATAGGAAATAGGCTATACATAATTAGCACACTTGTCCGGAAGGACAAGTGGGAGATTGAAAGGAATGGTATCCTTCGAACAAGTGTATTATTCTGATAGAGGGTTCAAAATTAATTAGAAAGCTATTTTTTTAGTGAGGTCAAGTGATCGGAATGCCTAGCTAGAGGCAGCTTCTGATAAGTAATATTAAAAAATAATTAATATTACAGCTTAACCTTGATTGAACCCTTCGGGTCACACCCAATCGTGTAACCGAACTGAAGCGATGAATTAATCTGAAGGATTAAATGTGTCAATAGAGTTTTACGAACAAAGACTTTAGATTACGAGCTTAAAGCGTTGAAACCAGGCGTCATGCGTCGAGTCGATTTTAGCAGTCGACTAAGACGAGAAAAATAATCAAATAATATATCGTGCTAAAATTACGATGATAGCACGAGCCCTAGCCACGGCTCAGATTGGAGGCAAGTGGCTAGGGGGCCGCAAGCATCAAGGCGCCAAGCCATCACACCCCACAAGGCCCAACTAGGCTTGCCGTGGTGTATGGGGCTGACTGGGATGTCTCTTAGGCCTGCGCGCCATAGCACACCCCTAGGCGGGCTGCCCAACAGGCCAACAAGCAAGTTATGCTTACAAGGGATGCTGTTGGGCCTGTTGTGCTGCTGCTGCTGCTGATAGCCTACATCAGTAGGCTTGCGGCCATGGGGCGCAAGGCTGCCAGCAAGGCTTGCTTTGCTGCCTAAGGCTGAGCAGTTGCTCGAGCTGACCGAGTAGGTGGGGAGGGCAAGCCTTACCTTGCTCTCCAAGGCCTAGGTGGTCCTCCCTCCTACTCCCTCTTTGTGTGATGACACTTGGCATTTGATTATTGTTTCATGTCTATTTAATATAATTTGGAATTAAATTAAAGTCTATTTTTCCTTTTTACCAACTATCCTACATTGAAAGATGATTAGATTTCAAGGGGCTATATTCCCTATAAATACCAATCACTTGCCATTTGGGAAAGACACTTGAGTTGGTGAACTTGAAGGGATCTCCAAAGAGAGAAAACCTTTGTTCTAATACTCTAAGTAATTTTTTGTCTAGCCCCGACTAAGTTTCGGGGTAGGGGCCGGCTTGGTTTGGTAGTGAGGGTGTTAGCCGTTGGAAGTTCGCGCATTTGTGGGACTCTACGCTTTCAAGTCCGAGCTCTTAATGTGTAATGATTCTTTCTCTCTCTTCTTGTTAATCATGTGATTAAGGTTTTAATACATGCTTAGTTACTTTAATTTGTGTCCGAATTTTAGGCGGGTTTCCTTTTTGCTTGGTGTTGGACATCATGAAACCCAACAACACCACGATCGATCTTTTGGGAAGTGATGGAAAAACAAAGTACTGAAGAATATCCTATTAGTGTACTCGACCGTAGCTGAACCTGGATGGACGACATCTAGGCTTACCTGTCAAATGGCACCCTGCCGGATACTTACCTAGAGATGGTTACCATGAAAAAACTGATAGATGGCTTTGTCATTTACAAAGGAGAGTTGTTCAAGAAGGCCTTTGTCAAGCCTCTCTTGAAATGTATGACCCTAGAAAGGGGGTTGGAGATCATGGATAACTTGCACCAAGGCTATTGTGGCTCACACATAGGCTGCAGGGCTCTGGCAGGAAAGACCACTCGGCAAGGTTATTTTTGGCCAACTATGCAAGTGAACGCCGTGGAAATGGTGAAAAAATGTTACAAGTGTCAACGGTTCGGCGAACTCATCCACCATCCGGCAACTAATATGACGGCAATTCATAGCCCTGTACCATTCGCCAAATCGGGCATGGATATCTTGGGACCATATATACTTGCGTCAAGGCAGAGGCAGTACATAGTGGTAGTCGTTGATTACTTCACAAAATGGGTTGAAGCTGAGGCCGTTAGGGGCATGAAGACAAAAGATGTCATTTCTTTCATTTGGAAGAATATTATCACCGGAACGTGGTCCCCATGTCCATGGTTTTTTACAATGGCCCTCAATTTGAGACACCTAACCTTAAAACTTGGTTAGGAGAACATGGAATTTCTCACTGCTTCGCATCTGTTGGCCGGCCACAAGCAAAAGACCTAGTTGAAGCCTTTAACAAACTCATCTCAGATAGCATAAAAAAGAAAATTGAGAGTGCTGGCAGTCTCAGGGTAGAAGAGTTAGTCCATGTGCTCTAGTCCATCAAAACGACGGTAAAAGGGGCAACCGGCAAAACCCCATTCTTCATGATACACGACATTGAGGCCATCGTACCCATTGAGCACTATGAGCCAACTTATCGAGTCATGCAATACGATGAAGAGGCTAACTGGGAAGCCATGCGGCTAGCATTGGACTTTCTCCCTAAACACCGGGGCAATGCCGCCTTACGCCATGAAATTTACCGTCTGAGAATGACAAGAACCTAAAACAAGAAAATACACAAACGACCTTGAAAGTGGGAGACTTTGTGCTATGAAAGATAGAGGCAACCGATAAGGCCAATAAACAAGGAAAATTAACTCCCAATTGGGAAGGTCCTTACCGCATGTATGAAAACATTAGAGGCATTACCTACCGTCTGGAAACACCAGACGGCCGACAACTTGCCAGAACTTGGAATGTTGATAACTTGAAGAAGTATTAATTCTAAGCCTTGTAAATTTTTGTAAATGAAAAGCTTAAGTAATAAGAAATGCTTTTTGTTTCAATTACTATTTTTACTTTATATATATATATTGCAAGTTGGATATGTCTCCTTCAGAATGGGCAAAGCACGGTCTGTGCTTTGTAATGGCAGCAAATATAATCCAACCGTCCTCTCAAAATGAGTAAGACATTCAGCGACATCCATTCGGGTAACTTCGCTCAAAGAGAGCATCTCCCATTCGGGTGGTACATTGCTATAAAATCGTTCCTCAAGCGACAAACACCAACCGTCCATCCAAAATGGGTAAGGGACGGTTGCAAGTCGTTTGTATTTGCCAAACATTTAGAAGGTTTGACCGAAACGGACAAAGAGGGTCGTCTGCCCAAAGTAGAACATAGACGGTCTTCTATCGAATAAATTTCTAAGACTAAAGTTTCATTGAGACTAGTTAAGAGTCACCCTTGCTAAACTAACTAAATCTCTAACTCAAATGGCTCTTAGCCGTCTGTATTTGCTAAGTTGCGACATAAACGAACAAGGAAAGCCGCCTTCCAAGGTGAAACTCAGACGACCCCTGACCATTCAATTCTTTAAGACTGAAATCGTCCGACCTTCTCAATGGGAAGATTAATTGAACTCTAATGACCTAGAAGGCCTTATATGACCGTCTAGATTGTTAGTTATCCTGATTATACATAGCTACTCAGATAGATAAAAAAGAATCGCCTGTCCAACAGACAGAGATGGCCCAAAGTCGTCTGCTCTTGCTAATCATTTACTATCTACTCATTGGAAAGCTATTTAATTGGTTTAAGGCAATCATGGTAGTGATTGATTGACTTAGAAATTAGTCATACTTAAATAGTATAAAAAATTTCTAAGTCAATCAATCTAACTGTAAAACCAACCAAACAGCCGTCTAAGGGCAATGAAAACCGGTGTGTTAGTGACAACATGAATTAAATAAAGCAACTAAATATTTAGTTAAAGTCATGCATAAACTAAAAGGGAAATTCTCTTTGGTAACACTGTCCTTTTTAATTTTCTCAGGGGTGAATTGCGAAAAATCTTATTTTCTTTGGTAAACCTGAATTATTGATTACCAAAGAGAATAGCTATTTTAATATAAATTCACTAACCATGGTTAATTTCTTTTATTTTTTAATAATTAAATATTAAAAAAAAAAAAAAAAACCTTTCCTCTGCCTAGACCACCCAGGCCACCACCAACCCAAAACCCCAAACGCCCAAACCACCGTCGGTGATCCCCTCCTCTCTCTCCTCTGACCGAGCACTCTCCTCCCACCGCCGGTGACCCCTTCCTCCCTATCCTTTGACCAAGAACTCTCCTCCCACCACCGATGACCCCTCTTTAATTACCGGAGAAAAACGCCGCCTTCAAATCCTAAAACCGAACAAAATCAACCCTAAAATCGAGCAAAATCAACCCTCAAAACTGAGCAAAATTAAACCCAACGAAATCAAACCTTATAACATAGCGAAATCAAACCCTAAAGCTTCGAAAATTTGAGGATTTTATCTGATTTCGTTTAGGGAGGAGAGATTGAGAATTTCAGGGATTTTTGAGGGGGATTCGGGGCTGAGGGAGTTGGTTTTGGGGAAGGGGTGGTGGTTAAGGGGGAAGGAGAGGCGTGTTTGGGGGTGTGGGGGAGGCCGGCCCAGTAGCGAACGTGGGGCTGGGCACCAGCGTGGGTAGGGGCAGGGGAGAGGTGGCTGGCTTTTGGGGAAATGGGTGATTTTTTTGAAAAGAAATATTTCTAAAGTAAGGGTAAAACAATTTCTAAAGTAAGTGTAAAAAAAAAGAAAAAAAAAAACACTATAGTTAAATATTTAGTTAAAATTTATCATTAATGTTATAGTTAAATTAATATAAAAAATTTATGTTTACCAAATATAATAAGATTTTTCACAATTCACCACTGAAAAAATAAAAAATTACAATGTTACCAAAGGGAATTTCCCAAACTAATAATCAAACTTGGAATTTTTTTTTTACAAAACTGACTACATAGCCGACATATATATGTATATATATATATATGTATATATATATACATATGTATATATATACATATATATATATATACATATACATATACATATACATATACATATATATATATATAACCGAATTACCGTGAGAACTAGCCGAATAATAGGAATTAAGAATTAATCTAGAACGTCAAATCTAAGAGAAGAGGCGCGCGATTTAACGCTCCAAATTCGTTCACACAAATTAAATAAGGCAAGAAATTTTAGCGCTATTTTCTCTCTCTTCTCTCTCTCTCCCCCGCCATCAAAACTGCTCACAAAAACATTCAAAAACCGCTCATCGAATAACCGCCATTTTTTACTGCTTAATTACGCTATATAAGCACAATTCAAATTCTATAATCTACATTTCTTCAGTTTCGGAACAAAAATTGTCGAAAATTAGCAAAAATTGGCGAATATTAGGTAGTACTTCGAAACTTTGATGTTCATACTCTTTTGTTTAATTTTGTTGCAATTTCTTACTTAATTTTTTTGCTTTTTGCTTGAATTTGTTGAATTTAAAGTAGTAGAAGTTAGATCGAAGTAGTTCAAAGTTTAAATTTTTTCTGTGTTTTGAAGTTCAATTTGCATAATATTCAGGTATTTTTGGAATTTTGTTTGGTTTTTGTTCTAATTTTGTTTGATTTACTTTTAATTTCTGGTTAAGTTTGTTGGACTTTAGTTTAAAATTGATTAGAAGTTAATTTGAAGTTGAATCAAAGGCTTTTTTTTATTTTATTTTTTTGTATTTTGCCATAAACTTAGATTAATTTTTTTTAGGCTGCCCAGGTTTATCACCTTGATAAACATAGTGTGTTTATCTTATGGCATTATTGTAAATATATTGCATTGAAGACTGTGCTATGAAATAAAAATAATAATTTTCTTTTGTTCATGCTAGTTGTCCCAAACAACTTGATTTTATAGTCATTCACCATGAATTATTTCCTTCTCTCTCCTCTCCTCCCCTCCCATGGCCACTACCACCTATATATTTTGCGGCGATAACCGGCCAGCCGACCGAACAAAAGACACCCTAATAGCAAAATATGTAAAGTAGGGCCATATTAACCCTTTAGAGGAAGGTATGAAAAAGATGGAGTGGTTAATCTGGTAAGAGCAACGCAGTTGATTTGGTAGGAGTGCGTGGTTGTGCGGTGGGGTCAATCTGGTTAGAGCGGGTCATGCGGTGGTTGTGTGACCTAAAGGAAGAAGGAGATTGGGTTTGTAGAGGAGAGAGAAGCAAGTATTTTTGGGGTTTAATTTGTTAAATATGGTGAACGGTGAGTCGGTGAAGAAGAGTCAAAGTTCTTATTCAAAGTAATCTCGTTGAATATGGTGAACAAAGTTCAAATTCAAAGCAGCCTTGTTGAATATGGTAAACAAAGTTCCAAAAAAAGAAAAGAAAAAGCAAAAAATAATTATAAGTGGTTGTGGCCATGGTGAACAGTGAAGAAGATTGGGTTTGTAGAGGAGAGAGAAGGAAGTGTGTTTGGGTTTGTACACTTAACAGCACAAATAACATTGTCAAAATCAAAATAAGTAAAAAAGCTAAAATTCTCTTTACTAAACCACATGAAAAGACAGCGCTACCCCTAGATAAATAATTTTTCGTTTACCTAGGTTATAAACTTGTATTTTCTTGTTTTTTTTATACGAATTGTGGTATAAATTTAAACTAGATTTTTTTTAAGAGTATTGGTAAAAATTTAGATCTATTTATTTTTACGAATTTGAGTAATTTTGGTTCTATTGCCACTAATTTTGAGTAATTTTAGTTAATTTTTGAGTAATTGTTGATAATAGTTAAAAGAAATCAGATAAAAGTTGATATAAAATAATTAAAAAGTCAATAAAATACTATCATTAATTTGGAGTAGTTTCCTTTCAGTTTCAGTAGTTTCCTTTAATTCTGAGTAGTTTTTTTTTTTTTTTTTTTTTTACAAGTAGATAAAAATTGGCTAAAAGTAACCTTAAATTGATTAAACGTTAATGAATTAATGTATGATCTGTAGCTATTATGGCTTGTTAATAAATAAAGAAATTGATGTGGTTGAAATGAGGATTGGTTTTTTGTTTTGAAATGTTGGATGTATAGAAATCATTTGTTGCTGTTATTATAATAAAAAGAGTTAATTTGAAAGTATATATATCAGGGCAATCAGGCTGTATATATAATTACAACAAAACACCTTGCTAGTTCAATATTTATCACTCTGTATATTAAGTCTTGAAGTATAAATTTAGAAAAAAACCATCAATATATCAGAAAGTATGTTTCATTTTTGTTTTGCATTGCATGCAGATTAATGATGAAAAGTCTAAAGAAAAATGTTGCAAAAAAACCTCCAATACAACCTACTACAGAAAAAAAAGCTCTTGTAGCAAAGAAAGCTCAAATGGAAGATCCTGAAGGAAAAAAAGCTCCTACAGCAAAGAAAACTCCTGTAGCACAAAAGATATCTCCAAAGAAACCTGCAAATTCAAAGAAATCTCCAATTAAAGGTATTTTATCTTGAAATAAAAGATTCAATTTATAAAATAAATAGAAACAGTTATAAAGTAAACCATTTGCCTATATAAGTCTATGCTATCAATATAAATATTATGATGCATATAATTAAATGATTGAATATAATAGTAAATAATAAGTTTAATAAAGTAAATAAATGCTTATAAAGTAAATATATATGTCTTTAAAGTTATTTAACATGTTTTGTATTTATATACTCCTTGTATTAACATAATGTCATTGTTAAACTTAACTATATTAGGTGCTAAACTTCAAAGGATTTCAAAAAAGCAAATGTTGATAAAGAGAAGGCTTAAGGAACTAGAACCTTCAAAAGGTTTGTAGAAAGTTTATTGTATTAGGTTTCAAAGTTAGATTGATATGTTGTGAATTACGTTGTTTGTTGTTGAATATTTTAATTTTAAAAGTAAATGTTTTAATATCTACTAGTTTAACAAATTATAGGAACCAAAAAAAGAACAAAAGCTGTAGATAAAGATAGCAATTATGAACCAGAAGGAGATAACAATGAAGAATCTGATGGATCATCAGAAGAAGACAGAAAAAATACAAAAGGTCATTTAAAGAAGAAAATGAAGCTTGTCAATTCAAATAAGGAGGTACATGAAGTTATAGAGGTAAAAGAAGGAAGTTACAATGATGATGGTAATCTGGACATCAAGAAAACACACTGCAGACCCAATGCAGTATTTGATATTATCAAGGACTTCAGTGAGAGACAGAGATCAGATGTTATAAGTGTTGGATTTGGAGGCTTGCTTTAACTAAAACTGACAAAAGTTTCGACAAAGATGCTTCCATGGCTTTGTCTCATCATTCAATGAAAAAAGTTATATGCTTAAGATTAACATGCTGAAGGAGTTCTCTGTATGTTCCTATGATTTTCAACATGTTTTCTTGCTTCCAATTGTAACAGAGAAAAAGTTGACTTATCAGTTAAGGAAGCAACCTATAGCAAACATCACGATTCAGAATGAGTGGAAGAAGAAGCTAGGAATAGTAGAAAGAGATGACATCTTTGTGAATAATTTGGAGAACAAAATAAAGAGTTTAAAGGAAGGAGGTGATGATTTTAAAAGGTTCTTTGTGATGTATGTTTGCAGCACATTCTTGGCCCCTGTTGTATATAGAGTGATAGATTACAAGATAATCTGCTATGCAGACAATGTAAAAGAAATACGTAACCTGGATTGGTGTGGTTATGTACTTAATAACTTGTGCAAAGTAGTGGGGAGTTTCAAGAAAAACAAGTAGAAGGAATCAAGATCAGGAATCAATGGATGTGTCCTGATTCTTCATATTGTATACTTTCATCACTTTTCATTTAGAGGGCAGCCTGAACCAACAACATTGCCCTTGATCAAACATTTGACAGATGAGAAAGTAAGAAAAAGAATTGCAAGTGAAGCGAAAGAATCATTTGGTCAAGGAGAAATCCTAAAAGATCTATATCCAGTTTGTAGAAAAGGAGGTCAACAATCATACTTAGGTGATGTTATTGAGACTTCATATAGGAATTTTACTAAAAGAGAGAGAAGATTAGTCTTTTTCAACGTTCCAGATGGTGTTATGACAGACAGTGGGATACATGAGGTTGTACATGATGTGAGTATTATTTATATCTTATATTTAAATTTCAATAAACACAATTTCATATTTTATATTTATTTGTTCTGCTTCAATATTATATTTATAGTTGTTACGTGAGAGTGTAAATTTTAAGTAAATACATTAGTAGTAATAATGTTTAGTAAATGATAAACTAAAAAGTAAATAAAATAGACTACAAAATAAACAAATTAACTTTAAAAGTAAATAGTATCATTTATCAAAAGTAATGTAATAACAGATTAAGATGGAGATAATCCAGATTATGATGGTGCAAATGATCCTTCAAATTTTTTACAGGAGACTATTAATTTGGATGATGCAGATGAAGCTTCTAAAAAAGAGGAAAAGGAAGAGGATAAAAAAAAGGAGAAGGATGAAAACAAAGAGGAGAAGCAAGAAAATAAAGAGGAGAAAAAGGAAGATTAGAAGGTGAAAGAGAAGGATGAAAAGGAACAAGAGGAGGAAGTTGATGTGAGTGTAGTAGTTGATGCAAATTCTGCAAACCAGGCATCAGAACATCCATTCAACTTTTTGAATGAATTTGCTACTAAGATTCAGTGTTCTGTGGATTGATGGAAAATAGGAATCAAAGTGAATTACGTATGCAAGTGAATGAACCAAAAGCAAAATGCAAGAAATGCCAAAATTGCATCAAGTGGTGGCTGACTATTGTTTTCAGAAAAATAAATCAATGAAAAGGTAATATCATTCTTTGACTTTTGCATTGTTTTATTTACTTTTTTTCAAATTCCTTTACTTTATAAATATTAATAAAACAACTTGTTTTTGTGTAATTATACAGTGAATAACTTGTTACAATGAAGCACAGAAAAGAAGGCTTGCAGGCATCTTGAATATATTTATTAACTTATAAACGTCAAGAATTGATATTCTACTGGTAGCGGCTGCAAATTACTCGAGAATAAAATAACACCTCCGATCCCAAGAATTCTGTAACTACATAAGTTCAAGAATTTTGTTACTGAAGTTCAATAAGATGTTTGAGTCTAAGAACATAGTCAAATTTTTCTACATAATATGATTTTTTTGGTGTTAGTTAATACTACTAGATATATCTTGCCCCATTGATGTAAATTCTACTATTGAAATACTTTATGGTGTTAAATGTAATTGATTATATTTCTAAATTTGATAATTTTTGCTAGTTTTAAGAATATTGAAATAATAGAAACATTTATTTATCTAAAATTAACAGCAAGTGAATAATCAAGTTACGACGAGGGTTATCCCATCATTATTATTGGGTTTTTATGACGGGGATGTGTTATGTCAATATTAGCAATAACGACGGGATTTTGTTCCGTCATGATTGGTAATAACGAGAGGATTTTGTCCCTTCACAGTTGACATTTATGACAGGGCTATGACGAGAGGAGTCAAATACGACGGACCCTTTTTCATTATGGGCTCATGATGGGAGATCCCGTCGTAATTGCTCTTTTGCATGTGACGGGCTAATGACGGGATTTCCGTCATTATTAACACCTTTTCTTGTAATGTAACTACGTACATATTATATTGCATATAGTTAATTCATATCATTATGGGTATTGATACGTTACTTTCACTTTGCATATTATTATTCTCATATTAAATAAATCGTTATTTCTTTATTTTGTAAATATTATTAAAAAATATTTTTTTGTAAAAAACAAGTGAGCTCAATCGACCCCGTTGCTTCAAACTTTGATCCGCCTTTGCTTATCGTATGTGTCACGTTCAACTCGTGGGATTTTTTTTTCTTTTTTTTGTTTTTTTTTTTTGCTGCTTTTAATTGACTACCAATTAGTATTAACTCCATGATTTCCGAATAGGTTTGCAAATTTTCGAACAAATACACTAAACTTAGCCTAATTCATTCAAATATTACCTCGAAATATTCCCGACCAAAGTTACTGCACATTTTATTGTGATGGGTATTGAGACTAAATATGAATGTGGGAGGATAGTGTGTGTAAATCACAAAAGAAAAATTGAATGTGGAGAGCCATTTTTCAGACATACTCTGCTTTCGAATCTGAATTTCAAATGATATCAATCATTATTGATGCTGATCTTGGTGAAAAAATTAAAATTATTCGAATTTATTCAGATTGTCTCGATGTAGTCGAGATTGTAAATGAGAGGTCGTTTCCGCAGTCCATTTTGGACGAAAAAATTTGTGAATTGTTAACCAATCTCTTCATCCTTAAACGGTAGATGAATTTCATCTCGTGCGAGGGAAATTTATTAGCGAATATGCTTGTCCAGGGTCATAAGGTATTTGTAGTAAAAGGAACAAAACAAACATTTCCTTACACTTGTCATGAAGTTAGCATTTCGACGTTTGATGCAGCCTACGAAGAATGAGAATTAAAGAATGGAATTCTTGCTCTTAGAGTAGAGAATATTATAGCTATGAAATAAAAAAAAAAAAAAGGTTTGCTCCCTAGATTCCTTTGAAGAAAGTTGTTGTTTGAAGCTATGAGATGGACGGAGGTGATTTTTTCCACGGTAATGGCACCATTTTGACGAAAGGAAAATTCGGTCGTTGGACCAACACCCTAAAGCCAATCAATAATTCTACCTAAACCAACCTAAGACAAGTCTAGGGCAATTAAAGGATAGTATCAACATGGAATGTGTATGAGTACACCAAAAATATGAAACGTTTGTATGCTAGTTCGGTCGCAAGATTGAGATTTTGATTAATTAACTATTATGAAGGTAAGTGCTAGGGGGAAACGGGATTCAACACCAACCAAACCAATTAATTGATAACATGGATAGATCATGAACATACATGGGTGATAGAATGGGAGTTTATCGTTGTTTTCTTTCAAAGTCACAACTTAAGCATTTCCTAGATCAAACAACTAACATTATAAGTGATACAAATCAATGGTAGGAAGTGGGTTTCTAACTTGAGTTTGTCTTTTGATTGTTTTGAGATAGCATGAAGCACAAATAATTGGGATATCTCACTGAAATTATCACACTAAAGTACCATATTCATTTAAACAAGGCATCCATAGTAATAATGGAAGATATGTAATCCAATTGCACAAGAAAAGACTCACTCTTAAACCCCATTTTTCGATGTGAGTAAGGGGATGAACACATGAGCATATAATTGCCCACCTAAATAAACATGAAATCAATCGATTCAATTACAAACAACATCAACCCAAGGTAGAACATGAAGACATCCAATTTAATCAATCCATGGATTGGTTGGGTTTTCACCTAACCCCCTAACTAAGGAAACTACATGCTAGAAATGGTAGAAAACATGAAAGGAATGGTGTCCTTCCAACAAGTGTATTCTTCCGATAGAGGGTTCAGAATTATTACCGAGCTAATTGTTCAGTAAGGTCAAGTGATCGGAATGCATAGGTGAAGGCCGCTTCCGATTAGTAATATCGAGGTACAGTTAATATTACAGCTTGATCTTAATTGAACCCTTCGGGTCGAACCCAATCGAATCACCGATCCGAGACGACGAATTAATCTGAAAGGATTTAATGACTCAACAGAGTTTTACGAATACAAACGTCGGAAATCGAGCCTAGGGCGTCGAGACCGAGCGTCGCAAAATCACAAAGCGACAAGTACGAACGTAGCCCTAGCATCACACTGGCCTAGCCATGTGGATGCTAGGCTAGTTCGAGCTAGCATGCACCTAGCATGGCTAGGCGCACCATCGCAGCCTAGGCACGCGCATGGCAGCCTATCGCAGGGCAACACAAGCCCCAAGCAGCCCATCACAGCTAGCAGCGTGCTAGCCTGGGTGCTTGGGTGCGCATGGCAAGCCATCTCAAGTGCCACAAGCACCAGGCAGCCCATCGCAGCTAGCAGCGCGCTAGCCTGGTGCCTGGGTGCATATGATAGTCTATCGCAGCACGCAGCCCTTGCTAGGCACCATCGCAAGGCATGGCACCACGCACAAGCACCATCGCAAAGCCAGGGGCATGCGTGTGTGCCTCGCAACCTCGCACTGCAGCCGCACTGATGCGTGTGGGCTGGTGCGTGTGTGCGTGCAATGGGGTGGCTGGGTTGCTAGGAAGCAGCACCATGCATGCATGTGCGTGTGCGTGTGTGCATGCCTCGCACCAAGCACAACAGTGCTAGGCACTAGCTAGTGCGAGTGTTGCGTGGTGCATGATGCGTGTTGCGTGGATGATGCGAGGGAAGGGCCAGCATGTGTGGCTCGCTAGCAGCACGCATGCTGGCTGTGCTAGCAATAGCGCGCGAGAGATGTACGTGGCTGCTGGGGCCAGTGCCAGCACTAGGTGCTAGCAGCACCCAACGCCAGCACGTAGCACCAGCACAGCCCAGCAGCAGCGTGCACTGGCTGGCTGGCTGGGTGATGGGCAGCAAGGCAACGCTAGCTGGCAGCCCCAACTGGCACGATAGCTGGCAGCCACCTAGCACACCTTGACCCGGTTTTGGGCATGGTGTATGGGGACCAATACATGGCCTTGGGGATCAAGGCATTAGTCCCCCCATGCCTTGGTCCTCACTTGGCTTTCTCTATAATTGTGCCATGTTTTGATTTGTGATTGAATTGATTAATTATTTAATTTTGGAATTAAATAATTATCATTTTACCAACTCTCCCACATTGATGGGAGATTGGAAATCAAGGGATCATTTCCCTATAAATACCAAGCTTGGTATTGGGATTTGATACAACCTTGAGTGGAATTAAAAAGGCAACTCTAAGAAAAGAGTAAACCTTTGATTCGTAAAACTCATAATTATTTTGTCCGGGTCTTGACTAACCTTCAAGACTTAGGACGCTCGGGTCGGGTCGAGGGTACGATCCGTCGGAGATCTCGTCTTTTCGGGATTTTGAATTAAGAGCTCCTTGGGAGCGAAGCACGCGTCAAAGGTATAATTCTTGTCCTTAATCTTGTTTGATTAAGTTTATTATGCTTGTTTAATTGCTTTAATTAAGGGGCGGGTCTTGGTGGGTTTCCTTCCGCGTAGTGTCGGGTCACTACGAAACCCTACAAAACATTCTAACAATTGATTCCAAGACTATCATGAATTCAATTAAACTAGGAGAGAGATAAAACAAGGATGAATTGAGCATGCAAGAATAATTAACAAGTATTAGAGATTAAGTAAGATTATCAAAGCATATAAATTTAGAAAAAAATACCAGAGAGAAAGAGCAGAGAGATTACTAAATTGGAGCTTCAAAGTTGGAGAAATTGTTGAAATTAAGAGAGCAATCTTGAAATTATCTTCTAGAAATGATTGAGTTTTAGGAAATCTAAGCTAATTTAATTGAAAATACCAAGCACTAACTAAAAGGGAAATTTTTGAAAACTTAAGAGAGAGAAATAAAGTCTAAGTCACCCGTACAAAGATACTTCGGAGGTATTTATATAACCCCTTCTAAAATCGCATAAAAAACTCCGTCAATAGCTGCTGAAAGGGGAACGCGCGGACGCATAGTATTAGTGTGTGTGGACACGCAAATCTCTTTTTTGGGTTTCTAGAGGGATTAAATGTGGCCGCGATATATGAAAGTTGTGCGTCAGAGCAAACTCTATTTTCTTGCTTCAAAAGTCCTATTTGTGTGAAGTAAATGCGCAGAAACCTTTGTTTATATGAGCGCAAAAGTGCATAGTGCTGTAAAGCCTTGAAATTGCACCTCAAGCGTGCCAATACTATTCTAATCACCTTATAATTGCCGCTTCTTTTCAACCTTGCACAACAAAGGCAAGAGAGACACAACAAAATAGCACAAGAGCACGGTAAAACCATGACATTAATGATTTAGAAGTAGTGAGGCATAAATTAGAGCAAAGAGGGGAGAAAAGGTGTAAAATATGAGTTTTAGAGCTTAAATGATCCCAAAAATGGGTAAAGGAGAGGGGACTTAAGTGACATTATTAGTATCCAAGTATCTGCACTCCTCCAGGAAATATCATTCCCATCGAAAAGGTTAATGGCTAAGAAGTAATAGGTGGGGGTAAAGACGAAGAAGATGGATCTTGATTATTGTAATCATAGCCTAACTCATAACCTGATTCATAACCACCAACTCTCTTTTGTCCCCTGTACCCTTCATCAGCATCAATAGGAGGGATACTTCTTGGCACTAATTGAGGGGGCGGATTAACAAGAGATCTTGTCATATTATCTATTCTAGGGTATCATTGAGGAATATCTTCCCTTTATATTTACTTCAGGAATCCCACTATCTAGAGTAATTAAAGCATTCATCAACTTCTCATGAAGTTGGTTATGCTTTTCCAATAAAGGCTCAAGCCTTGTAACTACTTCAGTTGCCATACTCTTTAATGGATCCACACAGGGTCAGCTATTAGGCTGTGCAAACATCCAAACAGCACAGGGCCTCAAATTGTTTGGGGCCCCAAATTCTAGAAAGTGTAATTAAGAGTATAAAATATCTAGTGCATTTTTATTATTAGATTTAAGTTAGCTGGTTTGGTCAGTTTTACACAATAAAGGGAAATTATGCCCTTGTAGCGCGGGTTTGAATTTGTTCCCTTCCATTCCACTTTTTTAGCTTTGGTTTTGTTTAATTTTTAATCCAAGTATTATTGTTAAGTTTGCTTCAACATGTAGTTTTATATATAATATCAACTTTTTTATTTTATTTATTTTTTTATTAATTTTTATTTATCCACAATTAAAGATATTGACAATCAAAGTACGTTTTGAACACCGTGCAAAATGAAAACAACACTATACTTTGTAGTATAAAAGGGAGTATATGTTATATACTATTTTTTTTTTTTTTAAATTTAAGTGGATGATTATTACATTCTTAAATAATACAAAATATTTTGTTATGAATAAAGAAATGCAAAGTATCTAGATTATAATATAAAATGACTTCATAATTTTTTAATAGCACAGGGCCCCCAAGCAGTTTAAGACACCTTGGATCCACGTTAGTAGCGTTCAGAGTCTCATTTATATCTAGACTAATCCTATCTATCTGTCAGGTAATTGCCTGTTGAGAATAAGAACCGAAATTCTTTATTCAACAATTACGACTTTTGTTGTTTCTTCCACTGCACCATGACACTGTAGTAGTTATCAACCTGATCTTTATTACTTTCTTTCAAATCCTTTATTAGATTTTTTACAATATTTATATATTTTGCATGTAAAGTATTAAGTAAATAAATTTCTAGTATGAGAATGACTTTCTCTTCTGTTGAGGGCTAATTCCTCTTGCCTTTGTGTTTGAGACTCGAGTTTCTCAAAGAGTCTGCAACATATTCGGTTTGTAGTTGGTTTTCTAGATCTTGTTGATCCTCTAAAATGGTTTTAGCATTGTGTTTTGATGAATTAGCATCATCCTAAGCAGTTTCCTTACATGCTGAATGAAGGTTTTATGTCTTCGTAAAGTGCAATTACTAGATACATAATGGATCAAATTATGAAGATACCTAAGTTCGTTCTTTTGGGTCGTCGTTATATCATAACTAGAGGTACTAACAATCTTTGGGCTAGTAAAATAGGCCAAAGCCCATTAAAACAGATCCTATATGGTCACACAAAGGGCTTAGATTGAACATAAGAAGAAAAGGCCCATGCTGGGCTTTTCTTCTTGGTGGATGGCCATAAGGAGTAATTTTATGTGGATTGGGTTTCCTTCCTAGTCTAGATATAATATGATTATATATAGACTAGGTGCCTAGGATTTATATTAACAGTTGATGATTCAACAAACTCGAGTTAGCAAACACAAAGCCTAGCCTCTCTCTCTCTCTCTCTCCCATTCGTCCCTTCTTGTGTGTGCGCCGATTTAGTGTGAGTGGTGGTTGATTTTCCATTGAAGGTGGTGATCGTGGTGGTTTGCCTCTCTCACCCGACCAATTTTTTATTGGTGGACATACATTTGATCAAATCCCTTGGACAAAGTAGTAGAGCAACACATGGGGCTGTATTTCTCCCTGATTTTTAGCTAATCACAACGTGGAATTCACGTTTCAAAGGTTTGATTATGTGATTCTTATGTGTTATGCATGTTGATCATGCTTGAGGTAGGAATGAATCAGATTCATGAAATTCTGCAGTAAAGTACATAATGTTTTGGGGTTTTTTATGTGTCCTTCGGGAGAGTCATACGTCCAAGATAGGATTACTGAGCGCTTGTACCTGAAACAAACGGATAATCCAAATGTAAGGAGATCCAACTCTGAAGCTTAAGTTAGTACAAATGAGGGAAATAAGAAGACAAAAAGTAAGACGGTAAAAATGGATTTTCTCGGATCCCGAGATAATAGTAGTAAATGATTGTAATAATTGGTGAATAGTATTGTTTAAAGTGAGTGTGAAAATTGTGTCTCCTTAGGTTATAAATGTCCCTATTTATAGGGCATGGGAGTACGTGCCCTTCCTTAGGTCACTTTAACCTAGGTAATTAGGCTGCACCGTTTTTACGGCACATTGAGATTTGGGCCCTTGAAGGACGCCATTTTCCTAATGACGAGGGTGCCACGTGTCTTATCCTGGTGGTTCATTTAGAACGCTTCCTAGGGTGACACGTGTCACTTTCTCATTGGTCCATGTATCTAAGGTAAAATTACCCTAAATATTTCCCCTCAAAGGGGTGACGTGGCGGGCCACGTGGTGCCTGTAATACATGTCAGACGTACGGGGGGTGACGATTATTTTAAACACTCACTTTCCCCATAGAATTACAGGGATGCCCCTGAATTTACCCCTCTATTAAATGAGGATTTACCTTCCCCTCTCTTTTTACATTTTAAAGTGAGTGGTTAAATATGAAATCACTTATATGAAACCACTTAGAGAGAGAAAGTTACTGCTACTGTCTGCGTGCTGTCCATTTATTTAACAGTCGATTCACATTTCCAACTCATCGATAGTTCCTCTTTTTCCAAGGTAAATGTCTCTCTCTCTCTCTCTCTCTCTCTTATGCTCCTTTATTTGTTTTATTTTACCGCTTGTGCTTGTTTTAGCTTTGAAAGTGGTTTCTCAAACACACACCACATGACCTAGGTTTATTTTCAGCCGGTCTCCCCTTTACATTCTTCCGAAAAGTCCAACCGGCTCTGTGTCTTTGTAGGACACAGTGGTATGAACGAAAAGAAGAACCCATGAAAAAGAGGGAGACGGTACCATTAGAGTGCCGGCTTACGAGGTACACAGTCATCCACCCAATCCCATAAGTACTCTCGGCTCATCTGTTCTTGAAGAATCGAGTAATGAGGATAGTGCATCCGGCTCAGAATAAGAGTCACTTCGGTCGGATGTTGAGTCTGATGGTTCTGATAGTAAGTCTGGGTCAGAGCCGTTTGTGTCGGTTGAAGATGCCTACGCTGAAGTTGAAGAGAGGGGAGGAGGAGAAGCCTCCACATCTGAGAAGGGAGAGTTGGACCCCTATCTCTATCACATTCCCCCTACACCTACAAATCCATGTCCAAAAGGCTGGATGATTTTAAAGCCGCCCAAGTCATGGGGAGGGGGTGGTTACGAGCTTCATATGCCTAGTGCAGATGGTGGCCTGGCTATCTGGCCGCTTGAGGTCATGAACGGTGACAAAGGCTTTGGCTACTATGAGGCAGTAATCCAAGCCGGCCTATGCTTCCCCTTGCATCCGGCTGTAGAGAAAATCTTAGACGATTACCGTCTAGGTGTTTGGATACCATCTAGGTGTTTGACAACTTATCCCTAACTCTTGGCTAAATATTTTGGGGTACGTTGCCGCCTGTGAAATGCTAAAGGTAGAGTCGGGCTTTGAAGCATTCGCCTATATGCATTACCTTAGCAAGGCTCCCAAGGGTGGCAGCTAGTATACCTTGACTACCCACAAAGAGTATATGGTGACCATTTGCAAGGAGTCGAAGTGGAAAGACTGGAGGAACAAATTTTATTATATCACTTCGCTGGATACTAAAAAGACCCTTAAGTTTAACTTCTAGAACAGAGACCCTTATATTTTGGGAAAATAGGCGCTTTATCGCCTGTCACTGATAAAGGCTAGGAACAAATTTTGGACCATGGCCTTTTCAAAGTAAAGACCCTCAAAGTGTGGGGTCAAAAAGAAATTGTGCCCATAACTTGGATACCCAGATATGAATGGCTCTCAGAAGACACATTTTTGTTTGCCTGTGGCCCTAGTTCTTAGATGAATAGAGGTAGTTTGCTGAATGTCTTCCTTATATGAGAAATTTTTGTCTAGGTGTTTTATTATTGTTGTTGTTGTTTATTTTATTTTATTTTTATTTTATTTTTTATTTTTTTGCTTGCATCGGGTCGTTTTTGCAGAAGAAGTCATGAGCAAGCTGCCGAAGGAACAAACCCCTGACGGCTTTGCCGCAAGCTACCGTATGATAGCTAAACTAAAGGCCCAAGCCTTAAAAAGGATCATCTAGAGCATGTGAGTGTCCCAACCCTTTGAATAGAGTTGTTTAAAACACAAACGACAGGGGCTCAAAAATCCGCCTATGCCTTCACAGTTGGTGCTCAAGCAGCAGCCGGAGCGTTCGGCTGTTGAGGACCGAACGCCTTCAAAGTCAAGGAAGACTTGGTCGACTCGGACACCCTCCTCTGCAAAGTTGGCAGATGATGCTGACCATACAACAACTAGCGGCAAATCCCACGCTTCCCTAAGTCAACTTCAAGAGCCGGACGTAATTGAGACGTCGAAGGGTGGCATGCCACCTGGTGCTGCTTCATGCTCAGTAGCGACCTAACGCTCTAAAAGGCGTCTAGAAAAGAGGGATATTGCTGCCCCATAAGGTATTTGGCCTTATGTGCCGCCTTTCCCTTGCCGGGTTAAGTCTCGTCATCAATCGCCCGCATCGTCAGAAGATGTGTCGTCCATAAGACGACCTTATATCTCTTACTTACAAGGTGTTGAATGTATTATAGATGTTATTCAGAGGCCAGATGTACAACATTTTGCCAAGAACATGCTGAAGGTCGTCCCTCATGAAGATAGGGCGGGAATTAGAGGATTTGGGACATTCAATTTTTGACGTCATCAACGCCTTTTTGGCTGAGGTAGACTGACTTCACTAGTTTCATCAAATTTTTCTTACTCCTTTTGCCGCCTTTCTCTAACATCTTTATTTCTACCGGCTGTAGGTTATGCTGTGGGTGGAGGGGCTCAAGAAAGCATCGACCAAAAACCAAGTAGGATTAGGAGTGCCAAGAATCAGGTCGAATCTACTTTAAATACCGTCAATATGACGTCACAAGAAATGAATCATTAACTAGAATTATCCTCTATTCTCAGGCGACTACCAATCTTCAAGTCAATGCAGAGTTGGATGCAGCCAACAAGAAGGTGGTCGCCTTAGAGGCTGAGCTGAAAACTGCCAAGGCAAACCTCAAGGCCTTCGAGGGTGTTGATAATGAGGCGCATGGTCTTCGAATCCAAAACAATACTCTGAAGAATCAGCTTGCCTCCTAGGCATCTGATCTGAAGGCAAAGCCCAAAGCTGAGAAAGAAGAGCCGATCTAAGAGAATGAGGCCAACTGTGTTACCAGGATACAGACGGCTTGGTCAGCTTTCTTTCCAAATGACGAATATGGGGTCTAGAGGTATCAGTTTGAAAAAAGCAACAAATCTTCTCACGGCCCAACAGCTTGGTCAGCCGGTCGACGGTGAGGAGATGAACGAGAATGAGGAGCATAAGCCTGAATAAGAGTAGCCGGTCGAGGATGGTGAAGAGCAGGTCCTCCCTCCACAAGTTTAAGCTTTATCTTCTTCTTTTTTGGCTAAATAGCCAAGTATTTTGTTTTTTTGGCCTATATGCCGAGTACTTTGCTTTTACTTTTAAATTGTTTTTATTTACTTTATAGTTATCATAATGTTGATTAGAGGATTTAATAGAGGTTGTTAAGAGAGAGAGAGAACATTGGATAGAGTAATAGGAATGTCATGTTAATGTACCTAATTTAATGGCGAATTCAGAATAATTCTCAAGTATACTTTGGTACTTCTAAGGCCACATAAGGATGTTCCAGGAAGTTGTTGTTCCTAGAAGATTTTGGCTTTACCTCTTGATTTATCTGTATTTTTCTTCACCTTTTGATGAAAGTCTTGTCCTGTATCACTTGTGTAATGCAATTTTTTTAAAATGTTTTACTTAAATTTGATTATGTTATGTTCACTACTGCTTTTTCGATTTTGATGTATTCTTTTATTTTTGCTTTTACTTTTAAATGGTTTTTATTTACTTTATAGTTATCATTATTTATTGTTGATTAGGATTTAATTTTGTTAGTTAAGTCAAATTCTGTTACATTGATTTATTCACTTGCTATTGATATTATGTTTTAAATGTTTTGCTATTACTTTTAGTGATGTTTTATCTACTTTTAATTTGGATTCATCTACTTTTCAGGATAATGTCTGAAACAGTTGGGCTCTCTTCTCCTGATGTTCATGCCGGAGATGTTAATGTAAGCATTTTAAAAACTACTTCTCATGTTGTACTACCTAGGACAGTTCATAATTCTAAAGGTGGTAAAGAGTTTATTCATGGTTGTTCTATGGAAAAGAAGCCTATTTTTGGAATGAAATTTAATTCTCTTCAAGATGGAATTGGTTTTTATTATAAGTATGCTAGTTGATGTGGATTCAAAATCCGTAGTAGTACTAGCAAGGTAGAAAAGAAGTCGACTGGTCCTGATGGTAAAAAGGGTGTTGTACTTATTTAATATTTGGTTTGTAACAAAGAAGGTTTTGTCAATGATAAATAAGAAAGATAAAAAAGATGTTGAAGGTGCTTTTTTTAGGATAAAGACAGTCAGAAGGATTGGGTGTCTTGGTATGATTAAGTTTAAGTATTGTGATGGTGGAAAATATATGGTTTATTTCTTTCATGAGAGCCATTGTCATCCCTTCTCAACTCCTACTACCAGACAGGTCACTAAATCATATGATGGCTTAACTTGTGTTCATAGGAAGTTTATATTTTATAATTCAAAGTTGAACATTGGTGCTGTTATGTCCTATAGGATGATGAAAGAATATTGTGGACGTTATAAACATGTGAGAGGCACTAAAAATCAATTTAAAAACTTCTCTCGCCACTTAAAATTTGATATTACTGAAGCTGATGGGGCTATGTTTATAGAAAATCTTCAACAGAAAGTCAAAAGCAGTAATGGTGGTTATTATTTATACTATTGTGTTGATGCAACTAGGTATCTAAAACGAGTTTTTTGGGCTGATCCCATAGGAAGAAAGGACTTTCATTTGTTTGGGGATTCCATTTATTTTCATACCACATATGATACAAATAAATACTCCTTAGTTTTCTACCTTTTTACTGGAGTTGACCATCATAAACGATGAGTCACATTTTGTGCAGCCTTGTTATCTAAAGAAGATGTGGAATCATTTGTATGGCTTTTTCAGACTTTTCTAAATTGTATGGGAAATGAGCTATTATTGACTAAGACCCTGCAATGGGTATTGCAATACAGAAAGTTTTTACCAAAATGAAACATCGATTGTGCATGCATGTGGCACATCATGAGGAAAGTGCCTGAGAAAAGTGGGTACAACTTTTTATAACGACACTAATTTTTTGAAAGAACTTTTTGCTATTGTTTGGGACAGGGAAATTGAACCTAATGAGTTTGTTGATGGTTGGAATACTGTGATGGAAAAATATGATTTGGTAGTAAATGAATTGTTTGCTTATATGTTAAAGATCAAGCATCTCTAGATCCCAGCCTATTTTAGGGATTTATTTATGGGTGGTTTGTTAAGATCTACGACAAGTGAAAAAAACTTTTTTTGTAATTTCATAAATCCTCAAGTGTCATGTGTTGAGTTTCTCCTTCCGTACGAAACAACCTTAGATGCAAAAGGCATGCGCAAGATGAACAGAATAGACTCAACAAGCAAATGCCTAAACTTATCACTCCATTAAAGTTAGAGAAGCATGGTTCTTCAATTTACACTCGTTCTGTTTTCTATGAATTTCAACAAGAATGCGAGGTTGCTTGTTTTTCTTGTGGTGTTTAAAGCTGTAATTTTACTTATGGTGATGGAATTGAGTTTTCCATTGTTAAAGATAACGAACGTCAAAGAAATTTTGATGTTACATTTGATTTATCTACACTAGAGTATACTTGTAATTCCAAGATGTTTGAGAGTCAAGGTGTTCTATGCAGACATATATTATTCATTATGAAAGGTAAATCATTATCTGAAATCCCTGAACATTATGTTTTGTATCGTTGGAGAAAAGATGTTAAAAAGAAACCTACATCAGTGGATGAGGCATCTAACTTTGACAAAAAGAAGTAACTAATCTCTGATGTGTGGTCGAAAATATTCTCCTGTGTTAGTCTAGCAGAGGGTTGTGAGGATGATCTGTTTGATTTTGTTAAGTACTTGTCTTCATTTGAGGAAGAGCTTATGAAAAAGAACAATGGTGAAGGTATGTTACTTTTAACATTGTTTTATTTTCTTTTATTAGAATTTTATTTACTTCACTACAACTTATATAGTTTTTGAATCTTAGGTAAAAGTTTCAAAGAAGGAAAAGAAGCTAATATTCAGCTCTTTGTTGGATTTAACACTGTTGATGTAGATATCTTGCCTGCGAATCAATGCCTCAACAAAGGGTTCGCTAGAAGTTCTAAACGCTTGAAGAGTGCCAAAGAGGTAGTTGCTGAAGAAAAAAGCAAAAAAGAAAGAACTTGTAGAGCTTGTGGGCTATTAGGTGTTTCTCATGACAGTAGAAACTGTAACATTGTTTTATTTACTTTTATTTTATCTTTGTTTACTTTACCATAACTTATGTACTTTTGTTAATTTATTTTAGGTTCAACTAGGATAGGCAGACTTTCATTATTGGATTGATGCAGTTGATGTTAAATTTGCCTTGAAGTTCATAAAATGTTTACCTTTTTGTAATACTTTTTTTTATTTATTATAATATTGTTCACTACATTTACTTTAAGCAATTTCTTTTTAACTTTGTAATACATTTCATTTACTTTAAGATGTCTTTACATTTAAATTTCTTTTTTATATCATTTTGTATCAAATAGAATTGGGTAATAGAATTTAATATTTGTCCTTAGTTATATATATTGATCTCAAATTTATGTTACAATCATTTTATCTATAATTTATGTTACAAGTCATATATTTATGCATAATTTATGTTACACATTACGCAAATATTTTTTGTTTACTGTTAATAATGTTTTATTTACTTGTAAAGACATTTCTTTTACTTTTCATGGAAAAGAATATTTAATAACACATACATTTTTATTTAATAGTAATATTCACCACATGACAGTGAATAAACCAAAATAGACACACAACATAAAAGTAATTTTCAAAAGCTCAAATTAAAATATCTATTAATGTAATAGATAATACTTTTACTTTTACTTTAAAAGTTATTTCATTTACTTTTCAAAACTTTTTAACTTATATGCAAATATATTAACAAACATTTTTTTCCTTATGAAAATATCTATTATTGTAATAGATAATACTTTTACTTTAAAAGTAATTTCATTTACTTTTCAAAACTTTTTGTTTACTTTTTAACTTATATGCAAATATATATTAACAAACATTTTTTTTCCTTATATATTAACTTTGAACCACCAACATTTTGCATATAAGAATACTCAATAATGAAAATAAAAATATATATTACTTTAATAGATAATCCTTTTACTTTAAGATATATTTTGTTTACTTTAAAAACTAATTAGTTTGATTTTTAACTTATACGCAATTACATAAACAAACTTTTCTATGCTAAGACATTATATATATATATACAGATCCTTCCTACAAACATCATATAAATCCATTATTAAACATCACAAATTCAAATCTTTAATATAAATGTCATACTAATCCTTGACACTAATATTAAAACTATACATCTATGCTGTCCAAATTTTCTTTATCTTCACCACCACCATTTCTATCTATTCCTTGTTCTTACCTTTTTTAGCTTTGTTTTCTTCTGCTTCCTAAAATATCAATGAAGTTAAAGAGTTAGTTGTAGTTTGTAAAAAAAAAAAATATTACTATATTTTATATGAAAAAAAAAACATCATTCTTACTTTTTTTTTCTTTAACACCCATTGTTCAACATTTGCAAGTAGTTTGGTTTGCATTTGGTTTTCTTCATTGAGAAGTATTAAAAGCAGTGTTGTTATATGATGGTGTTTCAATCTTTCAAATTCCTGGAAATAAACCAAAGATAAACAAAACGATTAAACACTTAAGGCAATGCTTCTAGTAATGCATATATGAATATTTAAACTTATAAAAATAGAAATTTCAACTCACATGTTTAATAGATCCCATTCCCAAGCCATTCAGACCATTATAAGCCTTCATGTGTAGTAATAGATAGCTTCTATAGTAATTGTTTTGCCTTACTTTCTAGAATGGAAGTTCTATTAATCTGACATTGTAGTTCAGCATTTCTTCTGCCTTTGGATGCTTTCTTTTCTTCAAAACTTTTTGAATTTGATTTACCTGCAACATATATATTGTTATTAGATAACACTGAAACAGAATATACTGCCAAAAATTTAACTTATATTATTATTCTTACTGTCTCTTTAATAAAACTCTTGATTGATTCCCATTCCTCGGTATCCTCGTACTCCGTGTTGTCCAGTTGATCAACAGTTTCATTTCTGAAGTTTATGACAACAACGAAATAATGATATTCCTTCTTCAAAGTAAAAAATACCTGCAAACCAAATTATTCAATCTTTAGATTTAAAGAATTGTTTATTACTTTTAAGATATCTACTTTAACTTTAAACAATGTTTGATTTACTTTAAAAAGTTTACTTTAAATTACACATTCAGATGCATCCAAGTCCAATGCTTGAATTTTTGTCCACTCTTCCCATATCTTTTGAAGTTGGGTCACTCCCCTTTTCCCATTTGCTCAAACAAACAGATAAAGCTTCCTGCAAATTTTTTCCATGTTAATTTAGCATATTTACAGAGCTTGTATTTTGTATTATACACATGAAGGCAAATCCACAGTATTATTGTATTTTGGTATCAATTACCATGTGGTCAAATCCAAAGTAGAACCTGACTAGCTGATTCTCAGACCTTTCTCTCTGTTTTTCGTAACAATTGAGGTGGAAAGCCCAAGTAGTGATCAAAATATTTGTAACTCTCCATTCATCAATTGAGGTGGAAAGCCCAAGTAGTGATCAAAATATTTGTAACTCTCCATTCATCCAGCAATGAATTACAAACCTCTTTTGTTATTTCAATTGATTCACCCAACCAACTTAAAACTTCGCTGTAATATGTTTATCATTAGAATAATTTTATTTGCAAACACGAAAAAATAAAAAAATTTCAATAATTACATATTTTTTGTTTTTCAAGTTGTAATCATTGATAGCTACATAGTCAATCACTTAGTTAAAATGTAAGCTCATGTTTTCCACACAGTCCTTGTTTTCTTTTAAGAAATCTGACACGTATATCATTTCCTTCAACTCTGAAACCTCAGCATCCACATCAAGTTTTTTTCTTACTTTGAACTTTGAAACTATATCTACAATGGCATCTCTATTTGAATTAATGTCTAACTAAACAAGGGAAGCACAGATTTCTACAAGATACAACTTCTTTCTGTTGGCCAACCCTAAGTCTCCATTATACGATTCCCCATTGAAGCACAACATATGTACCATACAGAAAACACCGCAATCAAGTGTTTATTTTGTTGATTTCCAAGGAAATGATACATTCTCAAACTCATAAGACATTATATCTTTAGCTTTTGGATGCTCTAGTTTGTTCATTAACTCTGACATTTCTTCTACCTGAAATAATTGAAATTAAATCATTTTATTTACTTTAGAAGTATTATTATTTACTATTACATGTAAATCATTAAATTTAAAAATATTCATACTTAATAATAAAAATAGAATGCTATTTACTTTTAATATAGATTTCAGATTAAATACAAAATCATACCACAGTAGAAGCAACATTTTTATAGTAATCCATATCAGTTGTTTCATAAATTATGTTATCCAAGTACTGGATGCTTCCTTTCAACATGTTCAACACCACCACACTATAATGGAGATTCAACAGAATTGGGATAAACACCTGGGATTCATAATTGTATTTGTTTGTTTGTTTTTTTTTTTTTTTTAAAAAAAAAAAATCAAATTTATACTACATTAGAGAAAACTTACCAAATCAACCCTCATAAACTGGTGTTTTGCATTGCACAATTGGAGCCAATCTAACCAAGCTTGGCTTACTTCAGCCAAAACTAATTTAGGAGAACGATCTTTAGCATCTTGAGAAGTTTTCTGAGACGCGAGAGAAATCTTCAGTGGTCTCTGCATATTCATGATAATACAAAACACATTATGTATTTAGTATATATTATGTATGTATTCTATTCTTTATTCAATGTATCACTTACATTGTGATCAATTCCAAAGAAAAAGCATGATGGTCTGGCCGTCAATCATCTTTTATTCATTAAAAATGACCATTCTTGAACAATGCTTGAATTTATCAATTGATTTGGGACTGTTGGTGCTAAAGTTATTATATCATCCCTTGATATTGCAATTGGAGGTTCAAATGTACATCCCGTAGCATCAAGAATAAAAAAAACAACATTCATATATATATATCTGATTTGGGTAAAAATACCCCGGCCACGTGGCCCAATAAGAAGGGGACACGTGTCACCCTAGGAGAGGACCAATCACCAATTGACGCGTGGCACTCCCAATCATTAGGAAAATAGGCGGCTTTCAAAGGCCCAAATCCCGAGAACACCGTAAAAACAGCTCGGCCTATTTACCTAGGATAATAACTTAAAGGGGGCACTGATTCCTATGACCTTATAAATAGGGAGATTTACCTCGATTTGGGGGCACGTTCTTGTATTACATCACAATCAATTCTCTCACATCGGAGAAAACACCAGATCTCGGGATCCGAGAAGATACTTTTACTTTCCGCACATCTACTTCACTTCGACCGTTTCTAACTTGATCATCGGAGGCGGAACTCCGAACCCCCAGAGCTTCCATTTGTTTGCAGGTACAGCCGAAGAGCAGCCAGTCTTGGTGACGTAACTCTCCCGTAGGACATCTCGCAAAAAACTCCGAAACATTTGGCGTCGTCTGTGGGGAGAGTACCTCTAAGATGGTTTCTCAAGAGACTATACCGCCTCTTGAGGAAAAACATCCGTCAGTTGAGGTCCATTCGGACCATGATACAGAGTCGGATCCAAAGGTTAAAGTATTTACGGCCTAAGATGGATCTTTCATCACCAGACACATCCGTTCTAAGGATAACAGGGAATGGGGCGATAACCAGGCAGGTCCGAGAAAGTCAACTGGCCAGCCCCAGGCGGCAAGACAGACTGCTCACATCTCCCAAGATAAGTTCATGAAATTCACGACGAACTTCAAGGGAGTGATAAAGGACCTGATCACTAAGAAGACGGCTGGTTCCAACAAGGGTTAGTCAGCAAAGAATCCCTCTCACTCTGAGAAGGCTAAGTCGGTCAAAGGAAGGCAGCCCACTCCACATCCAAGATCAAAGGAGGGGAGCTGGCCTTTTGTTTTTTTTGGTTAAAATTCTGAAAGGAATGGTGTCCTTCAAATAAGTGCATAATTCCGATAGAGAGTTCGGAATTAATTAGGAAAGCTAGTTGTCCAGTGAGGTCAAGTGCGGCGCTGCTACCGCGTGGCTGGCTGGCTGGTAGGCCTAGCCAAGGCACCAGACGCCATCAAGGCAGCCCGCCAACTAGCGCGTGCCTATTGGGCCTGTTTTGAGTGAGGCGGTTTGCTTGGGGAGCAAAGGAGGTGTGGTCCTCCCTTGTGGTCCTTACCTACTCCCTTGCTCTCCTTATGGCACTTGTTATTTGCTAATTGCCTTACCATTTTAATTTAATTTAGAATTAAATTAATTCATTCTTTTTGGCATCTCACCAATTTTTCCACATGGAAAGATAATGGGAAATCTTGGGAACAATTCCCTATAAATATCAATCATTGGCTATTAGGAATTTCACTTAAGTTGGTGAACTCTACGGGATCTCCCAAAGTGTGGGAAAACCTTAGTTCATAAACTCTAATTAACTTTGTTCTAGCCCCGTCCAAGCTACGGGGTAGGGGCCGGTTCAGTAATCGAGGGTGTGAGACGTCGGAGGTCTTGCATTTGCGGGGCTTAAAGTTTTCCAAGTTCGAGCTCGATTAGTTAGCGAAGCACGCATTAAGGGTGAGCTTCTTTCTCTCTCTTCTCTTTATGTTTTTTGTGTTTTATTTATTTGCATGCTTTTGTTTATGTTGTAAATATTATGCATGCGATCTGGTGTTCGGGTTTTGTTTCCGCGCAGCGTCGGACACCTCAAAACCTAACAGCAGTGTAAGAGCCTCTTGTATTTAATTTTTACAACTAAAAATTAATTAAGATGATTTAAATAGATTTAAATTTCTGGTTTAGCACCCTAATTAGATTAGGACCTCGTTTTTAATTAGATCAAAATCGTATTTATTCTATTTTTGGCTTACGAAGCCCGATTTCGACTCAAAAATAGTGAATTTTAGGTGGAATCGATGTTCTAAATTATTCTTCATCCACAAAGTGTTTAAATATGACCTTACAGAAGCCAAAATCCATCTAAAAAGTGGTTTTTCGAGCGGTTTTTCACTTGGAATAAAATATTTTAAATCTTTAAACCTTGATTAATTATGGCATGCAATTGTTGGATTATGTGTTTGATTATATGATTAATCTTCTGCAATTTTACACCTTATTAAGCATGTTTATGAAGTCATATTGGTTGCTTAATTTGACGAGTTCTTAATTTCACATAACTTGAAATTTCACATTTTTACAAATAAATTGCTTGTAATGTGAAAGTTTATCGTGAATATGATTTTTGAAACCCTTAAAATGTTAAAGATTCAATCTTTAATGGTTTAAATGGCGGAATCTTAAATTGTTAAATTCCATAATGAACAAAATTTTGGTTTTAATCATTTTGGAAGTTGATTAAAATCTTAAATGCTCATACTTGTGCTTGAAATATCATTACTCTTCATATTGGAAAATTGTAATGTTCATATATGCATAAGCAAGTGTTGGATAAATTTTTTCATTAGATGATTATTTATTTATTCAACTATTTTTTGTCAAATATCATTATTAATTTATGTTGGTTAAATTAATTATGAGAATAGCCCTCAATTTTATAGCATCAAGTTGAACCAAAAATAATTTAAAGAATGGTTCTTGGATTAATTTTGGTTTGTGCACTAAAAATTGAATGTATTTAAGTTGGACTTGTTTGATTTTCAAAGTTGTACAATTATTAGTTCTAAAATCAATTTAGAATTAATTTTACGTAACACAAAAATCGGAATTAAATTTCGAAGCACACAAGGCAAAAATTGAAGCACAAGGGTTCGAGCACCAAGCTCGGCTAGCAGGGCCGCTCAAGCAGCCCACATGTTGTTGCCGAGCCAAGTGCGCGCGCCATGAGTGTGTATGGTGTGAGGCTTGGTGCGGGGAGGGATTGCGAAGACAGCATCATGGTGCAGTAGCAGCGTCAGCATGCACGCACCATAAGGAAGCTGGCTGCTGAGTAATGCCCAGCTGCAGTTTGGCACGCAAGGCCGAGGCTGCTAGGCAGCACCCAGCGCCTACGTGCGTGCGAGTGGCTGGGCTACTAGGCGTGGCTAGCCTACGACCTTAGGTTTTTTCTTAACAATTAATTTTTCTATTATTTTGATTTTTGCGTTTTGCTTAAAAACGAGGCTAAGCCTCGGTTTTTCATGTATTTGCAAAAATTATTTTGATAAAATTTTTGTTTAAATCGGCTTTATTAATTTTAATTGGATTAATTTTAATTAAGTTGGATGTGGAATTTAGTGGGAGATTCATTAATCGTTTTGAGCATAAACTAGCCTTGATTGTGCTATTGTTGCGTTAATTTACATAATCAGATTATTACTTTGACTAGTTTTAATTAGGCGCGTTAATCGGATTAAACACCTAAGTTAGTAACTAGTTTTGCGCTCGGTTTGAATTGTTGCTTGAATTATTTGTAAAATGCATGGGCCATTCACTTTAAAAGTGAATGGATGAATGGAATAGATGTTCTAAAGTAGGTTTTACAAAATGGCAACTAGTGTGACTCGACTAGGATAGTAAATACGGATTGCGTTCCGTTTTGTATTTTTGTAAATTAATACGGACTGCGTAGCGTTAAGTATGTTTGTACTTAAATTATTTAGATTAGTCCTAGTTTTTATAGTAGTTGCATAATTGGTGGTGATGTGTCAAAGACAGCATTTCTAAGAAGACGAAGCCAAGAAGATGCAATTAAGGCCTTGAAGATTTGAAGATTCAAGTTTCAAGGGGCTCATGCTAGTTTGCCAATGCATCTTTATTTATGCCTTATATATATTTTGCTTATATATAATTGCGATATTAGATACATGTGTTAGGATTTCGAATGTTGAATGATTAATTTAGTTCACTTAAATCAATCAACATAGAAACCCTAAGTCCCTATGAAATTGAGTTAAAAGTTGCTGTTCCAAAATGACACTTACCGAACTAATGAGAATAGTAATGGGCTATGCCAAAGCAAGACATTATTACTTTCCTAGGGACGTAAGGTATATTAGGTATACGCGTTAGTTTTGATTAAACTCAACGATATCAATAAGGAGTCCTCAGTAAGGAGGCCTTAGATTTCGTGGCAATGGCGATAAACATCAAGAAAGCATTGGATGCGACATTTTATCAAACCAAGAATAGCTTAGAGCTATTAACAATTGGATTGCTTAACTTAAAATATTAAGTGTTAAGACAAGCTAAAACATGATTAATCACTTTTTGATTTTTGGGGTCTTGGAATCGTTTTATTCTCGCCTTAAAGAGACAATTTTAAATGTGTGGATAAAATGCTTAATAAGATTGAAAGTTTGCATGTATACTTTAAATTTCTTTCTTATTGGTTTTATGAATGGTTTTTCATTGCAAATTCTTTCATTTGTAGAAAAATGTCTACTACTAACACCAACAACAACCAGTTTTCTCTTCGCTCAATTCTCGATAAGGAGAAATTGAATGGGATAAACTTCCTTGATTGGCAAAGGAATTTGCGATTAGTTCTCATGAAAGAGCTAAAGGAATACGTCCTTGACTAGGAAATGCCCGACACTCCTAATGAGGAGGTCACTCAGGCTGCCCTAAACTGATGACACGCTGCCAATCGGAATGTTAAATGCATCATGTTGGGCACAATTTCTCTGGATCTCCAAAAGACTTTATTTGAGAAGGAGACCTTCAGAATATGTTTTAAGAGCAGGCTTGAACTGAGAGGTTCGAGACCCATAGGAAAATCCTTGAGAGAAAGCTCAAGAAAGGAGAGCCCCTCAGCCCTCATGTGCTCAAAATGATTGGATTATTTGAGAACATGAAGAGGCTTGATGCGGGATACTGGAACAAGATGGCAATTGACATTATTCCCCGCTCGCTGCACTAAGGTTATGATCAGCTCAAGATGAACTATAACATGCAAAACATGGAGAAAACCCTCACCGAGCTTCATGCGATGTTGAAGCAAGCCGAGCAAACGCTCAAGGATGAAGGGAAGCATGATATGCTTATGGTCAAAAAGGGCGAGCAATTTAAGCGGTCGGGAAAAAAGAAAGGCTATAAGGGGAAGGGTAAGAAGACCTTTCCGCCTAAGTCAAAAGCTACCAAAGGCGATAGGCAAAAGAAGGTAGCATCTTCTCAATCCGATTCCGAACGTTTCTAATACAAGAAGAAGGGACATTGGAAACGGGATTGCCTCAAGTTCAAGGAAAATAAGAAGAACGACACCGTTACTTCTGCATTAGGTAATTTGTTATAAACCTTAACTTTAGTAGCAAAGCTTCATCGGTATTAGATATCGGATGTGGCTCACACCTTTGTTCTAATGCTCAGAGAAAAAGGAAAAGTAGAAAGCTAATGAAGGGAGAATTAAAACTTCGGGTAGGCAATGGAACAAGGATTGTGGTCGTATCCGTTTGGACACTCAGTTTGTCTTTGCCCTCCGGGCTTGTTTTAGAACATGAAGATTGTTATCATGTTCCAAACATTAAAACATTATTTCAATTTCGGCGTGGGACGCCAAAGGTTTTGAATTCCGGATAAGAGACAATAGTTGTTCGTTTTATCTGGACAATGTTTTATATGGTACGGCACATTCAGAAAATGGTCTTAATGTGCTTTCACTAGAAAAACAGGTTTATAATGTTAATGATACCACCAAAAGGATTAAGACCAGCGAGTCGAATCAAACCTACTTCTGGCATTGTCGTCTAGGCCATATAAACATCAAAGACATCAAGAAACTCCTCCAAGAAGGAATTCTTGATTCATTAGAATTAGAGTCGTTTGAAAACTACGAAAGATGTCTACTTGGAAAGATGATAAAACATCCATTCTCCAAGTTAGGAGAAAGGGCTAGTGACTTATTGGGTTTCACACACACGGATGTATGCGAACTAATGAGCACAACCGCAAGAAACGGTTATCGCTATTTTATCACATTCACCAACGACTATAGTAGATATGGCTATGTCTACCTAATGTTGCACAAATCTGAATCCTTTGAGAAGTTCAAAGAATTTCAGAGTGAAGTGGAAAATGAGCTCAACAAGAAAATCAAAGCCCTTCGATCGGATCAAGGTGGCGAGTATTTGAGCTACGAATTCGACGACCATCTGAAAAAACATGGTATTCTCTCAGAATTGAAACCTCCCGAAACTCCACAATGGAACGGAGTGTTCGAGAGGAGAAATCGAACTTTGTAAGACATGGTTTGATCCATGATGGGTCTTACCGATCTTCCTATCTCTTTCTGGGGACACGCACTTCAAACCGCGGTACTGACACTAAACCGCGCTCCGTCAAAAGCTGTCGAAAAGACTCCATATGAATTATGGACAAAGAAACCTCCACGGTTGTCTTTTCTTAAGATTTGAGGTTGCAAAGCATATGTCAAAAGACTCATGTCCGACAAGCTTGCACCAAAATTGGACAAATGTTTCTTTGTGGGGTATCCAAAAGAAACAAAGGGGTATTACTTTTAAAACCAATCTGAAAACAAAGTATTTGTTGCTCGAGATGGTGTCTTCTTGAAAAAGGAGCATCTTTCCAAAATGACAAGTAGGAGGAAAATCGATCTTGATGAAGTTCGAGAAGATGAGCAACAAAGTCAAACTAACAATCAAAGTGCTTTGGAAGCAGCTGTTGATAAAAGTCAGAGTCAAACCGACAATGCAAATGCTCAATCTACTACCCTGCATAGGTCGCAAAGGCCAAGGTCTCAACCGGATAGATACCTCGGTATCGTCTTAACCGAGAATCAAGACATCTTAGTTATGGATGAAGATGAGCCAGCGACATATAAACAAGCTATGACGAGTCCTGACTCTGTAAAATGGCAAGAATCCATGAAATTCGAGATTGACTCCATATTTGAAAATCAAGTCTAGGACTTGGTTGATTTCCCCGGAGATTATACACCTATCGGTTGCTAATGGATTTTCAAATTAAAAAATCAACAAAGATGGAGTTGTATATGTATACAAAGCTAGACTGGTGGCAAAAGGTTAAAACCAAATTCACGGGGTTGATTATGATGAAACCTTTTCGCTAGTTGCATGCTTAAATCCGTCCGGATTATCCTAGCAATTGCCGCATATTATGATTATGAGATATGGCAAATGGACGTCAAAACCGCCTTCCTTAATGGGATTTAGGAAGAAACTGTGTACATGAAACAACCCGAAGGTTTTGTAGATCCAAACAATGCTGGGAAGGTATGTAAGCTTAAGAAGTCCATTAATGGATTAAAGTAGGCAAGCAGAAATTGGAATCTGCGATTCGATTAAACCATTAGCAAGTTTGGTTTTATCAAGAATCCAGATGAGTCTTGTGTTTACAAGAAGGTTAGTGGAAGTGGCATCGCATTCCTTGTCTTATATGTCAATGACATATTACTCATTGGAAACAGCATTCCACTACTGGAGTTTATAAGGACTTGGCTTGGAAAGTGTTTTTCAATTAAGGACTTGGGAGAGGCACAGTACATATTGGGCATCAAGATCTACAGTGATATATCCAAGAGGATGATTGGATTGAGCCAAAGTACTTATATTGGTAAGATACTGGCACGATTCAATATGGTGGAAGCTAAGAGAGGCCACCTACCCATGTCTCATTGCATAACTCTCAGCAAGAAACAGTGTCCAAAGACACCTGATGAGCGAGAGAGAATGAGTCAGATTCCATATGTTTCGCTTATTGGATCGATCATGTACGCCATGATATGTACAAGGCCGGATGTGTCGTATGCCTTAAGTGCTACGAGCTGATGCCAATCAGACCTAGAGGAGGCGCATTGGACTGCGGCCAAAAATATCCTAAAGTACCTGAAAAGGAACAAGGATAAATTTCTGGTCTATGGTGGAAGTAAGGATTTGGTTGTTGAAGGTTATACCAACGCAAGCTTCCAAACTAACAAAGACAACTTCAAGTCGCAATCAGGATACGTGTACTGTCTTAATGGCGGAGCATTCTGTTGAAAAAGTGCTAAGCAAAGCACGACTGCAGATTCTACAACTGAAGATGAGTACTTGGCAGCTTCAAAAGCAACTAAGGAGGCAGTTTGGATTCGTATGTTTATTGGTGAACTTAGTGTTATACCCTCAATAAAGGGACCGATAGACCTTTATTGTGACAATAGTGGAGCTATTGCTCCGGCTAGAGAGCCAAGGGAACACTAGAAAGTCAAACATGTCATGAGGCGATTTCAAAAGATAAAGGAATGGAAATCTGAGGGTGAAATCAATATTTGCAAGATTGGAACGGACGACAATGTAGTCGATCCACTCACTAAATCTTTGCCTCAAGTGAAACACAACAAGCACGTCGAGGCAATGAGAATAAGGCATATTGGAGATTGGCTATGATTTCCCTGTTTGTGTGTTTTTTAATTAAGTTGTGGAGATCTTAATGTAAAACACTAAGTTAAACCATTCATTTATGGAGTAATCTTAATTTTTTGCAAATTATTATTCCATTTCTATTTAATTGTGGTTTAGAATTAATAATGAGTCTATTCGATTTGAGAATATTCAAAATAGGGTATCAAGACAATGACTTGGATAAAGAAACACCTATTAAGTGAACGTTGAATATCATATCAAAACTATCCCTAATTGAGGTCATTTGAAAGATGGACGACAAATGACTGCGCGAGATTAGTGTGTAATATGATTTATAGCACCGTTTCTTGTGCTACAAGGACAAGAATGTCATAAATCATTTGCACAGGTATTAGTTTGGAACTATACAGGATCGACTTATGAGAATACTTTAAGAGATTTAACACTCGTCATAAGTATATTACTCATTGGGGCTATCGGAACCACTTTCCTTGACCATGAGTATTGTTAGTTCTCTTATTTGAGTACTAATCTGTTTTGATGTTGTCAAACGTTTGCCGTACAAGGGGATTATAAAGGCCACACTTGGACGGCTAGAGCCTCTTAGTAAGGGAAGTTAACAATGCAAGACTGGGAATGTCCCCCTATTAACAATAGGGAACATGTCTTTGTTGTTTACAAGGCCTCTCGAAGAGCGAGATTGTGAAAATGCATGACCGTGCTCAGATGGATTTTAGAAAATCATCTGCTTATTGATAGTCGAACTCGGAAATCGAGAAACACTTCTGGACGTAATAAGGATGACAAAGAATCATACCTTATAGTTCATGAAGAGGCATTAAGTGACATAGGAAACAGGCTATACAAAAATAGCACACTTGTCCGGAAGGACAAGTGGGAGATTGAAAGGAATGGTGTCCTTCAAACAAGTGTATTATTCCAATAGAGGGTTCGGAATTAATTAGGAAAGCTAATTAATCAATGAGATCAAGTGATCGGAATTAATTAGGAAAGCTCTTGACTGAACCCTTCGGGTCACACCTAATCGTGTAACCAAACCAAAGTGAAGAATTAATCTGAAGGATTAAATGAGTCGATAAAGATTTTACGAACTAAGACGTTGGATTCCGAGCTTAGAGCGTCGAACCCAAGCATCAAAAATCGAGTCGAATTTAGGAATCGACGAGGGCTAGGCAGGCTAGGCTAGTAAGGCTGCTAGCCATGCGCATGGCTTAGCCGCAAGTCTAGCAGCCACATGTGTATGCTGCGTGGGCGAGCTAAGCAAGCACACATGCTAGGCGCGAGCTAGGGCATGGAAAGATGATGGGAATAATAAAGGAAGATATAAGGCAAGAAAATAAGATGATGGAAAGATAAGTTATGGATTATAACAAACAGATAGAGGAATTTGAAGTTATGAGAAAAAGATTATCGAGTTTTTGAATGTTTTAAAGGAGAAGTACTATTTTAATTGAAGTGACCAAGAGTTAATGATTACGTTTTAAGGCTGTATTACCAGGATTCATGAAATTGTTGGGAAAATTGTAAATACTTTTGGAAGATAACCTGAGACAAGCTATTAATCTACGAGCTGAGCGATAAGAGGGTCAAGATGAAATATGTTCCTTTTATACTTGGTACCTATGACAACCATTGCTATGAAGTTGAATATGGGATGAGTGTAATTATAGAGTTTCTTTAAGAAAAAGTAAGACTTTTAAACAAGTATTTTACAAGTATGCGAAATGAATTTTCAAATATATTTTCAAAATAAAGTTTTGTATTCCTTGTTTTTAAATAATGGTTTAGATTGAAAACTTACATAGATTTTTTAAAATATTTTATTAAATATTTTGATTTCAGTTCATACCTTATAGTGTTTCAACGATTTCTCCCAACGAAAGTATTTTAAATTTTTCGAATGACTCATATAAATATTTTACGAGTTTTCTCACTACTTTTGTAAACAAATCATTTTAAAACATAAGTTCTTTTGGATGTTTGAAACTTGCTGATTTTCCTTACTTTGATTGATGATTGCTAATAAAGTATTAATATAGTTGATTTAATGAGTTAATGTGTTGGAAGAGGGCGATAGAGCTTCGCGCAATTGCTTATTGAGTCATTTTTGAGTGATTTCAAGTCTTTCTTGAGTTTGGTTGGAGTCTTGAGTCAAGTTAAGATGTGCATGAACCAAAAATTTAAAATGATTTTCGTTTCTCTTTTGGCTAAGTTTTGGGTCGAAATTTCTTTTAAGGGGGGTAAACTGTAATACCCCATCTTTTGATACGTATTTTCTAAATTAATTAATTAATTATTATTTCTAAAAAGGGTATTTTAGTAATTTAAATAACTATTTGAATTTTGGAGCCAAAATGATATTTGAATTTTGGTGCCAAAATGATATTTGAATTTTGGTGCCAAAAGTATTTTGAAACCTAATTATTATTTTTAGATTTTGGATAAGATTTGTTATCCATTTAATTTATTTAAAAAAAATCGGATTATATATATATTTCAGATATTTTAATTAAAGCAAAACTATATTTTATTATTTAATAATTAAGGTCCGAATTTCCTAATTATTGACTAATATTTTCGGATTTTCCTAGTGGGGAAAATCTGATTTTCTAGGTTAATTTATTTAGTGAATAACTGGTATTTATTAATTAATTATTTTATACAATAAATATAACTTACACAATTATTTTTAATTTCTTAAATCTAGCAAAATAACTCCCTAAAATACACTAATATGATCCGGAAATTTGATCTATGGAAGCTCAATATTTTAGGCCCTCATGATCAAATTTTGGGTGATTTATTTTGGAAAATTGTATTTTTAATTATCTCCTTAAAATCTCTTATTTTCCTTAATTTTATTTCTTCATCTCCTAAATATTTGATCATCTTATTTTTTTGCCTTATATATTCCTTTATTATTCCCCAATTAATCTCTTTTTCCATATTATTTTCATGACAACACGCTTTCCTTAATTATATAATTCTTAATCACCTTAATATATATCAAAACTTTCTATATTTCTTTCATCCTCTTCTCCAAGTAATTCCTTAATTCTTTTTGCCATAATTCTTCATACATTTTCTTACCGTAATTCATGCATGAGCTATCCTATAAATACCCATTGATTCATGGCAAAACACCCACACCAATTCTCTTTTTCTCTCTTACTCTTCTTCTCCTCTTTTCTAAAAGAAAATCAGACCGAATTTCTTTGGAGCCAATTTTCGGGTACTTCTGTTAGGTTTTGGGGTTTTTCTATTTCATTGAAGATTGTTCCTCTTAAAAAATACTTGAGGGTAGGCTCAAACATCACCTAATTCGGAGTTATATTTAAGAATTTATAGCCTTTGCAAGTTCTGCCTATTCTTTCCAACTCAAATCCAATTCTTCTCTTTTTTTCCTTTCTTTTCTTTCTTGCACCACAACCGCCACCTCCAGCCACCTGCCGGAAGACTGCCTTTGCCGCCACCTCTCTCTCTTTTCCTTGGTTTTCTACCTTTCCTTCTTCTCTTCTCTTATTTAATTTATTATTATTATTATTATAGGGGATTTATAAAAATTATTATGAGTAGTTTTAATTAAATAAAATCAGATATTTATTCAGGTTTATGAAAAATAATTTAAAAGGTTCATGTACATATAGTTGGGGTTTTTTAATTTAATTGTTGTGATTATTTGTTAACCTTATATTAATTAAGGTTATATTTAATTTATTTGTAGGGTGTGTTCAATCAAGGTTCTTGAACTCTATTTGTGTAATTTCCAGCAAGGATCAAAGGTACGTTTAGGTGGCTAGATACCTTTGGAAGTGATTGGTTTGAATAACATGTTTTATATGATTTTATTGGTGATTGAATTAAATTGATTTGAATTATGATTTATGAAACAAAGTATGGTTGGAGGAATTGATTTTATATTTATCTTAATAAATGTATTTTTGAAGGATTGATTTTTAAATCATGTTTTAAATGGTTTGAATTACTTATCATGTTTAAATAAAGTAATTGATTTGAAAAGCTTGTTGAATTAAATAAAAGGTTATTCAATGAAAGAGTTATTGATTTTGAAAATTTATTTATATATATGAGATTTAATTTTCAAGTATTTATTAAAAGGTTGATTTTGAAGGCATGTTGAATTAAATAAAAAGAAGTTTTGATTTAACCTATTATAAAGGCTGATTTTACTTAAGGAGGAATTATTGAGTTATTATTATTAAAGCCTTACAAGCATGTTGATAGTAATCCCACTATGCAGATTTGGTTGATAAGACTTTGGACTTTGTATGACCGAGTCTTTCCTCAATATAGCCTTGCAATATAAGGAGACTAGCTTGGGGGGTGTGCACACTTGGGTGAGGAATTAGTTTTAAAAAGTGGAATTGGTTTTAAAAAGAAGGAATTGGTTTCATTAAATTGATTATTGAAATATTGAATTATTGGAATTGGTTTTATAAATCGTTTCATCGATTGAATTATTGAGAATTGGTTTGAAACATGAGTTTTGGAATTCATTGGATTAAATATTGGAATTGGTTTTTAAAGCATGTTTGCAAATAAATTAAATTTACTTATCTTGCACTTATCGTACTTAGCATATTTTGCTAATCCGTATTTCCTATTTGTTTTGGTTCGCCCTGTTTACCGTAATGATAAGCAATGTTGACTATTTTTAGGTGGAGTCATGAATGAGCATATAGGAGTCCCGGGATTTGCTTCACCTAGTTTAGGAATGTTGGTCTTGTCTTTATTTTGAGTACTCATAACAATGTTACTATCTTTATAAGTATTAATAAAAGAAAGTTGAGTTTCCTCTACAAGTTTTGTTATTGAGTTAAGTTTTTTTAGTAGCCTTGCGTAATCACGCGACGGTAATACGCCTAAGTCTATCTCTACGGTATAATTATACGCATTATTCTAGTATTTCCGTAGATGGAGATTTGGGGGTGTTACAAAGTGGTATCAGTTTTCAAGGTCTTAAAAAGATTAAAATTGGGAATAATAAAAATTGTGGGTAGACTTAAAAGGGTATATAGGATAGATAGAGTTTCGCATTTGTGTGTGAAAGTCAATAGCTTTATTTTTATATAAAAACTATTTTCCTATTTGTTTAAAGATGATTGAGAAAAGGATGCTCGGGTTCCCGAAGGCCTATTATGGGTATGCCTCTCTGTCTAGGAAAGGCTCGCCTCAACACTGTAGGTAACTTTCCTGAGAGACGCGGTACCGTCCTATATCATGACTCAAGTACATTATTATCATCTTCGAAAACAAAAAGAATTGAAACTATTTCAAAGCTTGAGTCAGTGTGATTGGTTGTGCATTAAGTTGGTGTTATAACACCTTAGTCTATGGTCAAGAGGTCCGAAATGTTTTTTGAGTTTATTGCCCATGGTTGGGTATTCTTGAGTTATACTTGGTTTATTATTGAGTTATGAATTGCTTCATGCAAATCGAATTTATGAGTTGAGTTGCTTAGGTGAAATACCATTGAATTGATAATTTATATGTGTAAACAAGATAAAAATGGTTGATGATATGAGAAATAAATTATTTGATTTGTATTATTTGAAAAGTGATAAGAGGTCCGAAATTTTGGTGTTTTGATGCTCATAGTTGAGTCATCTTAAGTTATACTTGTTGATTGATACGTATTGCATCATGCAAATGGAATTCATTGAGTTTTGATTTGAATAGCTTTTGTGGAATAACTTTAATGTGTTCATTGAATTGATTTATTTATATGTTTAAATATATGTTGGATGAAGTAAAGAAGTATATTCTTTAATATTTATTACTTGAATTGTGAAGGGATTAGTGCGTGTTTTTTGTGACTAAATTAACCACTCTTGTTCTACCTCTTTATGAGAAGTTTGACCTTTAAGTGTTCACTCAACCACCATGGCCATTTCTATTATCTCTAGCTCATTTACCTAGCCTAAAGTTAAAAAGTATGAATCTTTCTTTGAGAATGAGAAGCACCATCATGAGGGGAAGTGGCTAGCAATCTTGACTCGATTCAAAAGTGATTTGTACTACCCTAAAGTTAACTATGAACCTAGGAGGAGAGTTGTGGAACCACCAAAGTTGGGGAGAACCAAACCTTGAAAGAATTTGACAAACTTCATTACTTGAACTCCCAACTACTCTTTTGTTTGTCCAAGACTTCACAAGGAGTTTGTTTCCTCCATTGATGAATCCATACCACCTTTTAAAAGACATAAGAATTATCCTTCCCCTTCTCCTACTCCAAGTTATGAGATTCCTACCTCATGTAGGTGTCCAAGCCCAATAGCCAATCTTCACATTGCAAAAGGCCTAAAGTTCATGATGCTTCATATTCATATATAAGATTACTAAGTCTAAACTATCATCCACCTTCTCCAAAGGTCCAACGTTATTTCTTCTAAGCCAATTTGTGGATGTGCTAGCCCATACTATAGCCCAATTTATAACCCAATTCAAAGCTCAAGCCATGCTCTAAAGTACAGTGATTACAACCTAGTTACCCAACTAAAAATCCTACTACACTTGGCCTAGTTATTAAAACTTATTAAGTGGATGGTAAGGTAAACTTTGATGATCCAGATTATGATCCTTCCAAAGAAGACTTTGATTCTAAGAATTCAGATCAAGTGGTTGAATTGCTTTGATATGTTATTGTTTCGAAAAATTCCTATGTTTTAAAATGAATTAAGTGTTTTAATGGTGTATTCCTTTTAATTTTCAAGAATGGAATGAATAAATCAGGAGTTTTGTCTTCAAGAGCGAGAAATAAGCCATCTAGTTCCAAAGTAGGCAAGGTCCTTAAGAAGTTAACCAACATAGCTGAAAACATCACGCAAGTGGTGAACCAAGGAAAACGTCAATCTGACTTGGATTCTTACAGTGAAACCTTTAAAAGGATAGCCGCAGCTAAACAACTTGTGTACTTGGGAAAGGAGGACCCAGCCAGTCTTAAAAACCAGATTAGGGAGTTTGACAAGCTGTTTGATGCCATCAATTGCCCAAGTGGGCTAAGGATGAACAACGGTGTTTACTACCTGAGGGAGGAAGCTGACTTATAGTGGACCTAAAGAAAGGATGAGTTTTTGAAAAGACCAAACTTTGGGTGGGATGAGTTCAAGGAAGCCTTGAGGGAGAAGTTTTACCCTTTCTATCGTAGAAAGCAGATTTGTATGGAGTTTACCAACCTGAGAATGAGGAATATGACTATCACTGAGTACTACAACAAGTTCATTGAGTTGATGAGATTGCCCCGGAAGTAGTTCCCACCGAAACTATCAAAGCCTAGAGGTTCGAGCAACCTTAACCTTTCAAAGGAAGCTAGGGGAGTGACTTTTGAAACCTTAGATGAAGTTTATGGTTGTGCTGCCCATTTGTACAAGATTAAAGGAAGGGAGATTGAGAGTTCTGAGAGAGAAGAAAGAAAGAGTTTTGAGTCTATTCGCGAAGGTGAAAAGAAACTCAAGCCAAATGGGAATTCTCATGAGAATGGAGGTTTTAATGGAAGAAGGGAGAATAGGGAGAAATCTTGGATGGGAAATGATGGACAAGAAACCAATGTTCGAGGAAATGGGGATCAAGGGAATAATGAGAAACCCAAGAGAATGTATTTTTGTAGAAGGTGTGAGAAGAACCACCCTGGGAAAGATTGTGAAGGTAACCCAGTGACTTGTCATTATTGTCAAAAGCTAGGGCACCGTGAATATGAGTGCTTCAAGAAGGAATCTGATGTCAAGGCAGGGAAAGTTCAAGAGAGTAAGAACCCATTCAAGCCATCTCAATCTAGTGGACCACAAGTTGGAACCAGTTGCAATGGAGGGAATGTTCCTAAGGGGCGTATGTTTGTAATAAACAATTGTGAACGTGAAAGCTCTGAATGATTTGATATGTTCTCTATGTTGTTAGAATTTTAATTGGTTCAAGATTTTTGAATCCTTCTATGCTACTCTCATTAATAAAAGTTGAAATATAATAGTATTTGAATTTTCAAGATTCATGTGAAGTTTTCATGAGAAACATAATTGTCCGAATTCTTAGTGCATGTAAAAGTTTTACGGAATTTTAATTCCAAGGTGGAAGATACCTATTTGATTATATCAAGTGGAAGTTGGAAATAATTATTTTCATGTGCAAATCATGAAATTGTGCATATATATGATTTACATGGTTTATATGACGGAATATATGAATTCCAAAATTATTGGTGGAATAAAAATTATTTAATAATTGTTCTTAATGTTGGAATTGGCTTATAATTTCCTTATTTAGAAATAGATGGGTTTATGTGAAATATTTATTTTATATAATAAAATCGTATTTTGGAATGATTGTGTTTGTCGTGAATTTCAATAGGTTGTTGTATTGATTTATCTATTTAAGTATGAGTTTTATAAGTTTGATATAACCTATTGATTAATTTCTTTGACCTTATATGGTATAATTAACTATGTGATATGTGGCATGTATTTGAATCATACGAAGTTACATGTGGTCAATATGGTTGAGTTTGTTATTTTGAGATGAGGATTTGAGGTTTACCATGGGATAATAAGAAGTTATTTTGGATTGTTATCATAAATATTTTGAGGATTTGTGTTATCAAAGCCTTTACTAATTTTTGGAATGTGATTTATGTTGAGCATGAAAATATTATTTGTGGTAATGATGAGTTAATGTTCTACATAAGTGTTGGAGTAAGGTATGTATTTTTGGGAGATATGAATTTTGATATTAGCATTAATTTATGATCGTTTGTATCTAAAGGTGGAAAGTATTCATTATTGCGAGAATGAGTATTGTGATTATTATTTAAAGCAAAATTGTTGATGATTGAATCTTTGAAAAAACTTAATACAAAAGTTAGAGGATTTTGTGTCAATTGAAGTGAAAGGAAGTATAAGAAATAATATTTGAGATAGAGGAATTTGTTTAAATTGAATTCATTTGAAAGAAATAATACCTTGTGAAGGGATTTATTAAAGTTAGTTAAGGAAATGATTGTTTGGATGGTTACTTAAAGGATTTTACTCTAAGGGGTCTACGACAAAGTTAATGGATATAAACAAGTTATTAATGATTGAATAATAACCGATTACATTTTGAGTTATTTAAAGGATTGCCTTAAAGATAAGTTATGGATTATTACAACCAGATAGAGGAATTTGAAGTTATGAGAAAATATTATCGAGTTTTTGAATGTTTTAAAGGCGAAGTACAATGTTATTTGAATTGGCCATGAGTTAATGATTACGTTTTAAGGCTGTATTACCAGGATTCGTGAAATTGTTGGGAAAATTGTAAATACTTTTGGAAGATACCCTGAGACAAGTTATTAATCTACGAGCTGAGCGATAAGAGGGTCAAGATGAGATATGTTCCTTTTATACTTGGTACCTATAACAACCTTCGTTATGAAGTTGAATATGTGATTATTGTAATTATAGAGTTTCTTTAAGAAAAAAGTAAAGTATTTTACAAGTATGCGAAATGAATTTTCAAATATATTTTCAAAATAAAGTTTTGTATTCCATGTTTTTAAATAATGGTTTAGATTGAAAACTTTCATAGATTTTTAAAAATATTTTATTAAATATTTTGATTTCAATTCATACCTTGTAGTGTTTCAACGATTTCTCCTAATGAAAGTATTTAAAAAATTTCGAATGACTCATAAAAATATTTTACGAGTTTTCTCACTACTTTTGTAAACAAATTATTTTAAAACCTAAGTTCTTTTGGATGTTTGAAACTTGCTGATTTTCCTTACTTTGATTGATGATTGCTAATAAAGTGTTAATATAGTTGATTTAATGAGTTAATGTTTTGGTCGAGTTACAGGGACGTAACTCCTTTTAAGGGGGGTAGAGGGCGATAGAGTTTCGCGCGTTTGCTTTTCGAGTCATTTTTGAGTGATTACGAGTCTTTCTTGAGTTTGGTTGGAGTCTTGAGTCAAGTTAAGATGTGCATGAACCAAAAATTTAAAATTATTTTCGTTTCGCTTTTAGCTAAGTTTCGGGTCGAAACTTCTTTTAGGGGGGGTAAACTTTAATACCCCGTATTTTGATACGTATTTTCTAAATTAATTAATTAATTATTATTTCCTAAAAAGGGAATTTTAGTAATTTAAGTAACTATTTGAATTTCGGAATCAAAATGATATTTGAATTTTGGCGCCAAAAGTATTTTGAAATCTAATTATCATTTTTAGATTTTGGATAAGATTTGTTATCCATTTAATTTATTTTTAAAAAACTGGATTATTTATATATTTCTGATATTATAATTAAACCAAAAACTATATTTTATTATTTAATAATTAAGGTCCGAATTTCCTAATTATTGACTAAGATTTTCGGATTTTCCTAGTGTGGAAAATTTGATTTTCTAGGTTAATTTATTTAGTGAATAATTGGTATTTATTAATTAATTATTTTACACAATAAATATTACTTACACAATTATTTTTAATTTCTTAAATCTAGCAAAATAACTCCCTAAAATACACTAATAAGATCTGAAAATTTGATCTATGGGAGCTCAATATTTTCGGCCCTCATGGTCAAATTTTGGGTGATTTATTTTGGAAAATTGTATTTTTAATTATCTCCTTAAAATCTCTTATTTTCCTTAACTTTATTTCTCCATCTCCTAAATATTTGATCAACTTATTTCCTTGCCTTATATCTTCCTTTATTATTCCCAAATTAATCTCTTTTTCCATATTATTTTCATGACAACACGCTTTCCTTAATTATATAATTCTTAATCACCTTAATATATATCAAAACTTTCTATATTTCTTTCATCCTCTTCTCCAAGTAATTCCTTAATTCTTTTTGCCATAACTCTTCATACATTTTCCTACCGTAATTCATGCATGAGCTAGCCTATAAATACCCATTGATTCATGGAAAAACTCTCACACCAATTCTCATTTTCTCTCTTACTCTTCTTCTCCTCTTTTCTAAAAGAAAATCAGACCGAATGTCTTTGGAGCCAATTTTTGGGCACTTATGTTAGGTTTTGGGGTTTTTCTATTTCATAGAAAATTGTTCCTGTCAAAAAATCCTTGAGGTTAGGCTCAAAAATCACCTAATTCAGAGTTATATTTAAAAATTTATAGCTTCTGCAAGTTCTGCCTATTCTATCCAACGCAAATCCAATTCTTCTCTTTTTTCCTTTATTTTTTTCTTGCACCACAACCAATCACCACGACCGCCACCTCCAGCCACCTGCCGGAAGGCTGCCCTTGCCGCCACCTCTCTCTCTTTTCCTTGGTTTTCTACCTTTCCTTCTTCTCTTCTCTTATTTAATAATTATTATAATTATGGGTGATTTATAAAAATTATTATGAGTAGTTTTAATTAAATAAAATCAAATTTTTATTCATGTTTATGAAAAATAATTTAAAAGGTTCATGTACATATAGTTGGGGGTTTTTAATTTAATTTTTGTGATTATTTGTTTACCTTATATTAATTAAGGTTATATTTATTTGTAGGGTGTGTTCAATCAAGGTTCTTGAAGTCTATTTGTGTAATTGCCAGCAAGAATCAAAAGTACGTTAAGGTGGATAGATACCATTGGAAGTGATTGGTTTGAATAACATGTTTTATATGATTTTATTGGTGATTGAGTTAAATTGATTTGAATTATGATTTATGAAACAAAGTATGGTTAGAGGAATTGATTTAATATTTGTTTTAATGAATGTATTTTTGAAGGATTGATTTTTAAATCATGTTTTGAATGGTTTGAATTACTTACCATGTTTAAATAAAGGAATTGATTTAAAAAGCTTGTTGAATTAAATAAAAGGTTTTTCAATGGAAGAGTTATTGATTTTGAATATTTATTTATATGAGATTTGATTCTCAAGTATTTATTAAAAGGTTGATTTGAAGGCATGTTGAATTAAATAAAATGGAGTTTTGATTTAACCTATTTTAAAGGTTGATTTTATTTAAGGAGGAATTATTGAATTATTATTATTGTTATAAATCCTTACAAGCATGTTGATAGTAATCCCACCATGCGGATTTGGTTGATAAGACTTTGGACTTTGTATGACCAAGTCTTTCCTCAAGAATAGCCTTGCAATATAAGGAGACTAGCTTGGGGGGTGTGCACACTTGGGTGAGGAATTAATTTTAAAAAGTGGAATTGGTTTTAAAAAGAGGAATTGGTTTTATTGAATTGATTATTGAAATATTGTATTATTGGAATTAGTTTTATAAAACGTTTCATCGAATTATTGAATTATTGAGAATTGGTTTGAAACATGAGTTTTGGAATTCATTGGATTGATTATTGGAATTGGTTTTAAAAGCATGTTTACAAATAAATTGAATTTACTTATCTTGCACTTATCGTACTTAGCATATTTTGCTAATCCGTATTTCCTATTTGTTTTGGTTCGCCCTGTTTACCGTAATGGTAAGTAGTGTTGACTATTTTTCAGGTGGAGTCATGAATGAGCATATAGGAGTCCCGGGATTTGCTTCACCTAGTTTAGGAATGTTGGTCTTGTCTTTATTTTGAGTACTCATAACAATGTTACTATTTTTATATGTATTAATAAAAGAAAGTTGAGTTTCCGCGGAAAGCTTTGTTATTGAGTTATTTTTTTGAGTAGCCTTGCGTAATTATGCGGCGGTAATACGCCTAAATCTATCTCTACGGTATAATTTTACGTATTATACTAGTATTTCCATTTAGGGAGATTTATGAGTGTTATAGGTCTAGCCCCGTCTAAGCTACGGGGTAGTTGCTGGTTCGGTAATCGAGGGTGTGAGACGTCGGAGGTCTTACATTTGCGAGGCTTCAAGTTTTCCAAGTCCAGGCTCAATTAGTGAGCAAAGCACACGTCAAGGGTAAGCTTCTTTCTCTCTCTTCTCTTTATGTATTTGTGTTTTATTTATTTGCATGCCTTTGTTTATGTTATAATTATTATGCATGCGATCCAGTTTTCGGGTTTTACTTCCGCGCGGTGTCGGACATCGCAAAACCCAACAAATTCTGCTTCCCAGACCAGGGAAAGAGGAAGCCAATCTTGCATACAGAACCGGATGGCAGTAAGAAGACTTTTAGTGATGCTCGACATATCATTGAGCAAAAGAGAAACAAGCAACTGTCTGACACGGCTTCAACGCTGACAATGCCAGACACCTTCAGGAATACCTCGATGAGGTACTCCCCATCTGTACACGAGCACCTGTCAGGCAGCTAGTTTGTCCACACAGGTCCTCAAATGATAGGCTCGGTGCCATATATGTCCCAACAAACATACGGGTCGTTTGCCCAACCTTATCAGCAACTTGTCCTCTTTGGAGGTTAGGCGACATATCAAGTCTAGCCCCTGGACTGGCAGCTACATTTGCTGAGACTTGGAGAACAACCCTCTGCATTCTCCAAGGCAATGGCCGAGGCGGCACAACCTGCCAAGGTTAAGAATGTCTTAGTTAGACCCTATGACGGCACCACCAACCTTGAAGGCCACCTGATGGCCTACACCAACACTAAAGGGCATTGCCCAACAGCGGTTTGGCAACCTACCGCCTGGGTGCATAAACAATTTCAGTACGCTTGTGTTCCTGTTCGCCTCAAACTTTTCCATGAACATACATACCAAGAAGATAAGCATCGACTTGGGCACGGTTGTTCAGGGAGACAGGGAGGGGCTTCGTTCTTATGTCAGGCGGTTCAATCTGGTGAGAATCTAGATCTAAGGACTGTCTGACGAAGTTTTCATCACAGAATTTTTCAAGGATCTGAAGGATGGGTCGACTTTTAAGTTTGACCTCGTCCGAAAGAGAATCTTCACTCTTCAAGTAAGCACTGAGGGAGGCAGAAGCCTATGTATAGGCAAATAAGCTCTACTCCTCTAGCAAGCAGTCGGACTCAAAGAAGTCTAACAAACAAAAAGGGAGTCGGCAAGATCAGCCGACTTGAAAGGCTGAAAAGAGAAAGAAGAGAAAAGAAGTTTGGGTGGTTGAGGACTCTGATCAGTCGTCCAAAAAGAAGAAGAAAGAATTTAAACCGTACGTTCCCAAGTACGAGTTTAATAAACACTGCTACACCATCCTCATGGAAATCAAAGACCGGGTGGTGCTTAAGAAGCCCACGGCGATGAAAGGTTCGGCAAAAAACCGGAACAAGGACAAGTAATTTCACTTTCATGAGGACATTGGTCATGATATCAATGACTGCTATAGCCTTAAGCGGCTGCTGGATAGATTGGCTGATATGGGTGTGCTGAAGTCTTACATCCTCAAGTCCACGGTGACCCTGAAGACGGACCCCAGGCAGCCGTAAATAAAGTCCCCTAAGGCTGATAGTGGTTCGGACACTAATCCGGACATGCGGGAGGCTTTGCCTGTCGGGGCCCAACTTTCAGAGGCACCAAGGACCATGTCAGACAGATGGATGTCAGCTCGGTCGATGAAGGCCAGACGTCTGTCGATACATTTCCTGAGGTCATCATTTCTGAAAAGGACCGTGGCGAAGTTCGCTGGCCGCATGATGACCCCATTGTTATTATATGTGAGGTGGCCTAATGGAACCTAGCACATGTGTGTTGATTACACTGATCTGAACAAGGCATGTTCAAAGGACAGTTATCCACTTCCAAAGGTCGACAGTCTAATCGACTCTACAGCCGGACATGCCCTAATGAGTTTCATGGATGCCTATTCAGGCTTTCATTAGATACCCCTCTGGAAGTTAGATCAAGAGAAGACAACATTCGTCATTGATCAGGAGTTATTCTGTTATACTGTGATGTTGTTTGGCTTGAAAAATGCACTTTCTACCTTCTAACGAATGATGAATACGGTCTTCATTAATCAAATCGGAAGAAATGTAGAGGCATACATTAGTGATATGATAGTTAAATCCAAGCTACAGACGAATCATCTTGGTCACCTCCGAGAAACCTTCACTATAATCAGGCAGCACAAGGTCATGCTCAATCCCAAGAAGTGTGTCTTTAGTGTTGAGTCTGGGAAGTTTCTCGGATTTTTGATTAATTAAAGAGGGATGAAGGCAATCCAGAGAAGAAACAGGCGGTCATTGACATGAAGTCACCCCGCACTGTTAAGGAGGTTCAAAAATTAACCGGTTGTCTGGCGGCATTGGGAAGATTTCTTAGGTCAGTCAGGGGACAAGTGCCTCTATTTTTTCCAAGCAATCAGAAAGAAGAACATGTTTGAATGGGGAGCTGATGTTAAGGTGGCCTTCCAAAAACTGAAAGAACATCTGCACTCCTCGCCAAGGCTTATTTTCCCTCTGCCCAAGGAGACGCTTTACATGTACCTAGTCGTCTCAAATCATGCTCTTAGTGTTGTTCTCCTTGCTAAGAGAGACGACAATCAGCTCACGGTCTATTTCGTTAGCCATATGCTTTGAAATGCTGAACTACGGTACTCTATGGTGAGAAATTTGGTCTTGCTCTTTTCATGGCAGTCAAAAAGTTGCAACCATACTTCTTGGCACATCCGATGGTAGTCTACACAGACCAACCACTTAACCGGCCAATGACGACCTTAGAGTCATCTAGGAGAATGCTCAAATGGGTTATTTTAATGCAAAGTCTTGAAATCACTTTCGAACCAAGGAAGGTAGTGAAGGGTCAGGCGTTCGCCGATGTAGACACTTGATTGTGTCTCCCTAAAATCCGAACCTAGTGATGACTACCTTTCACGTCTTTGATTATCGAGTTAGGTAAAGAGTTGAAGAGTCTCGTAAATTTCCCTTTAACCTTGGCCATGTCTAACCTTTGTTTAAATGTTTTTAGCCAAAATCATTTATTACGTGTCTTTAGACCCAAATCATTCGTTTCGTGTCCTTAAAATCATTCATTTCATGTCCACTTTATAAAAAACGTCCAAACCAGTTTTTTTTCCATTATCATAGTCAATAATTGTGTAGTTGTATGGGGATTGAAAAGAGCTTTCCAACGATATATTATAAGCCCAAATCCGCGTTGTGACGAAGAAGTTATGGCCAAAATACTAAATCAAGCTCAAACCGGATCTAGGTCCACCATATCTACGACCCAATGATCATGTGGAGGGTCCATTAACCTTAATCCCAATCCTAAACGAATGAGGATTCATTAGGAACTTCTAGAAGCCTCTGGAAGATTCTAATCTATCCTTTTTGAAAGATAAAGATCAAAGAGTTTGAAATTGAATAATACTTCTGTTTTTGAAAGTCCTTGCTCTACTCAATTTCAAAGATGTTCAGATATGATTTTCATGCCTCATAATTTTTATCCAAATATTAGATGGTTGGATAGCCCTTGAAATTTTCTTTCCAATGATATATCATAATTCCAATTCTGAGCTATAACGAAAAAGATATGAACGAAATACCAAACTCTATCCAAAACTGACACTATCCCACTATTTCGGCCCTATCTTTTATTCTACAAAAGATACTAATCTGATTCTAATTGATTAGAAAGTAGACTTCTATATCTTTGCAACTATATATTATTTATCTTATTCTAATTTTTGGATCAAAAGTTATGATAAAAACAATAACTGCAAAAAACTACTAATTATCGCGCTGCGATAGTTATATCGCGCCGCAATGAAGCCAGCGTGCCGCGATATTTCTATCGCGTCGCGATGGAACCTGTTTTACTCCGAGTCGGTTTCTGAATCTTTTCTAATTCTTCGAGCCTCTTTTTCTTTATAAATAGAGGTCTTTTTACCCCGTTTTCAATCATCAACAAGCTTGATCACCAACAATCATCATCTTAATCCCTCTCTAAGCTATAAGCTTCTCTCTCACTCTTTCTTAGCCTTAGAAATACATCACACACCATACGTCCTTTGCGAGACTTGAATACTCCGAACCCTGCTCGTAGTTGCCTTTGACCTCGACATGAAAGGTTGATATTTCTAAGGGTTTGGTCCCCTAATCTATATTTCAATTCGTATTAGTTGATTTTATTTGTTTGATTTATTTCTTTCTTGAAGTTATTAACGTATGTATTTATTTGTTTGATTTATTTCAAATTGAGTAGATCTATATCCTTATGCTTTTGATATAGAAATCATGCTTAGAATATTATTTTAATTTCCTAGTATCATGTTAGGATGTCTTTATGATTTCTAGCATCATGTTAGGATGCTTTTATGATTCCTAGTATCATGTTAGGATGCTTTTATGATTTCAAGTATCATGTTAGGGTGTTATTTTAATCCTTATATCATGTTCCTAGTATCATGTTTAGGCTAATGTTTTTATTATCTCATTTTTTATTAGTGACATGCTAGGGTTTGTTATTAATCTGTTTATTAGTATCATGCCTAGGATCTTGCTATTAATCATGATCTTATCATGTTTTGCTTATGATGATGATTTTTGGTGTCAATTCATTATGTTGCTTATTTATTATTCATTGTTATTTCTTGATCACACCCTTTCTTGCAGGTTTAAAGAGAATTTGTACTTGAAATCATGCCTAATAAGATAATTAATAATTTGGTTTTAGGCTAATATGATTTTAAATTCAAGTGATCACCAATAATAGATTTATTTGTGCATTAATAATCAACCAATATAGATTAAACAGGTTTAGGGTTAACTTGTTGTGGGTATGTTGATCGGAAACCACACATGAATATCATCAGAATTAAGTAGAGGCCGATTTAAGGCGGGTTCAATCTCTTTTAGGTTGGACTCGTACCATCATCCTCGAATATCCATTCATGGTTCTGGACCACTATGGAGTTAGCGATCTCCGTGATCTTGAATGGGGTGTAACCTTCACACCCGTGAACTGTTTACAAGTTCCTAAAACTTGTTGGAGACTCTTTTATCTCTAGATTCTTTCCCTTTGGACACCACCATGCTTAAATGTATGGCCACATTGGGCTCAAAATTGATGTTTGAAATATTCCCTACAGCCGACTTCATTGTTGAAATGACACGACTGGTTGAACCGAAAAATCTTAATCAGGTTTGGAAAGTGTATGTAGACGGGAGCTCTACTATGAACGGCTGTGATGCAGGGTTATCTGTCAGTCTCCTGAAGGGAACAAATATGAATATGCACTGCAGTTCAAGTTTCAAGCTTCAAACAGTGAAGTTGGGTATGAATCCCTGCTAGCCGGTATACGCATGTGTAAGGCGGCAAGAGCAAAGAAAATTGACGTCTGCTCTTATTCACAGTTAGTCGTTAGCCAATATCATGGTTACTATAAGGCCACCCATCCGGCTATGATCAAATACTTGCAGATGGTCAAGGTAGAGACAGGGACACTTGATGAATTTCACTTGAGTCAAGTACCTCGGTCTAAAACAATCAGGCGGATGCTCTGTCTAAGCTGGCATCATCCACATCCTGTGATACACCTCGGTCAGTCTTTTGGGAAGTGATGGAAAAACGAAGCCTCGAGGAAGATCCCATTGGTGTATTTGACCGGAGTTCAACCTGGATGGACAGCATTCGGGCTTACCTACTAGACGACACTCTGCCGGATACGTAGCCAAAAATGATCGCAATGAAAAAACGTGTGGCCAACTTTGAGATTCACAATGGAGAACTCTTCAAAAACGGCTTTATGTTGCTTCTTTTGAAGTGTATCACCCCAGAGAAGGGGCATGAGATTGTAGAAGATTTACATTCGGGCTTCTGTGCCTCCCACATAGGCGGCAGAGCTCTAGGAGAAAGGGCCAAGCGACAAGGATACTTTTGGCCAACTCTTGAGGCAAACGCCATAGAATTGGTGAAAAAGTGTGACAAATGTCAAAGGTTCGGCAAGCTCATCCATCGTCCGGCAACTGATCTAACGACCATTCATAGCCCAATACCATTCGCCAAATGGGGTATGGATATCTTGGGTCCGTATACACCTGTGCCAGGCGGACGGCGGTACATTCTAGTTGCTGTTGACTAATTCACCAAGTGGGTAGAGGCCGAGGCTATTAAGAGCATCAAGACAAAGGATGTCATCTCTTTCATCTGGAAGAACATCATCACCCAGTTTGGGGTACCTATGTCTATGGTCTTTTACAATGGCCCACAATTTAAGACTCTTACCCTCAAGAATTAGCTGGGAGACCAAGGGATCTCTCACCACTTTGCATCAGTCAGCTTACCCTAAGCAAACGGTCAGGTTGAAGCCTTCAACAAGCTAATCTCAGATGGCATAAAGAAGAAAATTGAAAGGGCTGGCGGCCTACGGGCTGAAGAGCTAACACATGTTCTATGGGTCATCAGACCAACGGCAAAAGGGGCAACCGGCAAAACCACATTCCTCATGGTATACGGTGATGAAGTCGTCTTACCTATTGAGCTTTATGAGCCAAATCTTCGAGTCATGTTGTATGATGAAGAGGCCAACTGGGAGGCCATGCGGCTGGCATTGGACTCACTTCCAGAATGCCGGGGCAATGACGCCTTGCGTCATGAGTATACCGTCTGAGAATGACAAGACCCTACAACAAGAGAGTACACAAACGACCTTAAAAGTTGGGGACTTTGTGTTACGGAAAATAGAGGCAACCGGTAGGGCTAGCGAACAAGGCAAGTTGACACCCAATGAGGAAGGTCCTTACCGGATCTATGAAGAAGTAAGATGCAGCACCTACCGCCTGAAAATACCAGTCAGCAGAAAGCTAGCCAGAACTTGGAATGTAGATAAGTTGAAAAGGTACTACTTCTGAGACTTTTAAAAAAATTTGTAAATAAAAAGCTTATTAATGAAAGTTGCTTTTTGTTTTCAATTTAATTTTATTGTCTTTTACATTACTAGATGTGTCTCCCTATGGGAACAATTCCTGTGCAATGTACAGGCGGTGAAATCTAAACTAACCGTCTGCTCCAGAAAAAGTAGGACATTCGGCGACGCCCATCTAGGTGAATTCGCTTACACAGAGCATCTCCCATTTGGGTGGTACATTACTCTATAAACTTATAATACAAACGGCTCTACTAACTGCCTTAAAAAGGATTAGCTCACAGCCGTTTGATTTGAATAATCTAACATGAAACCTAAACGGCACAATAAACCGCATACCCTATGGACATTAGGCGGTAGCCGACCGTTATTTCACCTTAGATTAAAATTTTATAATTTGAAAAAGTCTATAATTGCTCTAGGGTAACGCAGACGGTGTAAAAGCACAATCATTTTGACCTAGACGATGAAAAATGTTTTCCTTATCCAATGGACTAAGTGATACCATAAACCGTCTGGGTATCAGGCGGTCATTTAGCCACCTGCCCTATAGGATGTCAGGCGGAAATTTACCACCTACCCTATGGGATATCAAGCGGCCATTTTCCACCTACCCTATGGGATATCATGCGGCCATTCGCCACCTACCCTATGGGATATTAGGCTGCCATTTGCCACCTTCCCTATGGGATATCAGACGGCCTCCTACCGCCTGGACTATGGACGACTGTGTACTTGGCTTAGGGAAATCACGGTAGTGATTGATTGACCAAGGAACTTCTCATACTCTTTAAAGTATCAAAAATTCCTAAGTCAATCAATCAACTTTTTTAAAACCAACCACAAAGCCGCCTAGGGGCAGGAGGCCAGACAGTTTGTTAGTTGTCGCATTCAATAAATAAGTCAGGCAAAAATCAAAGCATATATAGTAAAAATGCAAAAGGCAAAATTGAAAAAATTGAACTACTCAAATTGAGACAAAACCGACTCAGTCGGCTACTTCATTAATAAAACCCGACCTTAAAGCCGGGAAAGAAATTGTCAAACCAGACCCACGTCCGGGCAAATAAGAAGATTGTTGAAAAATTACAACAGTTACTCGGCGCACAGGCTAAAAATACAGACGGCTCAAGACCGGGAAGAAAAACCTAAAGCTTAAGATTATTGGAGCGGGGGCACGAACTGGTCCTGGCGAGAGGGGAGCTCACCTTTCTTTTGACCCGGCTGAGCAAGGGTTGAGTTAACCGGCATTTGATCCTCCTGCTCCCCATTAAGCTCCTCCTCACCATCTTCCTGCTTGTCCCCAGAAGGCTCCTCGATACCGGCCCACTCATCAAATGGAGGCGACAGTTCCAATCCTAAGGTCTAGGCATCATACACCTCGCTGGCGTACTTATACCTCGGACTAAAGAAGTCCTAGTCGGAGTCCGGATGGACGAGGTGCCATGCCATCTTCATCCGCTCCTGCAGTCCTTCTCGTTCTCCGCTATCAGCCACTCCTAGTATGCCTCTAGAGCAGCCTTGTGGTCGTGATGCACCCAGGCCATCTTATCCTTGACCCGATTAACGTCTGACCGGAGCTCAGTATTCTCCTTGTCAGCCCCCTCTAAAGCCTTGAGGTCTGACTGAGCATTTTGAGCTCAAGTTCTAGGTCAGACGTCTTCTTATTATCTGTCTCTAGTGCAGCCGTCAGCTCCTTGATGATCTACTCCTGTGTCTTCTTCTCCACTTTAGACTTAATATCATTCATTATAATTCGATAATGAGCAAAGTTAAGAGCCTTAGTCGCTCGGATTTTGGCGTCTCGTACCTCCTCCTGTTTTTTGTTAAACGAAGATTTAAGCCCTTCCATCCTCAGCATCGCCTGCAAAGTACAAGCGGCAAAGCAATGACTCAACTGGTATCTTTTCAAAAAAAAATCAAAAAAAAAGAAAGAAAAGAGGCATTTGAAATATTGAAGACAAGTTACCTCTTCCAGTAAGGCGGTAATACTATCCTGTTTGACCTAATGCAACTTAGGGACCAACTCCTTTTATGACCGGGTGATGGACCTCAGCATCTGTTTGGAGTATTGTTGAAGGTCTGGCCATTTTGGAGAAGCATCTGCACCAATAAGAAGAGATTGTGAGATAGCAGCATAAGTGGCACCAATAGACCGCCTGCTGCTGGACGAATAACCTGACTGCTAAGACTGAGATTTGATCCGCATGGGCCTAAGGGGCCATGGGGGTTCGAAAGGGCATCTGTACCTTGGGGATTTGGTTGAAGGACCAGGTCACCCCCAGCCGCTGTAGAACCGGATGCAGCATTGAGTGGCACGCCACTCTTAGACGCCCTTGGGACGTCCGGCTCTTTGCTGACCAAATCGATGCCCGGGCCAAAGCTTTTGAGGCTCTTGCGTGCAGAAGTTGGTCGGTCTCCTCCAGACGGAAGAGTAGATGCCGTCTGAGTAGGCAACACTTTCTTGGCTTTGGAGGAGCCTTTTGCAGTGTCCTCCGGCTTTCGCTTCAGCATCTTTGAGATGGACTTTGGAGGATTCCTGCTCCAATCTGGAAAATGGAACACATGGGTTACAGTCAGTCTTTTATCGTCTCAACACAATAAACATATAAATGAACAAGTCAAAGGGGGAGGCAGAACTTACCCCATCCTTTTTGGCTGCGAGTTGGGCCTGTTTTTTCTCCAAGTTTGCTTTCCTGATTTGGGGTGCAGACCTGGCAGGTGTCTTTTCAACATCAACCATGTTTAGACCTTTTTCTGCAAAAGACACCGACTGTTCGACAAATCTTTAGCAAATAACATAAAAACAATAGAACCGACATTAAAGTGCTAAATGGTGGTTTACGTACATCTATCAAACATGGTGCTAAGACCGCAGGCAGAAAGGAACGCCTCGTCTTTAAACCGGTCAAGATAGGGTACCCAGTTCTTGGGTACAATTATTTTTGTGTCGTCTTCGAAGGGCATAGTAGTGGTCCTAAAAAAGTTCAGCTCTAATATTTGTGTCCAACCCTCGTCTGGGACACGCGGTAGGGCACACTTTTTGCCTAGAAGATCAGGATTCTTATTATAACAGCGTAGCTCATGGTTATCACGCCGGCTGGGAGAGGAAACCAAATAAAACTTGTTCCTCCAATTGGTCCATTTTGATGGCTTATCAAGCGTCATCAAATATTTCGGATGCGTGGTCAAAGTATACCACGCCCTCTAGCCGCCTAGGGCACAACTCAAATAGTGCATATGGGAAAAATCCTCCCTACCGAGCATAAGTTTTGCATCTCACAGGCGACGATATAGCTAAGAATGTTCACCCACGAATTGGGGGTAAGTTTCCATACGCCTATATCATACCCCCTCAAAATGGCTTTTATTATGTCATGAAGGGGGAAGCGAAGGTCGGCTTTGAATGCCGCCTCATAGCAACCAAAGTAGTTTTCAGCATTTTGGTGATCGTCTTCACAAGCAATTGTGCCTTCAGCAGGCGGCACTCTAATTCCCCATCTATCCCCCAAGGGGCGTTCATCTATAAAGGCAGGAAGGCCCGTCTCCATTGTTGCCCTATCCCTGGCAGACACATGAACCCCATTCGCCTGCAGTGAGCTTAACTCCTTAGAGCTCGACCTAGAGCCGGCCTCTTCGCCGTCTCCATGCTCAGACTCCTCTAAAATGCCATCACTTGGAGTGCTTGGTGCACCCGGGGGATAGTCATATACTTTGACAGCCGACACCTCTAATGTACCGTATTCTCTATATGCTGGATCAGGTGTCGTCATCTTCGTCCGAGCCATAGTTTCTTGCATAGACACAGAGACAGTCGGATTCGGGGAAGAGCAAGGGTGGTCCAAACACCCAAAGACGGCACCCCCAGTCCTAGACTCGGCCGTACCAGGAGACTGGTTGACTACTGTCCTAGCCTATGTCGTGTGTGTTATTGGTGAATCCATTTATTCAAAGTAATATACACAAACGGTAAAAAGGATGAAAGAGCTTAGAATAAGAGTTACGGTTACCTCAAGAGTGTGAAAAGGAAGATGTCAAGCGTTGACCGGCTATATCAAGCAGTGATATCAAACGATATTATCAAAGAAAATCTCAAGCAGTTATCAGAATTTCTCTCTCTCTCTCTCTCTCTCTCTCTTTCTCTCTAGAATTTTTTGTTTTCTCTCTCTAGACTTTGTAAAAAGGTCAAAAAGGAAGGAGGGGTAAAACGTTATTTATAGAGGGGTAAATCCAGGAGGTGGACAGTTAAAAACTGTTCACCAAATGCCAAACTGACTAGTGTCACAGGCGCCACATGGCATGCCACGTGTCACCAGGAGAGGCCCAAAAAAGGACCAATCACCAGTTGACACGTGGCACTCCCAATCATTAGGGAAAAAGGCGGCTTTTAAAAGCCCAAATCCCGAGAACGCTGTAAAAACGGCGCGACCCATTTACCAAAGTTAGTGATCTAGGAAAGGGGGCACTGATCCCTATGACCCTATAAATAAGGATATTTACCCCGATTTGGGGGCACGTTCATTTATTACATCACAATCAATTCTCTCACATCAGAGAAAACACCAGATCTCGGGATCCGAGAAGATACTTTTACTTCCCGCACATCTACTTCACTTCGACCGTTTCTAACTTGATCGTCGGGGGCGGAACTCCGAGCTTCCATTTTTCTGCAGGTATAGCCAAAGAGTAGCCAGTCTTGGTGACGTAACTCTCTCGTAGGACATCTCGCAAAAAACCCCAAAACAATATCTATAGGCAATGTCAAGTAAAATAATGTGCATTGGGATTTAAGATCAATGATATTAGCTAGAGTATTAGGGCAATGCGATCTATACAGAGTAGTTAGGCGAGTAGTTAGGCAATGAGAGTTGCACATGACATGCACAAAAAGCACAGAGCTACCAAAACAAACCCATGATCAGATAGTATAACTGGCATATACTACATTAACCCAAAGATGTACTGCATTAACAAGCAAGCACAATAATTTTGACCCAACTAGCTAGTACTCCATCAATCTCAACTGAAACGAGTACCTCACATATGAAAACAGGGACCAACAATAACAACATTCTGTTTTTTTTCCCCCCAAACAAACACAGAGTACAAATATTTAGCATCACATGAATGATAATTTTTTACCTCACTGATCACTGAAAGCATCCAACATGGCCTGAAATTTTGCTTCAACTTCATTTAAATGTGTAGAGAATGTTTCGTTCTCTGCTTCCATATGCTCTAGCCTTCCCAATAGCTCTTTGTTAACTTGCTCAACTTGTTTTAACTTCATTTCGAGGTCAAATTTACTCGGTAGTGGTCCTCTTAGATCCTTAGGCTTGACAAAACCACCATACCCAGCAACATATCCTTTATTTTGGCGCCCAAAACATCCTTCTATGACATCAAATATCTCCATTTCGGGATTTTCTTGAATGGTCTTCTTGAGTTTTTCCTTTCAAGAGTTAAACACATAAAGTTAGTAGCATTAAATAATTATTTTAGGAATCTAAAATGAGCATGTTACAATTTGAAACTTACATATTTTTCCACTATTTCGGGCTTGTCCAAGATATTTCCTGTTTTATGGGTGTCAAATCAAAACTTCTCAAAACTTGGAGGATTTCCCGAACTTCCACCCTATAGATTTTAAACCAAATACATCATATTAATATGTGTTGTCTCTGTTGAGAATGTCATCATAGCCATTCAAAAATTCAAAGCATGAACAAGCACTTACCATATCATACTTTATTTGTCGAAATGGCTTGCTTTCGGTACGTTGCGACATGGTTACTACACTTTTATTCTCAGCATTCTAGCCTCAAACTTTCTATGATGCAAGCATTAAAATCAAATCATTAAAAAAGCAGAAAAAGGCAAAGTATGAAGTAATTTGTTGTAATGCATGCATGCCTTGTAATTAGGGAAAATTGTCTAGAACTACCCGCAAGATAGACCTATTTGTGAACAACTACCCATTTTTTTTTTATTTGTTTACACTACCCACAAGTTTGAAAAAGTTTGGGTAGCACTACCCATTAACGTTTTCCATCCAAAAAACCGTTAGTGGGCCCCACATTGTACATGTGTCAATTATTTATTGAATCAAATAAAAATCAGAAAATCCAACCTAACCCCACCCTCCTTCCCTTACCACCCCATCCCCACTACCCACCGGCCACCGGAACCCAGCAACCCCATTCCCCTCTCACTAGAAAACCCACAGCCCACAACACCAAACAACCACCATCACCACCAACCTAAACACCAATCACCACCAATTTTTGTGAAGAACCCTAAAAAAATTAAATTGGGGTTTTTTGTTTGGTGAAGCAATTCACAAAATTGTTTGCTCTAATTGATTGTATGTTGAATTGTGAACATTTTGGTACAAGTTTAATAAAATTTGGTGAAGAAATGATGTTCCTCAAGCTTTCATGCGTGAGTTTCAATGGAGCTTCAGTGGCATTTTTGTGTGTTTGGGAAGAGGAGGGGAAGGGGAGGGGGGCCAGCATCGACGGAGAAATGGCAGCGAGAGAGAAGGGGGTGGGGTTTCGAGGTGGTGGAGGCTGGTGGCTGGGGTTCCGGGACCATATTAGGGTTTTGGGGTGTTTTTCAGTGGTTGTTCGATGGATGGGGTGTTTCAAGGATGGGTTAGGAGTGTTTTTCGGTGGCTAGGTTGCTTTAAGGTCGGCTCCGGTGGGTTTTTCGGTGGCTGGGGGTGCCGACGGTGGGGCTGGGTTAGGGCTTTGGGGCTGCCGGCGGCAGTTCATGGTTGCCAGTAGTGGGTTTTTTTTTCTAATTTTTCTTTTTTTTTCCATTTTTTTCTGATTTTTCATTTTTCTTTTTTCAAAATGGGGCCCTCTAACGATTTTTTGGATGGAAAACGTTAATGGGTAGTGCTACCCAAACTTTTTCAAACTTGCGGGTAGTTGTAAACAAATAAAAAAAATGGGTAGTTGTTCACAAATGGGCCCATCTTGCGGGTAGTTCTAGACAAGTTTCCCTTGTAATTATCACTGTGTAGTGAACTCTCACAAGTAATTCCCAATCATTTTTATCCATGTTTTTTAGCACACTCTTAATTGCCTCTCCTACAGACCTATTCTTTACATGAAATTGAAACATTTGACCCCGCCATTTCCTCCAAATTTCCTTCATATGCTTAATTGTAGGGAGGTATGTTCTTGTGCCATATCTTCACTTTTAAACTTTTGTGACAATTATGACTTTTAAGCTTGGATTTACTCCTTCAAATTTACACACATGGAAATTTTAGATGCAAAGCTATCGGATACTTGGAGTGCTTTAAGGAACTCACACACTATCTTCTTCTTATATAAAGGCAGGGGCGGTTCTGGGGCGGAGCGAGGTGGTCGACGGAACAGGGCCCCAAATTTGAGGGGCCCCAAAATCTAGATATATGTAATTAAGTTTGGTATAATATCAAGAAATTGCAGTTGGAGTAGTGGTTAGAGCAATTATACCGTGTATACAAGATCTTGGGTTCGAGCCATGCATGATACAATTTTTCAATTTTTTTGGGAGTTGGACAGCTGGCTTCGAATTTATATTCCTCTAGAAACCTCCAATTCTCCAATTACATTGAATGTTCCCTCCCTCTAGAAACCTCTGCCCAAACCAGCAAACCATTCTAATTCCCAAAAAATTTTCCCAAAAATTCAGATATCTTTCTTCCCAAAAAAATTTCAATCTACTATTCTAATTCCCAAAAAAAACTCTATATCTTCCAAAACTCTATATTTTCTTATTTACTTTCTATTATTATCTTCATTTTCTTCAATTATTCAATTAATTTTTAAATTTTTTCATCTCCCAAAATTATTTTTCCCATATTAATTCATAATTTCAATGGTTAAATCTTCAATTTAAGATGAAATTAATTTAAAAACCGTTGTTAATCTCCTAAATTTTCCTATATATGCATTTTATTCACTCTTTCAATTTTACTAATAAAAAAGAAATCTTTAAGATAATCTTAATTCCAAAATTCTTTGCAAGTATTGTGAGTATAGGCTATAGCTAGTAATAGGAAAAAATTTCATCACAAACCTCTTCGGATTCAACACCGGATACGACTTTTTGTTAAATTTTAATATTTGGTTATGTTGAATTATTTCCTGTTGTTTAATTGAAGTGCATTTTTTTTTTATTAACTTTTTTTTGTTGAATTTTGTGGGTGGGAGCAGAAGAACAATCGACGCTTGCTGAGTTGCTATGTACGAAGGCTTCTGCAATTGATTTGTATTTTATTTGATTTGACGCTTGCTGAGTTGCTGTGTACGAAGGCTTCTGCAATTTAAAACAGGTTAACAAGTTTAATTTTTTTGTTTTTTTTTACTTTTTTTTCTAGGGAATTTTTAGTGCATTATTGTTTAATTTTGAGGTTAATAATTCCGTTGAATTTTGTTGAAATTGAAATGGCTCGTGTAGGTTACTGTGGAATTTGTTGTTTATTTTTTCATTTGCTCATTTAATTTTATTTTTAATTACAGATAGGTTTTTTTTTAATTTTTTTTACACAGATTACAGAGACTGATGATGGAATATTGGATTATACATAGCAATTAGCGATCTCGGATCTGTCGAATTCAATCGTTAGCTTATTACAAGCTATTTTTGGTGATATTTTTCCTCTCTATCAAATATTTTGTGCAATTATGTTTAATATGTTTCGAAAGTATCCATCAGGACATGAAAAACGCAATAAGAAAAAGAAGGAAGATCAATTCATTCAATCACAAAAAGGTGCTTTAGATAAGTTTTTTTTAAAAGTGTCACAATCAAGTGAAAATCCTATTAACTCAGAGTTGTTAGATGAAAATAATGTTCGTGGTGATAATGTTAATGTTGATAATGATAATGTAGATGCGAATAATGCCAATGTTAATGTTGATGATAATAATATTAATGTTGAGCAAGAAGATGTGAATCTGAATAATGTAGATGATTTTGAACAAAATGTGGAAGAAAATTCAGACCATAATATTCACAATGTTGAAGAAAATGATTTAGTTTCTCATGATATATATGATCCAAGGATATGGGGAGCTCTTGATCAAAAGTTGATTGATATTTTGGCTATCAATGGCCCTAAAAGAGACTTAACCATAGTAAAGGGCCCTAAAGAAAAAGTATCTAGGAGATTTACTTCAAATTTGTATACTAGATATTTGCCTAATGGTAAAACATGTGATAGAGATTGGCTTGTTTATTTTAAAGAAATTGACAAAGTATTTTGTTTTTGCTGTAAAATCTTCCAAAAGGGTCATGGAAAAGGCAATTTGGTTAATGAAGGATATAATGATTGGTCACATATTAGTCATAGGCTTAAAGAACATGAAACAAGTGTTGATCACGTTTTGAACATGGCTGCTTGGTGTGAATTAAGAAATAGATTGAAAAATAATGAAACAATAGACAAAGTTGCCCAATACCAATTTCAAAAAGAAAAAGAGTATTGGAAAAGTGTCATTATTAGAATAATTGCTATTGTGAAGTTTCTTGGTAAAAATAACCTTGCATTTCGTGGGAAACACGAAAGGTTATATCAAAGTAGCAATGGAAATTTTTTAGGTTTGTTGAAATGTTGGCTGAGTTTGATCCTGTGATTATTGAGCATGTTCATCGTATTGAGAATGGAATTATTCATCATTACTATCTTAGCCATGATATTCAAAATGAATTGGTACTCTTACTTGCTTCTAAAATCAATGATGCTATTATGAAAAAAATAAAAGAAGTAAAATATTTTTCTGTGATGTTTGATTGTACACCTGATGCTAGTCATCAAGAACAAATGACTTTAATTTTAAGGTGTGTTGATAAATGTTCAAATTCTTATAAGGTTAAAGAATTTTTCTTTGAGTTCTTACAGGTTAATGATACTACTGGTTTAGAACTGTTTAAAGTGTTAGAAAATGTGTTAATAGCTCATGATCTTGACATAGATAATATTAGGGGACAAGGATATGATAATGGTTCTAACACGGAAGGTAAACATCAAGGTGTGAAAAAGAGACTATTGGATTTAAATCCTAGAGCTTTTTATTCTCCATGTGGCTGTCATAGTCTTAATTTAGTTTTGTGTGACATTGCAAATGCTTCACCTAAAGCAAGGGAATTCTTTGGAATAGTCCAACGCATTTATACTATATTTGTTAGTTCTACTAAGAGATGGCATTTTTGTAAAGAAAATATTAAAGGTTTTCCTCTTAAATCATTATCTGCCACCCGATGGGAAACTCGTGTTGAAAGTATCAAAGCAATTAGATTTCAAATAACTGAGATACGTGAAGCATGACTTGAAGTAGCTGATGCTGACAATGACCATAAACTTTAAAGTGAAGCTAGATCTTTAGCAAATAATGAGCTTGGTAGTTATGAATTTTTGTTTGCTGCAATCATTTGGTATGAAATTTTATGTGCTGTAAACTTTGTTAGTAAACAATTACAATCCCAGGATATGCTGATTGATATTGCCATTAGTGAGATTAAAGGATTGATTTCCTTTTTTAAAAAATATAGAGAGAATGGTTTTTCAAAGGCCATGGATATTGCAAAAAAATTAGCTATTGAAATTGGAATTGATCCTATATTTCCTCAAAGACGTATAGTACGTAGAAAAAGACAATTTGATGAAATAGATGTTGATGAAACACTATTATCTCCTAAGGAATCATTTAGATCCAATATTTTATATACATTGTGGATCAAACTATTGCATCATTGGAATAAAGGTTTGAACAATATGAATCGTATGAGAATATCTTTGGCTTTTTGTTCAATTCTAATAAATTGCATTCAATGGATGATGAGAAACTTTTATCTTGTTATTTGAATTTTGAAAATACTTTTAAGAAAGGTGAGGTTTCTGATGTTGATGGAGAGGATTTATTTTTTGAGTTAACATGGTTCAGAGAGTTCTTACCTAAGGAGAAAAATGGGAGCAATTGATTTATTAAATTTTTTAAAACGATATACTTGCTTCCCAAATGCAACAATTGCATATAGGATATTATGAACAATTCCTGTAACTGTTGCTTCTGCAGAACGGAGTTTTTCAAAGTTAAAGTTGCTGAAATCGTACTTAAGGACGACCATGTCACAAGAAAGATTAAATGGACTTGCTTTGATGGCAATTGAATCTGATCTTTTAGATGAAATCGATATAGAGAATGTTATCGATGATTTTGCTATAAAACATGCAAAAAGAGCTACTCTTTTTAAGTGATTTCTAGGATTTTAATTTAATTTTGACGAATTTTCTGATGTAATGAATTTTTTTATCAAATAAAAATTGGGTATTAAATTTATCGAGTAGAAGGCCCCATTTTGAAAAGTTGAACAAGGCCCCATAAATAATTTGCAATTTTAGCCCCGGCACTGTGTAAAGGAAGTGTGTATCCTCCAAGTGGAACCAAAAATTTATCATCTCCTATATCAATGGGATGTAAATGTAGCATGATGTTCATATTTTTCAAATCTTCACGACGTTTGAAAGTATCTTTTTTATTTCCTTTTACATCCATGATGGTATTTAGGAAATTATCACATATTTTTTTTCCAATAATGTGCATCACATCCAAGTTATGCCTTAACAAAAGGGTTTTTTAATATGGCAACTCAAATAGTACACTCTTTTTATTCCATTTATCACCTCTCTTTTCATGTGATATTGAGACCTTCACATCAGTGTCTTTGGTCAAATGAATGCCTTCTAAGTCCTTAACTTGACTGAGAACATCATCCCCACTTAAGGGTTTTGGTGCAAAATCATGACCTTTATCATCACAAAATATTTCTTCATCATGCCTCAATGGATGATCATAAGAAAGAAAGCATCAATGACCAACATAACATTCCTTGCTGCCACATTGCATATGGCAAGTTTCCTTATGACATGAAGGGCAAGCCAATTTTCCCTTTGTGCTCGACTCGGACAAATTGGCATAGGCGAGAAAATCATTAATGGTCCATAATAAAGCTGAATGCATTGTGAAATTTTGCTTCTTAGAAGCATCATAGGTTTGAACACCTACTTCCCATAACTCCTTTGACTCCTCCACAAGTGGCTGCAAGTAGGTATCTATGGCATCTCCTGGACCATCTGGAGAGGATAAAATTAGTTTATTTCATGCACAAATGGGGAGGCAAATTATATGGGATAAGCACAACAGGCCAAATGTGGCTATACGAAGTCCGTAAATTGCTATAAGCTTGGAAGCCATCACTAGCAAGACCAAGCCTAACATTACAAGGCTCTAAAGCAAAGGTTGGATGCAATTCATAAAAAGATTTCCATGCCTTTGAATTTGAAGGATGAAGTGCCACATTAGTATCAACATCCTTTCCATGATGCCAACTCATCAATGAAGCTATCTTGCTACACATGAACAATCTCTGAAGCCTTGGATTTAGTGGAAAGTACCTTAATCTCTTTGTAGGTACTTTTTTTACCACTCTTTCCAAACTTATGTTCTCCACTTCGATTAGCTTCTTTCCATCTAGATTTCTTGCAAATTCTGCAACACTCTTCATTTGCATCATCATTCCAGTACAACATACAATGGTTTAGGCAAGCGTCTATTTTCTTGTATGATAACTCAGGATTCGAATCACCTTTTTTGCTTCATAATATGAATCTGGCAGACAAGAGTCCGAAGGGAGAAGTTCCTTCTTCATGAAATCAAGCAACATACTAATGGATTCATTGCTCCAACCACCAAGACTTTTGATGTGCAACAATTTTACCAATGTCGATAATTTCGAGCACTTAGAGCCTTCATATATTGTAGCTCATTGTCTTGAAGCAACTTATAGAAGGTTTTTGCATAGTCATTTGGCTCTTCTTCTCTTTTCATCTCCTCCATTTGAACAATATAAGGAAACATGTCACTTAACATTTCTTCGACCTCATCATCATCCTCAACAACTAATTCATTGGTATCCTCATCTTTTTTAAGTTCCACATCTACTAAGCCTTTCCCGTGAAAATACCAAGTCATGTAACCCTTATCCATCCCATATATAACCAAATGATTACCCATTGTCTTCCTATCAAAATGGGAATCATTTTTCCATTCATTACATGGGCATGCGATAAGATGACAACCTTTGGTTTTGGAAAAGGTATACTCTA